>NW_020799109.1:15619541-15655073 GCF_003259725.1 Athene cunicularia | reverse complement strand
CGCTCCCTCCGCTCCCCCCGGGCCGCCACGGGGGGACAGAGCGGTGTCCCCGAAGGAGGCCGGCGAGGAGGCGGCGGCAGGTAAGGGGCAACAGCGGAGGGGCGGCGGGGCTCCGGGCTGTCACGGTGCCTCCCTGGTGTGGCGGCAGCTTAACACCTTGAAAAGGGTTCATGCGTTGTTTGTGGTCCGGAGGGCAAGGAAAAGCTGTTTTCGAAAGCCTTGCTTTGCGAAGTCATGTCACGTAAAATGCCTCCTAAGGATGCCATTCGGAACGCCTCAGCCTTGGGTCAGTGTCCTGTCTAGAAAGGAGTGTCTTGTCCTCATTATGGGAAAATTAGCCTCTAATTATTGATTGTCTGTACAGGAAAGTAAATGAATCAGCTTTTAAAGTCACATCTGAATGGTTCCTTAGCTAGTCTAGCGGTTCTAGAACAAATGCACTTTGAAATGTAAACCCATAAGTTTACGGTTTATGACTTTCCTTGTATATTCAAGGGGAAAGATTGAGTTGACAGTTATAACATCTAATTTAGGTGTTAGCAAACGTGAATATTTGCAGGTTAGCTTTGCGTGCAGTGTTAAAAGTTAACTCAAAGCTGTGGCATTTATTCCCATTTTCAAGAGAAAATAATTCACTGTTGAATGGCATATTTATTGGAAAATCCTTCACTCCAGCATTTGCTAAAAACATCTGTAATTTTTTCTGTATGTGGTAAAATGCCCATGCATTAGTTGTTATTCTGCATCTGTGGTGTTTTCTGCCAGCCACCTCTGTGCAGTTCCCTACTTCGTTGAAACGGCTTGTTAACATAGAAGAGTCTTTGTTGTTGTATAAATACCTGTAGCACTATAGGTGCTTAAGGAAATGAGGGTTAATTTTACCGTTTACAAATATTGAAGAGGAGAAGATTCTGCTTGTGGGGGGAGCAAGACAGGTACATTCTTGGTGTGTTGTTTGTTTGTTTTTTTTTTTTTAATTTACCCTCATTTCTTCATTTAAAAGAAAAGGCAACATTTACTTAGTAAGGAGAACTCTTCATACTGAATTTAGAACTGCCCTCCTTTTGCCACAATGTTATTACTAATACTATAAAATAATACAGTTAAAACTGCTGTGTATGGCCCCTAAGTGCCCTCTTAAGGCTTCTGCCTGCTCTTAGTGCCATCGAGCCAAGCAGATGGAGCCTGTGCCCGGCCGCAACAGTGGCTTGATAGGGATGCCCACAATCTCTCGGTCTGCTATGCTGGTTCAGGTGCCTGCACAGCAGTTGGTCATCCTCTGTGCCTGCCCCTCTCAGGAGTTAGCAGCAGCATCCGAAAGGGTAGAAGAGCATAGCAAAGTGACTTATACCTGCCTTCCCTGCTGCGCCCTCACCAAACCACTGCTCATGGCTGCTGGGCCTGCAGTTCTGCTGAGCAGCGTCACACGGCGTGCAGCTGCAGTGAGGTTTGGCAGCACAGGCAGTTGACTCGCTGCAAAGCACTGGCTTTGAAGGCTGAGGGTGGCAGTCATGAAGTACAGCAGAACCTGAAAAGGGTATCAGAAGTCAAGACATCTAGTGAGAAAATTAATTATCTTGGAGCGGGTTTCACATTAAAGGTTTTCCTCATGCCCATCTTTGTGGAAGTAATTTGCTCTGTTGCAGTAGAACAAAAGGCTTCCATTTAATGCTATGTGTGATTTTTAACTGAGTGGCAGTGTCATCTGACCATTATAGCATTATATCCACTCAGTTGTTCTGGCCACAATCCCTCATAGTCCACAATTTCTTTTAGAAGCTTTTTAGAAGGACATAGAGGACCCTATTTTATGAATAGGAGCTTTCCATTTCAGGATTTAAAAAAATGTCATGCAATACTTGTGTTGCAAATGTCTATGCAGTGCACAGATTTTTTTGATCTGACTTGGGCATTAGAAGTGCTCTGGTTGTCATTGCACAAGAGCAATGGGATTAACTTACTTTGCAAAGACAAATACAGCTCTGAGTGACATGAGTAGACTCAGCAATACCCAGCAGTGGTGCATCTGGCACACGAATAGGCAGAGATGAGAACTCAGTGTGTGGTTCCAGGAGTGTGCACCTCACCCTCGCGTGTAGGCCCCTCTGCTGAGTGCCAAATGGTCTCAACTCTCACTGAAGTTGCTTCCTTGCAGCTCTGACATTTCTTGCTTTGCCAGAGGCTTGTGGGCCACATACAGCTGCAGCTTTTATTAGTACAAGTGTGTGTTTGGTACAATAACTGATATGCAATACCCCTTACAGAGGCAGTAAATTAGTCAAACAACTAAACATAGCTAATGAGAAGTAGGGCAAATTGTTCTGTACTTTCTTCTTCTCCTGTTCCATATTTGTAAATGGTAAAATTACCCCTCATTTCCTTAAGTGCCCTAAAGTGCTACAGGTATTTACACACCAGCAAAGACTCTTCTATGTTAAGGAGACATTTCAATGAAAGTAGGGAACTGCACAGAGGTGGCTTGTAGAGAACAACACAGATGCAGAATTAGGGGGTATTGTGCAGTGTAGACATGTGTTTAGTAACTGACTGTGTTGGTAAACAGCGATCTCAGAGACGTGTCAGGCTCGGAGGAGCTGGACTTTCTTCCAGCCCAGCTACCCTTTCCCATTCAGCCCCATTAGGCCATCACAGGTGTTCTGCGGAGTAAGGTCACTGGGCATGCAGCCTCTTCCCTCCTGTGCAGGGTTTGTGTTGTCCATGGGAGTGGGCTTTTTTTCATGTTTGTGTGGATGCAAGTTATCTGATTTATTTTATTCTGATTCAGAGAATGAATAAAGTAGTGGCATCAAAATGACATAATACTAGACAAATATGCTGTAGGGCAGTTTAAGTTCAGTCCTGTTGTTGGTTGTTTTGCTGTTTAATACATTATGTAACCAGAAACAGTTAAGAGAGCTTACTGGCGTAGTGAAAAATAAGTTCCTCTGACACTTAAAATAATTTGTACCAGTATTGGTAAGATGGACCTGACAGCATCTTTCAAATCTTTAATTTACTGAATTTGTGGGATGATTTGCCGACTTAATCAGTGTGATTGCCTACAGCTGTTAGGTTATACTCAGGGTGCACTAAACCACTATGTTGCATGCCAAGCGTAGTTTGTGTGTACCTTTGTTTTTATCTGCAGTGGTTTCATAGTGTGTGTTCCTCTCTTGTCTCTACATCCTCTGGTTTTGTTTTGAAACAAAGGATGTGAACCAGAGACAGCTCCCTAACTTCCTTCATCTGTGACATGCCTTTTGTCATGCCACAAAGCTAAATGCCTTGCTCCACAGGTGTGCCACTGAGTATGGCAGTACGGGTCACAATTGGGGGATAATGGGAATATAGGTAGCAAGAGATTTTTTTTTTTTTTTTTGAAAAGCAGTGTACAGTGCAGTAGTTTTATACTTGCCAGTTTACAAGCTGTTGGTACCTTGCTTGCACAAATCCTTACAGATGCCAGAGTAGCATGACTGTTTGCTGTGGTAGAGGAAGGCGCTACTAATGCAGAACGCTCTTTCTGAACAGTGAATTTGCACTTTTTCTTCCCTTTCTTCCTCCCACTGCCAGCTTGCTCAGCAGGAAGAAGCAGTAAGTTTTCTATGTCTTTTAACTTCCAAATATTAACAAATGTGGATTTGAGGAAAAAGATTTAATGGCAATATGAATTATCATCTACTGTGATTCGGTGTTCAGACTATTCCAGTATATTTTCTTATCAGTGAATACAACTTTTAAAATGGAAAATATGTTTGAGTTGCCCAAACACTATCCAATTAATATACTTTGTAATATCTCTGCCTGTTATATCTTTTCTTTCAAGTACACAAATACATGTATTATTAGTGATTGTAGAAAACCTACTTAGAATTAAAAATCTGAAGTAATTGGATGACTGCTCTTACTTGAGAAGCACCCATGTTGGGAAGAAGCTTGGCTCCCAGTCAAGCTTTTGGAATGATGGGATCTATTTCACAGTAATTTTTTTTTTTCCTCCTGTACAGGCTGCAACAACACAGTGAGGATAGCTTTACTGGCTATTACAATCAAGTAAATAAAATTGGTATATGCTGTTGTTTTAGTTGGCTGCTGTATAACCTTTTCTATAATTCTGGGAGGACAATTGTATATCATCTTTTGTATCAACAACAATAACAACATCCAGTAACACTAATATGCATATTCTCATGTCAGCATTTTTGTTATTTAGGAATTTGTATCTCACCTGTGTTGCAGTTTAGCTTGCAGAGCCTCAGCAGGAAGTATAGCACTGTACTGTAATTATTTAGTCAACAATAAATTGTACTTTCCTGTGTTGTGCTATGGTGTTTTATTATTTTTAAGCAAAACATTGTACCTTTCAGAAACAACTTGGCTTTCATTGCACATTGCTCTTCAATATAGTCTAGTAATTGGAGTCTAGCAATGCTCCCTTCTTGTGTCCGTAGCCCTATAAAATTTAATACCAAGTTTTGCTGTTCTGTGGGGAGAAATGGTTTCACTGGTTGGTTGTGTTGATCTTAAACTACTGAGAGATTATTTCTAGTTCTGGGAACTGTGTGTAGAAATCGGAAAGCAAATAAACCATACAACAATACACCAATGTACTGCAGGTTGCCCACTGTCATGCAGCCTGCACAGCGTTCTGTCTCACCTCTGGTCCTCAGCAGATGTCACTAATGTCACCAGTTACACTGCATGCTGTAACCTGCTTTCACGATAGCAAAGATGTCGATAGCAGGGTCTGCATCAGGCAGAGTTTGTCAATCTGCAGGAAGTCCCCTCCCTCCCATCTCTCTAATGCTGAGCTTCATTTCTATTTTGGTTCTGTAAGTCTGCATGGGCAAGCTTATATAAAATAATTCTCCTTTCTGAGAAGGGGGGGCTGTCTCAGCCTGCAGGATATGCTTGTTCAAAACACTGACGAAATAATCCATTTCCAGTGTCAAGGCCTTCAGCACAAAGGACTAAGGTTTTGTGGTGCCATGGCAATAAAGGAATTACTTTAAGCACTACTGATGATTTTTCTTAACTATTATTATTATTATTATTACTGTTTTCTGCAAAGTCACTGGGGAAGGAAGGGAGATTTTTCCCAAATTAATTTTTTCTTGTTGCCAAGGTCAAGTGAGAGAGCAGTCTAGCAATAATTACCCTAGCCTTTTTGTACTGGTAATTATCTGTTACTGGGAAATATTTCTTCTGGAAGCTTTAATTCCTGTGGATGCTCTTTAATCAAATAATGCAAACAACACTACCACTACTTAGCTGAGGATCAATTCATAAGATAACAGTAGTTTTCTACAAATTAGTATTAAGTAAGTATCTATTAAAAAAATAAAATCTGTCATTACTTTAGCAGGCGGAATGTAAGCGCCAGCAGCATTTGTGCAATCAGGTATTGAGAGACAGTAGTTTGAGAAGCTTTCATCTACAGGAACTACAAGACAACTAGGCATGCACCGAGCCCTTTGGGGTTGGTGGTTTCTGCCCTCAGAGGTAACCAAAGAAACCCAGCGCTGCTCTGCAACTGCCCTGCTGTCCTTTTGCGGGAGCTCTGGGAGGCCCTGAGAGCTGGGGGCAGTCAAACCGCTGAGGAGATGGGCTTGGGCAGCAGGAGCGAATGTGTTTCAGTTATCAGGCTGGCAGGTTGCAAGGAAATCTGTCATGAAGGTTTCTGGAAAACTGTATGCTTTGAATCGAGTTCAGTCAGGCTTCACTGGGTTGTAGTATTTCTCAGGCTGAGTAGTTGCTAATATGAGGGCTTCTTTTCAAAGCATGGTGAATGGCACTTAGTAAAAAATGCTTTCAGGATCAAGCTTATAATTGTCACATTCAAACATACAAATCAAAGGTGGCATCCTTAAGTTACTAATTTTTAAAAGCAGTTTGCTTTTCCTACGTATTTTGTGTGACATCATATGAAAATTACAATTTTTATATCTTTTTAAAATGCAACATAAAATGTTAGTGTTACTCAGGAGGTTGAAATGTCACTAATCTGTAACTTGTATGAACTAAGTGTGTCACAGAACTTGGAGCTCAATTTGGAAACCTAATTCATGTAATTTTAGCGATATGGGAAATTTGCAGTTGTTTGGAAGAGGAAAAGGCAGATTATCAGAGGTCTAGAAAAGCCATGCACTTTCTAATTACTGCTCTAGTTAAGGAAGGAGAAACCCAAACTCTTCTCATGCTCCCCCCAAAGGAGTTCTCTGGTTTAAACCAGTATTTGCAATTAAGAACATGAAGTAAAAGAATTATATAATGCTGCTCCATTTTGCTTTTACAAGCTTAAACTTTTTCTCTGTTAAAATTGAAAGAGGAAAAAAAAAATCAAAATAAGGATTTAATTAACTAGTAAACTTGAGTGTTTATCAACTGTAAAAATGATTTCTGTAGCAATAGGATATAAGTCAACTTGAAGATTTTAAAGATCAAAGTTAAAATAATTGCAAAAACAGTTATTAGCTATTTATTTATTTATATTTTTAATTGAATTTTTAAATCTCAGTATTTCAGGATATTTTTTCCCCACTTACTCTGGGTTATTGGGATTTGGTATTTAACCTTGCATTTATTCTGTAAGCTGTAAATTAAAAGGCTAAATAATCTGTGTGACCCTTAATAAAACCTCAGTAGTAGAAAGTTGCTCTCAGATATATCAGCTGTGTCAAGGGACTGTAGCCAGCAAATTTCTGCCTTCTGTTCACATTTGGACTCAACTGTAACTGAAATTGTTTCAGTTAAGGAATAGTTTCAGATCAGCAACAGTATATTAACCGGTCTGAACTGTGAAGGGTCATGGATGTAACAGGCTGCACCCTACCAGCTGCCGAGAGCTCCAACCTGGAAGAGTGAATGGAGCCTTAATTTTCCCTTCCCCTTGGTATCCAGGCTGCGGCAGTTTCTCTCCTGCTGGCTTTCAGGGTAGCAGAACTGGAAGAGGGGTGAGATGCTGAGCTGTACGGGGTGGTCCTTGGGGATCAAGAGGCAATTCATAGTGTTGAGTAGAAAATCGCCTTGCAGTTTGTTGAGGCTGGTTTCCAGAGAGATGCAGCTGTGGGTGGTATTCCATGGAATGAGTGATTTTACAAACTTGAGGTGGGATGTGTAGATGTCACTGTGACTTCTTCCTTGTTAGCAAGCATTAGACCTAAAGTTATGTCAAGTGTTTTGAGAGACTGAGCTCTTACACATTGCAGTTGTAGTTGTTCTCACAAGTGACAAGTCTCTATCTGAGGGTAGCAGAAACCTAAAAATGTTCTGCAATTAGTCTGTGGGACTTCATGTACTTTTCCTTTAGAGCAGCACTGTCTACTGCCTGACAAGATATTGTACAACCCCTGCAAGCAGTATTCAAGTGAGGAATGAAGAATTATGGCTGTATAGCAAATTGCAAGAGTACCCGGTGAAAGCGCATGAGCAGTGAGTGTAGATACTGAACACTTCAGCTGTGATCCACAAGGTTCATCCTCGTCCTTGTGCTGAGCCCAGCTATCTCCTCCTTGTTTTTTGCCCTGAGGTACTGTGAAGTAATAGTGATCTGATAGTAGGGTTTGAGTAGAATGTTTCCTCTGTACATTTTGCTATCCAAGGTGTGGTCCTGTGGCTGCATCCTCATGGACAGACAGATGCCCAAGGACAGAATTCTGAAACCGCTCGTAGGAGGAGTGGACTGAGAACAGCTGCAGCAGAACATTTCTCAGGGGCCTCCCATAACTTCACATCTGTTGATCTGGGGCCAGTTTTAAGTTTCATGTTAGATGTGCTTGTTTGATACCTGATTTAAACTTAATTATCAGTATGAATTATCGGTAACTGATTTTTTTAATTTAATGAAGATAATGTTTCAAATAAGCATTAGCCCTTACTTTAAAATTGTTTTTTTGCACTGTGATATTTTTTCTGTGTTACTAGTGATCACCTTTTGTCTTCTATAATGTTATAACTGAATTTTTTCATATCAGATTTTCATTCTGGTGCTTTTGATAGAGGTTTTCGTTATTACAGTTTATCTGATATCCTTTTGCCTGAAATACACTATTGTTTTAATTTTGTTGTATGTTGCAAAGATACACATTAGGGCAGTTAGTTAAAACAGCTAAACTTCTGCTCCAGAGGTGTGGTGGTGTTTATGAAGTACAGTTTACATTCTTATCATTCATGACTTTGGCAGAATTGTTTGACTAAAGTATGTCTCCGCTCATCTCTCTCTTCACTATTTATATGTAATAATTAGTTTAAAGTTTCATTCATCAGGATAGCTGCTTTAAGTGTGACTTCTTCCAGTTACTCCTGGGACAGCAGCTGTAGTGGGAATACTTATCAAATGGCATGTTCACAACAATTCTCCTGATATTACTCTGTTCTGTGTATGGATGCAGCAATTAGCTACGCAAGTTCCCTCAGATTTTTAGAGAGGTTTTAAAGATGTTCAGAAACTGATCTGATTTAACTTTCTCACTTGCCGTGTGATTTCCTTTGATTTACAGATTAGGTGGGTACATCTGGATTGTGCAGGATAAACAGCTTTTTGAAAGACATTAAAAGATAAGATTCTTCTAAATATCAGTAAGTTTTGTTTTGTTTCTAATGCTTATGCAAAATCTAGGTGTTTGTTTACTTGTTCACAGAAAAAGGAGGAAAAAGCTTTCAAACTGTGGTGGCTAAAATTATATGCCAAAAATATTAATACATTTCAGTAAAAGAGAAAGGCATTAAAGGTGCTGAGCATTTAATTTTGTGTTATTGAAATCCAAGGGAACCATCAAGTGTTCTCCTATGTTAATGAAGAATAATTCTCATCTCTTTTTACACGTGTATGTTTGAATATTTTAGGTGCTTATTTTAAGAAGATTGTCCTTTGTTGATTAGTCTTATTCACAAAAATAAATGGAGAAAAGTATTTGCCTTCCTTTAGTACCTGTAAGCCCATGTGTACCCTAAGGATTAATCTTTTTAATTTAGATTATTTGCCCCAAATGAGAAATAGCCTGAAGGTTACTTGGCCCTGTATAACTACCACATGGAATTGGTTATAAACGTTATTACAGCAGTTCTGTGCAGCCCAGGTGGAAAGGACGGGGATTATTATTAAACATTTTTATAGCACAACAGATGCACATGCAAACAGTCTAACACAGAGGAGACAAAATAGGACAACAGCTGAGGAAAACAAGAATATAGAGATATCACTGGGGAGAAAGGGTCAGGTAAGGAAGAATTTGAACCACATGGTTTGTGAGGGTAGGAAGGCCCACTGAGGGCAAGATGCAGAATATACAAAGTGGGAAGGGCTGTGTTAGGACATGGTGCTAGATCACTTCTGTATGAACAGTGATGGGGTTCTCTCAATGGGCTAGAATATGAAGTGAATGGATCAATTTGTTTTCATTGTTGTGTTCTGTTTATTCTGCCACTATACACAAATTACCTGTATTTACACTGAAATTTTCAGTGAATGCTTTACTGGTTTGCTGGTCTTTGCTTTTCCTGCCCTAACCTCAAGAGTAGTAAAGTACAGCTGCCATTGTCATATGAAATAACCAAAACAATTTATTGTAATATTTTTTTTCCAAAAGTGTTCTTCCCTTTCAACGTATGTATTTTTGATTAATATTTTTCTGCATGTAGATATGATATTCATCACTTTACCAAAGTAGTCTGTGGCATATAAAACTTAATCCTGATGAAGGAGCTAGGACAAAAGCAGCCAACTTTTTGCATCATTAGCCATTTCTTGGCTGAAATAATAATCAGCTTTTAAAAAGTATTTTAAATAAAACCCTAAGGATTATTTGTAAGACCAGTTTTGGAGTTAGAGTTGAATAAATATTTTTTAAGGGTTGGAAATGTTGAGCAGAGAAATTTGTGTCAGTACTGCGCATTCACCAAAAGAGAGCAACATAGTCACACTGTACGTGCTTAAGGCAAGTGGCCATTTTACAGTGTAAGCAGGAACATATTGTCCCTCGTTTCAGAGTCTGTATTTTACCTACCTCTGAATGTGATGGATGTGGTGCAGTTATTTGTTAGGTTTATGGCTACTGATGATGTATGTTTTATGGATCATATTTTTGTCTTTCAGATGTTTATATATTTCCTCATTCATTATGATTGCATTTAGGATACATGTTTATACATTTGCTGAAACATTACTGCTTTCTTTCCTGTTAGAAACTTTTTTCAACAGCAGACGGCATTCATGAATTTTCTTTGGCTAAAGTCATTAAAATGTACTTAATATTTCTAGTTTCTTAAATGCTTTGGCATAATATCAGCTATGTTTTTACTGACTTGGGAAAAAATCTGCTAGGCCTAGAAGTATGCATTTTTTGTGGTATTAATGGTTGTAACCATCCTGAGTGTGTAAAGACAAGACAGTTCTATTTTACATTCAGTTTCATTCTGCTGAATAATCTTTTTAGCTCCAAAGCTAATAAATGCACTCAGATATGTCAAGATACTTATTTAGATAAACATGTGAAGTTCCTTCAAGTCTCCTAAAATACAATGTCCAGCTTCAGTTAGTAACTGAACTGTTTTAGCCCAAAACTCAAGACAAGTGATCCTCAAACTAAAAGAGCAAGGGCTTTGTAAAAGGGGTTGTTTTCAGACAAGTACCTACCTGCAATGTCCAAAACCTACCTGTCTAATTTCTTGTAGTTTGGGTTTGGGATTTGTATTGGTGAGTTGGTTGTTTACATTGCCTATATATTATTGTAGCTTGTGGTCCTTAGTTGGCATAAAGAAGTTGGGGGCATGATCTTGTGACCTCATTTTAGAGCAGCACTGGATTCTAGGATCTATGTAGGTTGAAACAAGGGTAGCTCTTACTGCAGCAGGCAAGGGAAAGGGGGAGATGGGCAGCAAAGTCTGTCATGTGCCCGGCTGAGAAGGGGAGTTTTGTCCCCCATCTTGTACACAACAAGAGAACGAATGGTTTGACTCCTTTCTCCTTGTTTCATTTCCTGTGTAGTCCAGGGGTTAAACTAAAACACATCCAAGTTTGTTGCAGATATTTTTCTGCTAAGCCAGTAGAAACTAAGTGCTGTAAACTTTCTAGTCGTTTCCAGTGTCCCAATAATAGATATTTCTTCAGTACAGTAATACTGACTACACACAGCAGACCTGCGTTGGGGAGGACATACTGTGAACTGGGGCCCTCGGGCAGTGACGGTGCCGGAGGACCAATGCGCAGCTTGTGCCAGTGGCCGCGCAGCTTAACAGCACGGATGCCCTCAGGCGAGTCCCGAGCTGTGCAAAGACTCTTGAAAAGATCCTGTAGTCAAAATGGCTTTACTAGGATTCGCTTAAGGGGGCCCAGCAAAATGTCAGCTGAATGACATCTTCAGGCCTGTGGAAGAATGGAGGGGGTCAGAGAGCAGGAAAACAGGAAAAAGGAGGTACTGAAGAATAGCTGTAGCAAAACCATCCTATCATGTTTATTAGAAATGTGGATGATGCACAGTAGCAGAAATGAAACATGAGATGTATGAAAATAGGAGTAAGTTTGAACCTAATGGTGGCCAGAGTCAACGCCAAGTGATACTAAGTTTTTAATCGTTAGAAACCTCACATGAAAGGCTTCCTGGAGCCAGGAAGTGCCAGGTGTGTGGGTCACTGGAAAGAAAATTATGTTCATCCGTAGCCTGGATTTTTGAATGTATGTACCCCTATTTACTTCTATTTAAAAATAAGAAATAGTTAATTTCAGAGTTCAGTATTCTGTGGAAGTTCCCTGCAAAGAACAAAAGGGGAGCTCTGATAGATGCTTGGTGTGGGAATGAGAGTATGTTGGGCTCTGGAGAGCTAAGCAAAGATACAGCAAGACTTGGCTGTGCCGGAGGCTTTGAGCCCGTGTTTGTTTGTTGTGGTGTGTCTGTTGGAATAAGTAGCTCTTCATCTGAGACCTCTGTGCACAGAGTGACCCTGTGTGTGCCAGGCAGACGCTGCCCCTGAAGAGCCACTCTCACATCTCTTCGCCAGCTGCGCATAAGTGTTGGATTGAACCTGTTTTTCACTCCCACCAGAAGACATGTCTGCATAAGCTGCCCAAAGTCTAAATGTAGGGACTGCATGTAAATAAGACAAAATGTGTATATATTTACAGATCTACATGCATGTACACACATGAATTTTGCTCAAAAGATTTCAATCCAGAATTCTTAAAGAATAGATTGTTCAATAAAAGTATGTTTTTCTGACTATAAGCCAAGACATCATCCTTTTTCCAAATATTAACAGGCTAAATAAACATTTGAAAGCGGCATAGACTAATAGTTCCGAGGCTGCTGAAGTGTTCAGTACTTAGGACTCTGTGTGCTTCACATCTGAGATTGAAATAGAGTATTTCTGAAACTCCTGTTTCAAAAGTATTGTCTCTTGCAAAATAATCTTGGCTAGTTTTATGCAGAGTGGCAATACACTAATTCTGTCCAAATGAGACGTGTTTAGCATAGTTTAAAAAGCTGAGTTCAGAAACTGGCTGCTGTCGGACCTTGTGGATCACTTTGTTTTATAGACTGAATTTGCTTTCCTAATGCTGACTCTGTGACAAGAGTATTCTCTCTTTCTAAATTAATAAGATTAATCATGGGTTATACAGCCAGGCTACGGAACCCAGCTGAGGGAGGAGCATTTGCACAAGAGGCATCTAAATGAGAGACCCTCATGGATTTCTGAATCTGCATTTTTATACATAGTTCTAGATGAAGAAAGGTATTTCCTAGGAGTTATATTTTTGGTGAAAAATCTTGAATTGTTCAACTGACTGTTCTTTTGACTCGATAGAGTAGATGTCTGTGTATGTACTCAATCAATCAGCAATTAAACTGACTTTAGCGTGAATGCCAGTGGTACACAAATTTGTGTGTATATATTGAGACAAAATATGACTCAATGTTTCCCAAGTTTGTACAGTTCCTGTGAACAAAAGGTGCTTATCCTTTACTAATGAGTTTTATGTTGGTCAGTTTAATCTGCAATGTCATGACTGAACCAATCTTATTTAGAGCAAGGTGTATAATTTTCATGACTGTTGTTGCTCTGTTCTCTTACCAGTGGAAACCTTCCACTCATGATGCTCTGGTTTGCAGAAATGCAACCAGCCAAACAGTGAAACTACCAGTCTTAGACCAAAAGTTCTGGCAATTTTGGGTGAAATGAGTTTGTGTGGCTGAGAACATGCTGCCTTTAGGTTCCCGCTCACTGAAAGCAGGGAAAACTTGAAAAAATGAGTGCCACTGTGCAGGTGGCAGATGTTTCTGAAGTGGTAAGCAAATGAGTATGTCTACGCTGAGAGCTTCATGTGCTCAGGAAGTGCCCTAATATACTCTGCAGCTGCACAGAAATTTCTTGCTTTAGCCTGTACCCTTTGAGAGTAATGGGTTAGTGCTTGAGACCAGAGCCCTGTTACTCCAAATTGTGATGTCAGCATAAAAAAACAGGGCTGATCCTGAAGCAGGGAATACTTTTCATGGTCATTTTGTGCTCCTGTGAAGGTCAGGTTTGGGAGAAACTTAACGTGTGTGTGTGTGTGTGTGTGTATATATGATCTTTATTTAAAAAAAAAAAAAATCTGCCATCTGTTCCCCCATATTTTGGGCATATTTATTAGTGATCCAAATATATAGTGGTGTTCCAGAGTTTTGCTGATTTTTAGGCTGCTTATTTCTAGTTTCCATCTATTGACAACTGTTTACTGCTCATCTGTCTATGCAAAACAGAGCCTAAAATGCTTTCTGCAGTTGGTAATGGAATTTCTGGCAAAGGTAGATTTCAGCTGCTAAGAGAGAGAAATTACTGGAATGGGAGAGACTTCCAACTCAACTCTTGCTGTGTTTGCTTCTGTGATTTGTTTGCGTAACACAGTACTGCAGTTTTTACCACCTCAACAGCCCTGTGTTAGTTATCTGGTCCCCTGCTGTAAGGGTGAGATGGGTAAAAGAGCACAGCAGGGGCATGAGAATTGCAGAACTTGAAGATCAGAATTGACCAATACAGAACTTAAAATAATTGTTTAAATTTGTAGTATCCAACTGGTGGTGAATGATGGCTTCAGACTTCTGCTTCTCATAATAATTTTAATGAAGCTGCAGCTTTCCAGCCATGTGTGATGTGACTTTGGAGATTGGTCATTGCTCTGCAGTGCCCTCAGCAGCAGGATCTGGACACTGCTGCCACACCACTGACAAGATGTAACTGTGTTACCGAAACAAAGCATGTGAGCAGTAGGATATTAGGTATTTTTCATGAAATTGTTTTGGCTTTTGTTTTATACAGAAAAGCTTCCTAAAATCAGCAGTCATTTAAAATGCTTTTAAGCATATCACTGAAATGTAACATGAATGATTTCATATTTCACTGCTATTCTTTGCATGCTGTCCGTGATTCCTGGCTTTGCAAATTATAGCTAAATTAGGCCAACCTACAAATCCTGATATTTTTGCATAATCTCTGTTGTGAACAGTAAAAGCATGTGTATTCTGCTAATCCATATTCAGATAGAAGCCTGCAGTCAGAGCGCTAAATATAACTTGTTTTTAGGCCAGGAAAAATAAGTTATCATTTATTTTTTGTTTTTTCCCATGAAAGCACACTTTGAAGCAACTGAAATATTGCATATTTTGTGTGTTTTTGTTTTTAAAACTATTTTAAATATTCCACAGCAGACATTCTACCCACAGAAAACAGCAGGAGAGTTTTCTTACATAATAATCTGACAGATGTGTCATGGTATCTAATCCCTTAAACCTCCAAAGCCCTCTGATAGTGGATGTTTTAAAAGGCCAGATTGAAAAGCATGCTGCTCTTTTATTGAGTCTTTGCCTTCAGTGCCCATTCCACACTCGATCACTTTATTTTGCTAAAGCAGAGTACGTGATAACTTCTAGTCAAGAGAAAAGAAAAATATCTTAGAAAACAGAATTAAAAATACCATTAAAATAATTAATGCCAAATGAAAACACCATTTAAAATCTGCATTTACATCTGGATCTTCTCATTCAAATCTTTCTTCCGTGCTTTCTCTGAGATTCTATCGAGAAGTAAATCAATAATAATTACACACAGAAAACGACCAGCAGACTTGCAACTGAACCATCAAGATTTTCACATTCCTTAACTATGCAACCGTGTAATCATATTACTGTAACTCTTGTACTCTTTCGTCTCAGGCCTTTCTGTGCCTTTGAGCATCATGTCTGAGTACTCTGTAGGCCGTTCGAAGTGGGTGACTGTCTTCTACTTGCCTGGGTAAGCACCTGGCATACTTTTAAAAATTACAAAGTCATTTGAATAGTCATTGCCTCTTAGCTCATTTTAGCCTTTTCTTTTTCAGAGCAGTTATAGCTTTACCGATCCAAATGTCAGAGGCAACCTGAATTTAGAGGATGGGTCAGTTAATCATGTTAGATAAGGTCCCGTGATAGATACAGCAGCGTACAACCTTATTTCAGCTACCAGAAATTTTGGATAACCAAGGTTCAGGTAGTGAACATCGCAATACATGTGACTACTGCATCGTTTGCCATAAATCTGCGTTCTACATAATTTAAAAAATTACATGGGAGTCAGATCTGAACTTATATCCAAACTTAAAGGAAGCAAAGGTTTAGAAAGAAAAGCTGACTTATTTGGCATTTTTGTCATTAATAAAAGTGCAGCATGGTGTTAAATGTGTAGATGAAAAACAGTGTTTTACAATATGTAAGAACACCTAGAATTTCTTTCAACAATGTTGTTAATGTTTGTTTTGATAAAGTCATGGCTTTCTGGTTTTTATAATCCTTACTGCTTTTAGTAAGGCAATTATTTAGAGCTATTTCTTTCAAATGTGAACTGACTTGAGATATCTCACCTGATGAGGTTATCAAAGATTTGTGAAATGACACTCTGGGACTGAGAAACTAATCATCTCTTCTTTGATGACACAAACCTGTCTGTCTTTTTCATGAATGCAGCAGCTAACCTTGACTTTGAACATGGTCAGTTTCTATGTTTTTTACAGCTTTTATAAAAGAAGCATTTTTCAGCAGACTAATCTTATAATGCAGTGATTTCGTTTTCATTGAGGATTTCTCAGTGATTTTAGTTCTGTTCAGGCTAAGGTTCTTTATATACCAGCTGTATACACATAACATGTAAGATTAAAAACAAGAGGACAGACAAGAAATGAAGATTATACAGAAAGACTTCTAGGTTAAAGTAGTTCTGCCAGTCTAGCAAATGTGAAATACAACGTTAAAAAAAAAGTCTTTGTTATTTAAGAGCCACGTTGCGTTATGGACAAGAGCTTTCCTTCATGTAGAATACAGTGCTGTCTAAGGATGGCCTCCATTCACTGTACATCCCTTCTTATGGGGGCAGGCAGGCTTCCTCTGTACTTCCTCTGTTTTTCTTGTGGAGAATTGATGATTTTCAAATTTTATTTTATTTTATTCTATTTTATTTATTGAGGGGAAAAATTAACATTTTAACATTTGGGCTTAATATTACAGTATCCTATAGTGTGCATATTCCTCCTATACTTGTGAGACTGGATAATGAATTTCAGACCCTCAACCCAACATTCACAGACACTGTTTAGGAATGGAAATGAGTGATACTGTGTAAACGTTGCAGTCCAGGCAAATCTGAGAGCACCTTGCTTGATGTAACTGTTCAGGGATATAAAAGAGGGGATAATGTGGAAGAAGTTATCTTCCTTTCAGGCTGAAGCAAGTGAAACTTCTGTTCGTTGTTTTGATGTTAATTTTACTGTATGTTGAATAATAAAGGTTTTCAGAAGTGAAGGTTTACCTTTCCATGGAACTGTTTCATTCCAGAATTAGTGGTTTATTCTGTATGTCTGTCCTTTTGGTACTGTCCTAACAACTGTAATAAAATAGCTGTTACTGGGGAATAGAATGCCTGCATGGAGAACTGTTACAAAACCTCAATTGTATGTTCTTCCGCAGCTATTTTGGTCAGTTTAACTTAGTTAATACACCCTCAAGTCCAATACTTTTTCCATTGCTGGGAACACTCTACTAGTTAAGTTAACCAGTTAAAGGAACACTGTAGTCTTGAGTCCTGTAGTATATAACACGGTGAAGGGTCTGCTCAATTCTTCTGTCTTTCCAAAATTACAGATACACCTTCCGCTCACGTATACAGTATGCTAAAGGAAAGGAAGAAGCTGTGAATAAAGTGCTTTGGTTTTTAGAGGCTCAGACTTTGATTGTGACTTCTGAATATCTTGGACTCAGATTCTCAAATGTATTTGAATAACCATGTGAGGCCTTAGACATTTGATTTGCCTTTAAAGTGGCAATGACATTTTTTAAAATCATCCAGCCCTTGCTACATCCACCAGTTCTGAATACCTGGTAGCCACCATTTGTATGAAACCTTCACTTGAAGCCAGAGCTGTGTAAGATGACTAGAGAAGCTGAATCGAAGAGACAATTTCTGAGCTGAAAGCAGCTGAAACCAACAGCAGGGAGGCTAGATGCTGACATGTTCTGATCAGAATGCATGCCCAGAGTGAGAAAAACTCTGTTTTGTTTTGTTCTGTTCGGTTGGTTCTTTTTTACTTTGGAGTACGAATTTAAATTTGGGTCTCTGAGATCTTAGGATAATATTCTAGATACTCACCTGTAGATAAAGTATCTTTTCTCATGAATTTTATTTATATCAAGCAGAGGAGTTCCAACAGGAAAGAAAAACCTCACACCAGTATTTTGGTGGAGTGGGGTTTTGATTTGTGTTTCACCTTGATGGTTTGAATGCTTATTCAAGGTTCTGAGGTAATTAGTTGTGGGGTTGGGTTGGGTTCTTTTTCTGTTGTTTTAGGAGTATGTTTTATATAGAGAGCAGTGGTTGGCTTTTGCAGGTAGGTAAATGTAACCTGGCTCTGTATTTTTAGTAGATGGTTAACAGGTAACTCTGTGGACTGGATGAATCACTTGGGCACCTGGGCCTGGCTTCTTTCCCCTGTTTCACCTCTAGCTGCTGGGAGCTTCCCCCTGGGGCCAGTGCCCGATGGGTGGGAGTCGCACAGCCCAGCATTAGCTGTGATGCTGCTCTTGTGGATCAAGCCCTTAATTTCTCTGCACCTCTCCTCTCTACTTGTACAACAGAGAGTATCAACAGCCTTCATCATGTTAGGGTCGCATGGTGAAGATTAGAAGGTGTTCAAGGTGCTGCATTGTGCTGCTGGTAGGGACCATGCAGGTGTTTCAGCCAAGTGTGAAGTGGCTTCACTAAATCAGCTGCAGAGGTGCACTAAACTGGCAAGTTTCCACATAACTTAGTTTTGGTTTAATCTACTGTTTCTATTTGCATCTTTATTCAAAACCAAATGGTTTTGCTTGATGAATGCCCAGCTTTTGCAACTGGCCTGCATTTCATGAAATGTGACTGTGAAAGGCCTTCACTGTTCAACATCTACTGGCAGGTTGTTTCTGCCTAAATACATACATAATTGCTTGGGAAAGATGATATTAAATGAATAATCGTATTTTTGCCTGTGTAATTATCACACATTTTATTACATTCCTTTAATTTTGATGTACATTTTGACATAGTTCATATAACACATAAGACATTACCTCTGTGATTAAGTTTCAATTTTGAATAAAAGCAAGACTTGATTTTTATTTTTTTTTTTAGGTCCTGGGTCCTGAATTTTTCACTCTGCTAGTGATACTTACATCAGATGTATTCAGTTTACAAATAGGAAAAAGAGAGTTATTTTAAGTGACTACTGTTTATATTTTTGTGAACCCTTTGCTACATTGTTGAAGCTCTACATTAAAAAAAAAAAATGAAACAACCAGTTCCCTGATTCTAGAATCCTGTTACACCACTTCCAGATGTTACCGCATGAAATATTTTACAACAAAGCTAAGCCTTGTGTTTCATTGCTTTGGTTACTGAAGGGGCCTTCAGGAAGGAAACATAAACCGAAGATTTCTAGAATAGATAAAAGCTGAATGACATGAGGATGCGTAGGCAGTGACTTCAGTCAATGTATTATCCTGTTCCCCTGAAAATGAGGCAAGAAACACATAGTTCCTACCTGAACATTTAGGGAAATTACAGCCAAGAGGTACATAGGCTGCTCCTCTGCCTTAAGTCTATATTCTGCTGGATATATAACCACTTTTATTTTAAAGAACTTTCACAGGTTTACTGCATTTATTTATTAGCAGAAAGGTTACAATCACTGAGAAACTGTTGAAATGTGCCATGGCCCATCTGTCCCCAATTAAATTCACTGTTATCTTTCTACATCCAAAATTTAGATGCCTGAAAATCATGCAGTCAGCTGGCTGGCTATAAAATGTTGTGGGAGAGCAGTCATACAATTTCTTACATTGAAACTCTGTTTTTTTACAAATGAACTGATTGTTCCTACAGACAATTGAGACCAGACATGGGAATAGCTATTTGGAAGAGATATGGTTCTGCTCTAATAAATAGTTATTTAAAAGAGATATTTTAATCTAACTTGATGTAAAAAATAAAAATAGTGTTGCTAGCCTAGAGCTGTGGATTCCTCCAGTTACCTAGAGTTAGGTGGCCTGTTGGTAGTAAGGTTGTGCAGCAGGAAAAGCCTGGCTGTGGGGGAGAGGAGGTGTGACAGCCAGGCAATGCCCTTCTGAACTGGCAATTCTGTGCAATTTCTGTGGGATGGTCTTTGTGTGCCATCACCAGCAGTAAAGATTCATCAGGCCAAATTCTGATATTGCTTTCATCTGTGAAGAGCCCATGGGCTTACGCAGGTGTAATGGTTTGGAAATTAGTGAAATTAGTCAATAATTCTGCTGGCAGTTCAGGAGGACTAAAACTCACAGTTCTGTGCAGTTGGCCGGTGTGATTACCTGCACAGGGCTAGCAGGAGTAAGAGTAGGAAAAATATGTCTGAATAGACATTTGCAAATGCAGCTATTGGTTAAAACTGGTATTATCTCAAGACCACTTCTAGTGAACGATTAATCAAGAAAACTAGAAATACTAGGTTTAGTTTTGCTGTGTGACTTTTCTTTATTACCATTGTTACTTTGTCATGCAATTAGCCTGCTGTTCACTAGGAAGGCACACAGTGTGACAGCTGTCAGTGGTACCTACTTCTGTTTAAAAAATAAATAAATTTAAAAACTCCATCACATCTTGTGTTGAATGTGGGACTTGCGCTATGATACTTTTGGGGGGGGACTCTTTGAAAATGTGTTGTGGCTTGAAATCAGAAGCTGGGTAGTGTGGCAACTTCCATACTGTGGATGAGTTACAGAGGTTTCTGGCTTTGTGGAGTGAGGGTTTTGTGTAACTGTTGATCTACTTGGTGACTAGGGCACGTTTTCAGAGACCAAAAGCAGTGGGTGCCTCTATTTTAACTGTTGTTGCAGAATCACAGAGAAGTTGGGGTAAGCAGGGACCTCTGGAGGTCACCTAGTGCAACCCTCCTGTGCAGAGCAGGGTCAGCCAGAGCAGGTTGTTCAAAGCTGTGTCCAGCTGGGTTTTGAACATCAGCAAGGATGGAGACACTGCAGTCTTTCTGGGCAATGTGTTCCAGTTTTCAATTGCCCTCACAGGAAAAAAGGTTGTTCTTATGCTTAAATGAAGTTTCTTGTGTTTGTTATGGCCAAATCATGTACAATCTGGGTAAATAAACCCTGTGGTTAGAACACTGAGAGCCTTTAACAGCGTCTTCCCGCTTCTCCACTCTCCCAGCACTTGTCCATAGCAATGATTGCAACTAGTACAGCACAGGAAGATTTAAAGATAATGTTTTGTTGTGAAGAAGGCCTCACTAGGAGGAACTGGACTTGATTTTAATACTGAAACCCAATATTGACAAGTGTGTACTATTCAAGCCCGACTACTGCTGCAGCTCTTTGCTGGTGGGCTTCTGTGTAGTGAAGTTCAGAAAGAACATGGGCTGAAGCCTGAGATGGGCATTAATTTAGATATGTAAGGATAAAGTGGCTCTAGTCTCCATTTTGGGGTATTTAATGTGATAGATGTAAAAGGCTTCAGCACAGTAACTCCATTGAAATGAATGGAGTAGCCATAGCTTGTAGCATTGGATGGGTTCCTGTCCTATCATTAGCAGTCAGAGTTGTTTTCGAATTTCAGATTACAGTAAAGTTGCTTCCCGTGTTTGGATGCTCAAATGCTAGTAGTTTCTGAAGGTGGCTATGGATGTCTCTGCATATGTTTTCCATTGTGCTTCACCATTGCAGCTGCTGCTTTACAGTTTATTCCAAGAGTTGTAATTTTTTTTTTCCTTCTGAAGCTGTGTTCCGTCAGTGCTCCCCTTCTAACAGTTCACATGGAGAAAACTTGTTCCAGGATCAGGATCTGAATTGGGACCAGCGGTCTGTGCTTATTAACAGAAATGCTTAGGGAGTGCAGATAGGTTAATTGAAGTTAGTTGTGTGTGACCAGGTTGGTTTGTCTTTAATCTCTTATGTTTAAATTTTATATGCATGAAGACAATTAATCCTCTTAACTGCTGTAGACTTTGAATGCTTAGTAAATAAGTGGCCTCTTTAATTGATGCTATGGTGTTTGCCTGTTTAAGCCAAAATAAAAGAGCTACACTGGGCCTTGAGGGAATCTTCCTCAGTGTAGTGAGAGGTTCTATTATGTAAAAGGCTTAAGAGTCTTCCCAGCTCATTATTTTTATAGTACTGTCTGCTTTGCTCTTTTAAGACAATGCTCTTTTTTTAGCATCAACAATTCTGAGATTAGAGAGCACTTCCTGAGTCAAGGCAAATTGAGCAAGATATTTCAGCACTTGACAATCAAAGATGCACTTCTCATGCATGCAGGTTAACACTGCTTTTTTTTTTTTTTTTTTTTTAACCCAGAAAGGTATTATTCTCAAGTAAAGGGCTTGTTATCTTCACAGTGTGTACAGTAAAATAATAGTCCAGAGCTTATTCCTTTGCAGCAAATCATGGAGTGTTATACAGTCTATACCTAGGGATGACTCACTGGCCAACTGACCAAAATACTGATATTCTGTACCAATAAGTCTGTATAACAGTTTTAATGAGATGTGAAGAATATATTCTTCACTTTTAACTGCATCTTGAATTTTGTTGAGGTAGCATGTTAACACTTAGTTCACTGAATGCCATGTTAGTGACAGTTAACAAACACATCCTTGTTTATACCAGGTTTCAGATCATACCCATGTTTCTTAAGTCACTGTTCAACTGCTGTTTTACTTTGGCCTGTGTGGTGAATAGATTAGAGTAATAAGATGGAGGGGGAGAATTCAAAATTTAGAGATAATTTTTCATACAGGAGGTATAGTGGAGAAAAGGGCTGTTGTCTCATTTATAATGAAATCTGAATTCAGATGAGTTTCACAGTAAATATTTTGCCAGGCTGCAAATGTCCTCAGTATTATGCCAGACAGCAGCTGAGCACAGATGAGTTGTTAGTGCCTCAGCTAGGCTTTTTCTGTAGGTGTCACGCTCACTCACTGCCTCAGCTTGATGCTGCATAGCTGTGCTCTGAAGTTCTCAGATCTGATCACGTTTACTTGTACATGTAATTGTGTTCATACATGATTTGCTATTAAAGTCAGTCATATTTAATAATTTTGGGGAACTAATAATCTACTTTAAGTACAGTCTGTATTTTTTAATAACTTTTCTTTGAGGTTCTTAATTTTTAACACAACTTTTAAGGTCAGTGGTCCGACTGTATAAATTATTAAATAGTCCTGAATTTTTTATAACTTTCCCCAGCAATGCAGACTGGATTTTCCCTTCTCTTTACAATTTCTGGATGTGCAGTATGGAGGGTGATACTGTACATCCTTTGTTTTTGTTTCAGATCATAGTTCTTAGTGTGAAATCCAAGCTCTCATTTTACTGATTATAGCAGTCACATAGAGAATATTTTGCTTCCTCCCAATAGAGCTGACCTGCTTCTTTAATCTGTGAGTTTGAACAACAAAGTATAACGTTCATCCTTTGTATTGGGCTTCCTCTGTAGCGAAGCTGAGGTACACCTGTGGATCAGTTCTCAAGGCAAGGGCCGGGGCTACCCCAGAACAGCACTGCCACAGCAGAATTTGATGGTCTGCATTTCCACCAACTCAGAACCTGAAGGTCCTGTCCTAGGACAGACTTTACTCCTCTGAAATTGTGAAGCAATGCAACACCATTTGTTCCAGCAGGGTAACAGTACAGGGGAAAATTCTGCAAGGCAGGAAGTTAAGTTCAGATCCATTTGAATTAATTGATGAACTGGTCAGAAGAAAGATGCAGCCGTATGGAGATTTTGCTGCTAACAAGCAGAGAGACACCTGTAGTATGTCTCTTGGATGGCTTTAGATTTCTGTAGTGATCTCATGTTTGGTTTTGTCTGCTGGAGGTTCCTGGTGGGAGATCCTTCTGTACATCACCCTGACTGTTTCACTTCAGCATCTATGTGACTGAATGTATCGCTGTGTCGTGGCAACCCCATGGAATGTGTGCCTTCTCTATACTCTTGTTCTCTAAGCAAGGATCAACCTTTAGCAAACACTTGGCAACCTGTGAAAAAACCTTTATGATTGGGTAGGCATGTTTATAAAGTATCTATGTAATATGGGGGATGAGAAGCTGCCAGATGTCTCTGGGCTGTGAATTGCCTGCAGAAGTCACCCTCCTCATCCTGACCTTCTGTCCTGGTTTCAGCTTCCTCCCCAAAAATCCCAGTAAAGATTGTTAACAAGTCACACCACAGCCACACTAGTAATGTGGAGTGCCACTGAACTGAGCTTCCTGGGCTGGCTACACAATTTACAGTCTATATTACTTTCTTCATCATAATTCTTGAGTAGAAGAGATTAACAACTGTGGGTGCTGGCAGCTTCTTCTTTTTTTTTTTTTTTTTTTTTTTAAATTTATTGGAGAGTGCAATGCTTCTTATCCTTCCTTTACCACTTCCACAGAGAGTAAACGGGTTTATCTGGTAACAGCATATTATGATGGGCACACAGGATAATGATTATTTGTGGTGAGTATAAACACACTGCCAGTCACTTGCTGTAGCAATGAAACTTTAAGTGACAATAAGCTAAAATTTTTCCACTGCAAAATTTTCAGCTGGACTAGTTTATTCTCATGGGAATTAAGAACTATCCCTTCTGCTGCTTTAGTGTCTGTTTCCTTGCATGGATTGGAAATGTTTGTCTTCAAAGCAGTAACTCTGCTAGATAAACTATAGCTTTAGTAACAGTTGTCTAAATTTGGAGGCTTGTTTCACTTTCCCATGAACACATGTCTGGAACAGTTCAAATAATTCTCAGCTGGAGACCAGCATTAGAGGGTTTGGTGTCTGCTTCCCCTGTAGAGGGTCTGTTTTAACATTGTGCCTGCATCACCCTGTAGCCAAAAAGTAAAAATGCAGCTGAATAATTGCAAACATTTAAATTCAAATGTGAATTCAAATCTTTGCACCCATGACATCATTTTTGTTTGGGTCAGCCTTTGGATGCTTGCTGCCCTTAATAAAAATCAGTGCAATGTTTTCCTATAAATGACAGTCACGTCAGCTGCATAACCAGCAGCTGTAAAAAGTTATAAAGCAAAAATACATTCACTAGACTTTTAAAAAATGAAAAGCACACCCTCACCAGGAAAAAGTTGCCACAGTCTCTAGACCAAGTACTGCCTTCCCTGACTTGTCTAAATACAGAAATCTGGTGATGTAGAGTGACACAGGATAGACAGAATATTTATGAGTAAAGGAGGTGTGACCACTGTTGTTCTGTGATTCATTTTATCTGTCTTAACACCTTATTTGCTCTTTTAGTGACATAAAAAGGAAAGAAAGATTATCTGTTTCTTTTACTTCAAAGTGCTGAAGTTATAGGAGATTCTCTTCCCATATCCTTTTAATTCTAGCATTATCGAGGCATTTTTAAACTTACCTACATTTCTTGAGTTTTGTTCTTGCTGTAAGAAATACTTTCAAGTAGTGCCTCGATGTACCTTATGATTGCAAAATCACAATTCTATACTTAAGGAATCTTAGGGTAAGAAACAGAAATTAAGAACAACTTTAAATGTAGAGAATACATATCAAGATGAATCAGTCTGTGCATGGAATGCTGCTCATGCCTAACTCCATCACAGATACATGCCAACAGACGCCACAATCTTCAAAACAGCAATTCAAATACAAACCGGGGATTTCCTTTTCATTTTGCTTGTCTGTTAACAAAAAGCTTAATTTTGGGCTGATGGGATCATGCAACATGTAATGTTTTCTGATGCTGCTGGGTGTGCGTGCAGACTTAGATGACCACCCATTATGTGTCTTCTAATGCCTGGTCTTCTGAAGCATCTCTGCCTTTTGAGGCTGAGCTACCTTGTGCTGTTGCTGATCCAATACGAGCTATGAATGTTCAGCATTTCTGGAAATCAGACGCAGATTGTCTCAAGTTGGGTGCCCCAAATCTTCAGAAAATGCTGCTAATTAGGCATTTTGCTGGAGGGCGCTCTCTGAAACCACCATGAGATAGGGTTACTGTGATTGAAGTCCCTTCTACTTTGGCATCTAATTTCAAAATGAGTGACAATAAACACAGTGCCTGATCAAAAGACATACAAAGCATGGGGTCCCCTCCTGCTGCATATTTATGTGTTGCAATGTGTTATAAATACATTTAACTCAGTAGAAACCATTGTAGTTTATATAAATCAGCTGTTAGTGAAGAGCTAGCCAGTTCATTAGTGTGTGTGCTTCTGCATATATGCAAGGCTGCTGGAGGCAGAGAGTTTCTGGAGTGTCACACCTGTCATGGTCCTCTTGCGTCCTTTTCCATTCAAAGGTATCAGCAATTACTGAAAGCAATGCAATAGGTTTTGCAAATAAAATACCCAAATTATTTTTTAAAAATACCTTTAAATCAGTTACAACACAAGCAGAGAAATAGATAGGAAACATGGGTGACCCGGGGAAAGCATCTCTACCTTTCAGAAATAGATCATCTCTTCTTTTTATGTCTTTTTGGAACATTTTGTGTTGATGCTGAAGAAGCAAGCTTTGTCTTTGTGGCTTTATCTAAATCAACATGTGTATGTCAGGAGAAAATAGAACCCAGTATGTGGTTTTACCTTGTAGATAAATATTACTACATTGTGAGAGGAGGACCATGAGGCTTTATTTGTCCTCCTCGGCCTTAGGACCACTGCCATGATGTAGAACAGAGAAAGTTATCCATGGACCAAGTAAAATATTCCTCTATGACACGATTTTATTTGAGCTGTATAAGAGACAGAATTGTACTGTTGGAACTAGCTATGCATTTTAATTATCTTGCTTTCTTGTATGGCTGTGAGAAAAAAATTGGGAAAGACTAGAAGATAATGTAAGCCAACTATATATTTATTAAAAAAATATTTCATTTGTCATGTACTGTATAGTAATGTGTTATAGTCCAGTGGAAGCACTAACTAAATATGTCTCTAACATTAGCAGGCTTCCTGGAAGGAAGAAAAAAAAAAAAGAAGCAGCAAGAATACATATGTAATTTTCCAAATACAGAAATATTCCTTTTCTTCTGAATGTGTTATTTTCTCCTCTGTATAGATCTTTATTTCTCCAAGACACACCAATACTTTTTTCTTTTTGTGAAGTTAAATGTTAATGGTGGGAAAATACCTGTCAAAATGGAGAAGTTACTTCTTTGAGGGGATGATGGTAAGGGGAAGGAATGTTCTTTCTCACCATCTGTTTTCCCTAGGAGGTGGCCCATGTGGAAAATTGCATGTATAACTGTAAAGCCAACTGCTAATGAGCCACTGGAGGTGGTCTTGGAGTAAGAATAGCAAGTCTTATCAGTCTCCTGCTCATTGTGCTTTATGCACATTAATGTTTTCAGTATTCCAAGAGTCGGAGAAGTGTTATGCAAGTATTAGTCACTTTTATATATCAGCAACAGAACCTAGAAACAAAACTATTTTCTCACAGTCATAGGGAAAATCACTGCTGGAACCTGGCTTAACTCTTAGGGAAACCTGTTTGCTTTTCCTGCATTCTCAGATGCATCACGATGATCCTTCTGAGTGTTTTCTCAGCGTATCTGTGTAGTGCAACACCAGCTTACTGCATGTGCAGCATACTGCCCTTCTGCGGTAAGCTGCTCCGGCAACCATCTGGAGAACTACAAAAATTAGCAATCATTGAGCAAGGCTCTCAAGCGCATATTTAACTTCAAGGCCATCGGACCTTTGTTTTCGGTGGGACTGTTGTCCTTTTTAAAACAGTTTACAGATCTACAGATCTGAGCACCTTGTTGAAGCAAGATATTGTCATAGGCGAGAAACTCTAAAAATCCATCTTTAACAAAGCTGCCATAAAGAGGTTTGCACCTCTGCAGAAGTACAGAGCCAGAGGGCAGCTGCTAACTCTGTGCCTCATTATCAAGAGTTGTGTGTTGGCTCAGGAGGTAGCACGGATCTGCTAAACCAGAGAATCTGTAGACATACATAATTATCAGCTTCCACTGAGCCCTGATTTGGACACCTGTCTCCCTTTCTAGCTGGAGAACTAGGATGTCGATAATAGCTGCTCATTTTACAGAAGAGAAGTGAAGCCTGGAGGAAAAAAAAATAGTTCCTAATGGTAATATTTGTGAAAGTCTGGTGGAATGTGGCTGAGAGTTGTCGCCGTCACAGACAACATGGCAGGATATTACTTGTGGGAAAATGTGAGCTCACATTTTTTTGTTGTTTACTGACTCAGATAAATTAGATTAGTCTGATGGAATAGATAAATTAGGACAGCTCAAAGTATTTAAGTTTATGAAAGTGTTTACTCCCTCCTCATTTTGTTTAGTCACACTCACTAAAAGATAACCAGGTTGACCTAAACTGCATATACCTAGTAGTTTTCAACTGTTTTGGGCCATGGGCCTTGTTTATTTAATGTCCCTGCTGCACTGTTCTTAATAATTTTATGTATGCCATGATCTCAAGAAAAAGATTAGTGGACTCTTTGTTGAGTATGATAAAGGGAATATTTTTGTTCAGAAGCGTGTGATGAGATGCGTCGTGTAGAGAGTATTTTCTCACGTTA
This sequence comes from Athene cunicularia, assembly GCF_003259725.1. Classification (NCBI taxonomy): domain Eukaryota; kingdom Metazoa; phylum Chordata; class Aves; order Strigiformes; family Strigidae; genus Athene; species Athene cunicularia. The sequence continues at coordinate 15,626,990 of NW_020799109.1, read as the reverse complement.
GGCAGCTGCCTAGTGGATTAAATTCTGTTGCAGAGCCTTGATCAGATGTTTTTGGTGTCAAGCTGAAGGGTTGGTGGCATCACTGCTCACTAAATAAGTAAATCCTGAAGTGTTTAATGCAACCCTGAAATAACAGTTTAGGACAGCGATAGTTTAAATGTAGGTAGGATGGGAAAAAGGACCCTGAGCAGGTGGAAGTTTTGACAGCAAAGACTCTGCCAAGGAGCAGTGTGCTTTGTTTATATATTCCCTTTTTGTTACAGACTTCTCGTCCTCAGCAGATGAAAGGAGGTTGTGTTTTTTCTGTTTAAAACATAGTGATACTATATGAAGAAACTTCTTACCCACACACTGATTTAATGAATCTGTAATTTTAGGCTTGTCTATTTGGAGAGAAGGGATTTTCCGATGTTTCCTGAGGAGAGTTTCTGAAAAGCAATAACTATAATATTAAAAACCTCTAAGTCACCTTTTTCTTCTCACAGGAAATAACACAGCTTTCCTTGCATCTCTAGCAGTATTTAATTATACCCAAATTCTTACAGAATGACAAATGGCAGGTTGTCTCAGTGGTAGAAGATTTGAATTTTTAGATGTGAAATGCAGATTGTGTGGGTCCTGGATTATCTGGGCTTTGCCTGTGTATTGGAGCTCTGACAGATTTTTCCACTCTCCTTTGTACTGTAGAAGACACTAGAAGAAATGTTGCAGAGAGATGTGAACTTAGCAACGTGTCTATAATGTTTGTTATGTGCTTCTGACCATGACACCTTGGCCTGATTGTCCTCCAATGCCCCACAGGGGGAGTGTGCTGGGTGGAAAGTGGTGGTAGATGCAGATTTATTTACAAAAAGCTTCCTTATTCCTTCTGTTCTTTTTCCTGCCTTGGTGACTGCATGCAGAACCTTCTTCGTGATGGAAAGATACTTGTTTCTTGGTCTGGGTTTCTTTCTTGACATCTCACAGTCAAGAGTCCTTTTTGCAAATAGCTGCCAAAGAAAGGAGGATTAGCTAACTGGAGCATTCTTTGGCAGCGGGGTTAGAGGCAGGTTATTGCCACAATAGAAAGCTGTTTGCAGCTTGGGTCCCCAGTTCTGAGCTTTGCAGGTACTGCCTCAGCACGGCACCAGAAAAATTGCAAGGCATCATGTCTTCGGAGGGTTAATGGTTTGGATCTGACAGTCTGTTTTAGCCCAAACAACAAGCCTTGAGAGCAGTGCTGGAGCTCTAGCTCGTGCTTTCCGTGCAGCAACCCACGAGTCCTGGTGGCTCGGAAGGGTTGTGCTGGAGCTGGCTGTGCCCCAGAGGACATCTCGGCATAGGGCTGGTCCGTCCTGCCCGGCAGGGCCGAAGAAGCTGCTGGGGGCCGTCCTGCAGCAGGGACTGCCACTGCATTAGCTCCCTGTTGGGTTGGTTTGTGCTCAGGGACTGCGTGTCTTGGGTGAAGCCTAGGCCTGCAGCAGGGGCTCAGCATCAGCTTTCAGCTTTGCTCCCCCGTTTCGGGGCGGAGGGCAGCGCAGGGCAGACCTGCGGTCCCGCTGGCTTGTTACCCGCCGGCTCCTCGCTAGAGCACCGCACCGTGCGGTGCTGCTGCCAGTGAGTGCCCCTCTCCCAAAATTGCCACTTTTGCTTGAGAAGAAGCAACTTTAGGTTAAAGCGTCGGATGTTTTCCCCGGGGCGTCACGGGCGGCGCTGGGCCGGGCTGAGGGCGACAGGGGGCGCTGCGAAACTGCGCAAATTTCTTCCGCTTTGGGTTTTTCTCCCCCCCCTGCGTTTGATTATCAGGTTCACTTACCGAAATCAACCACCCTGTTTCGACATAGAAGCATTTCAAGGCTATCTAACCTCCCCTCAGTTGAAACTGGCGGTGCCTCACCACTTGCCAGGAGACCAGGACCAGCTCTGTGGGTGCTTTTTATAGACATCATTTAAAAAAATCCCATATATTTATATGAAAAAAAAAAAAATCACCACCCCATTAAAGCATTTATTTTCCTTGTAACTGCTGGTAAATGTGAATGCCTGCACAGATTGGGGCTGTCTGAAACTCTAATCGTTATGCTGCAAGAATATTTTTGATGGATTTTCAACAGCTCCAGAGTTCCTGTCAGCATCAGTGTGTGGCTTTTTAAAGTTCTTTTCTTTAATGGGTCCCAGGACCCGTGAAAACATTCAGGTCAGTTTAGTACCTGAGTCTTCCCAAGTAATTAGCAGGTAGAATTACCTGGTAGCACTCAGTGTTTTCTGCTGTAATCCATCTACAGAAGCTGCAGCAGAGTAATTGCTATCTCTGGCGGCCCTGCAAACATGTCTAATTTAATGTGTCAATAGGGATTTTTCTCTCTGTTTTTTCATTCCTGATGCCAGGCTGTGAATTTTCCTTTCAGAAGGCCAGACTCAAAGTGAGATGGATATATTGAACTTCTGGATTTCAAGGAAATGTTTTTCCCAGCAACTGTAAATGTGTAAAAGCATTCAGAGCTTGTTCTCCTCTCCACAGGACTTTTCAACAGGTTAAATAGTTGTATGTAGCAGACAGATACTCAACTTATGTGATTCACAGTTGCTGGAGCAGATACATGCAAAGCTGACCATGGTTTCTTTTCACCAGCAGTAGAGTGTTTCAGTCCTTCTGGCTTCTTTGGGGATGTTCTGATGTTCTCTGATACTGACAACGATATCAACTACTGCTGCGACACAAACAGCTTTTTAGTCTCCCCTTGGTAAACATTTGCTAGTAGTGAAGGAGCAGATGGGCTCAGATCTGCTCCAAGCTCAAGTGTGGAGTGAGGGTATTTACAGGATACACCACAGGCGGGTTTTTCACCAGCAGGTTCTGTCCTGGCTGCCTCCCTGGGCTTGGTGTGGTTGTGTTCAGGAGCAGTGATGGGTCAGAGGGCTGCAGTTTTCTTAACTGCTTCTTTTGTCCAAATACAACTTTCTTACAGGTTACATTGTGGGGGCTGTGAGTTTGTACTCTGTAATGAAAAAAAAAAATAAAAAAATTCTATTCTTCATGAAGGAAGGCATCTATTCTAATGATAAAAGGGGTCATTTCCGAAAGGCAGACAAAGAGATATATGCGATAGATATATATATATATATATATATTCTCTACAGATCTATAAACAGTCCTTTGAGTCCATTCACATCATTCTGTGAGTCACTGATGTTTCCTATTTATTTTTGTCAGTGAAGACCCCAGCATCTTGGTTGTAAAGAAAAAATAAAAAGAAAATAAACTCATTGTGAACAAACCCATTGGGCATGTTTCTGAACAGTCCTGGATACATGATATTCTTAGTTATTAAAGGAGAGGATCCCTGAGAATCAGAGTTGCGTTGTGTCAGCATTGTAAGCACACAGCATAAAACTACCCTTCCTGAGAGCACGAACAAGACCTGCTCCTTGAGTGACCTAACTGGCCTTGTTAAGCTAGAGGCAGAAGACCCATTTTATGTTAGCCGCTTGACAGTATGGTCTTCTGTTTTGTTTAAAAAATTCCCTTTTGAAAGAGTAATTAGTGTAGATTTGAGACACTAGAGGACTGTGGTGTGCTACTCAAGGTCTTGTTGTTTTCCTTTTCTTAATTTGAATTTCACAACTTTAAAATGGAACCTTTGAAATTTAAAATACTGGTCCTAGTGACTAGCACTCATGTATGTAAATATGAAGTTATGGTGTAAATGGATATCAAGATTAAATAACTGTGGCAGAATCGCTAGTGAACATGAGCAGCACAATTTTGTTAATGAATTGTTATTTCATACAAAACAGAATTAGGTTTTACGTCAATTAAAAGAGTCTACTGCTTAAAGAAATGCACTTGCTTGTCATCAGTAGCCATATTTTTAATATAAAAATTATTTGTATTCTGAGGCCTTAGATCTATGCAATATAGTACTGCTTCAGTATGGGCCTTTTCAGAAAGAAGACCTCGAAGTTTTATAGAGAAGTCACTCCAAACTGCCTTTCTATTCAGCAGATTACAAATTGTGGTCCTCTGGTTTAAATGGCAGTCAGAAAATCCACAGGTAATCCTTGTAACTTTTCATATAAATTTGATAACAAAAGAAAGTGTGCTACCAGTATCTGTAACATAAGCTTCATTGCATAACTCAAACCATGATGGAGATTTTGACATGCTCAGTGGCAACCTGACAGATGTGTCACAGTGTCTAATCCCCAGAAGCCCCAAAGCTCTTTGAAAATGGGTGTTTCTGAAAGACCGTATTGGAAAACATGCTGCTTTTCTATTAAGGTTTTTCTTTCAGTGCCTGTATTACTTAGAGTGTCATCTTGTTGCCAGGCTGTACAGATCTGCACTAACTAGGCTGGCAACTCTGCTTTGTTAGCAAAGAGGTAACATATATATACATTTATGTATATTTAAACTATATATTTTATATGAATGATGTAAAAATTTAATTGTTTTTGCTTACAGTTTGGAAATAACTAAAGTTGGGAATTTATGGTTATTTTATCCCACATTTTCCTGTTCTGTACTGATGTACCTCTGTGTGTCCCAGCCTCAATATTTCTGGCATTAAAAAAAAAAAAAAAAGAGTTAACATTAATATGGATTTGTGATAAGTTCAGAAAGTATTCTGGAGCAGTATTTGAAATGCCAGTTGTAGGGAAAAAAATAAACTATGTGCTTGAAAGTGATTTTGACAAAATGACCGCCAAATTTAAATGCAGACAGCGTCTCTAGTCCTGGGATTTGCCAGCATATCTCTAGGCCAGACTCATGGGAGACTGAAAGGAGGTTTCATTGCAACATCACCATGTCCTATAGATTGTGCTCAGTGGCGTCTCCGTTATTTGGATGACATCCACAGTTGGTAAAAAGAGAAAATTGGGCCAGTTTACATTCTGTTACAGAACAGCTTCCTGGATGACAGAATAATTTCCAATCAAAGTGCCCTGGATTACTCCCTGCTGTGAACTAATAGGGTGCTAATTAGCATATTTCATTTATTTACTTAACTGGGATAAAAACAATTGGGCACAGGTCCCATTTACAATGGTTTCCTGGGGAAGCTGCAAACTGCTGTAAGTGTAACTGTGCTGCATTAAAAAGATATAAGCTCACATAAACATAACATGCAGATTGAACACAAACTGGCATGGCTGTCCAATCACCTCATACACCGAGAGTGGTTTAGAACATTAAATAAAGCTGTATTTCTGTTTCCTTCAAGTCTTTAAGCGGACTGAATGAAATTAGAGCAACGTTTTTCCAGTCTTTGCAGGTCCACTGGTGACTACTGAGCAAATGCTGTGCTGTGGATAGCGTCATGTTTTGCCTTGTGCTCTCTCTTGTGCTTCACTATTGCTTTACTATCTCATAACTGTTAACAGTACTGAAGGCTTTTGCATAGATTACTCATGAAACACGGGTTGGGAATTGTTGTCCCACAACTTTTTTTCCAACTTTCTCCCATGCACTCCCAGGGTGGGGCATGCCTGCCTAGCACATTGTGCCATTCTTGAAGAACTCGCTAGTTGCAGAAGTGTTGAAAGTGCCCACAGCTCCCAGACTCCCCATGCTCTCAGTTTCCTGCATATTGTAAAACTTACAAAATTTTGATCACCCAACTTAGTAGCTCATCTGTGGAAATTTTGGATGTATATTCTATGAGTTTGTAGAGAGTGAGGCAGGAAGGAAAACTGTTCTCCTGCTTTGTTGAACAAAGGTCTCTTTCCAAACTGTTTGACATTTTAAAACACATCTTTGCATTTTTATATCTTAAGCAAGAGTTTTACTTAGGATGAAATTCCTTATCCATTTTGATTCACATTCTGCTTAGTTATGAAAATCTGGATTTGCCCTAAGGCACTGTAATATCTCACTGCATCTGGGAGGCAAGTTCATTAAATGAAATGGAGAGATTTTGCGATCAAGAGACCTGGGGTCTATTTCTGCCCTCTTTACATTTTACTGTGTGACACTGAGTAATCTGCCTTTTCATTCCTCAGTTGCCTTATCCATAAACTGGAGAGAATAAAAATTTATCCTGCCTTTTAAAATGCTTTAATACTCTCAATTAGAAGATGCTTTTTGGCAAAGATGCGTTAACCCCCATCCTGCTTCCCCCATCCCAACCCTAGCTCACCATTTCAGTACACAGTAAACTGCCCGAGTATTAGTGTCCTGATTTGCTTTTTGTCATTTGTTGTGTTTCCAAATTCAATCAGTTCTAGGATTATCAGTCTTGTTACAATCATTGTTCTGGTTTGGATGATCTGCCTTCTGTCTTCTCCAGCTAGTCTGGGAGGTCCTTCTCATTCTTTTGTGTCAGAGAATTTTGCTCTTATTTTTCTGTGACTTGAAAAGCCTCTGGGCTGGAAAAGAACAATTCTAGAGCATACGTTTCCTGTACTGTATAGAATGAAATGCCACTGTGGAAGAACATTGCCCTTTTGCATTTTCTGTTCTTGTAAAACACATTTAGAGCATCCAAGAATAACAATTCATAAACCAATTAGAATAGAAGAGACAGCACCTTATTTCAGTGTAGAAAGACCTCTTCCCCAGGAGGTGTGTTTTTTGTACTGTTCTTGTTAAATTTATCATATATCCCATAATAGCATCCTCTCCATTGTTCAGTACCTGTCCTTTTCTTGGGTATCACCATACTATTAATCTCTTCTGATGCAGTGATACATCCTGCAGAAGTCAATACGATTCCATTTTGGGGTTCTGTGGTAGACCTAATTGTTATGAGTTACACGCCGAAGGAAATTTAAACAAGAAATGAAACATTCTTCCCCCCCGCCCCCCCCCAGCCCCGAACGTTATGAGAAAGCAAATGGAATCACCCACTGAGGGCTAGACCCACAATTTGAGTATATTCATCAACCAGTTTCATTGCTACAGCATGCTGGCATGAATTCAGGAAAAAGTAAAACAAACAAAAAAAAAAATTCCCCAAAGCTTGTGAATTCGTGACCATAGGCCCAGAAGTGTGACTGCTGATCTGTGTGCAGAAGAAACTAGTGGTCATTTTGTTCAGGGCCATTTGAATTCCATCAGGGGCCAAAAATCATGATGATAGTTCTGTATAATTTTAGCGTGTACCATGTTGGAGAGCTCATCATTGGTGAGCAAACCAATTTTTCAGTAATCTTTGTCACAGCAGGCAAGATAGAAATTGGTCTGTAATTTGTAATCATTACTACTTTGCTTGAGATTAATCCTGGATCACCCACAGTGAAAAAAGATGCCTCCTAACCTCGGGAAGGACCATACTCCATTCAGAAGGCCACTGAGGCTTGCTGTTCACAAAGTACACTTTGTCTTGACCATCCTTTTTTATATCTGATGAACTTTTATCTATGTTCTGCTTTTCTCTCCAAGACTGAATACTACAGACTTTTTACATAAAGCAATTTTCTCAATTCTTACTACTGTGAAAGAGAATGGGGGCTGTCTCTTATACACAT
>NW_020799109.1:15614744-15619491 GCF_003259725.1 Athene cunicularia | reverse complement strand
GGGGGGGAGCAGGGGGAAGGGCTTTGTAGTTTTCCTGTTGATATGTTTTTCAGAAGGGACCAAAAAAGTGCTATAATGAACGTAAGTTGATGTGAACGATGAATAGAAATAACTTTTATTAACACAGAAAGGCTCTACTTACTATCAGATAGTTAATATGAGGAATTTGGGCTAAAGGATACTGTGTTTCTAAAGTTCTGATTTGGCTTCTGAAAGCAAAGCACGGACAAAAGCAACCCAGCTAGTCTGGCACTGTACTATATATAATGAAACCTGTGCATTGGAAAGCCTCTGGTGCTCAAAATGACTTCTTAACTGACCTCTTTAAGGTAGTACCAAGGTTTCTTATACAATGTTTTTCAGTTGTTGTGTTTGTTGTTTTGGTTTTTTTTCCCCCAGTTAAAATCCACCTTCATTGATTCCCCTCATTCCCCTCTGTTCCTGGCTTTCCTTACATGGACTAAAGGGAGCCCTGGCCTAGAGACTGCTGATCTGATTGATGTACAGTGATCTTCAGTTGAAATCAGATTGCTTTGATATTTAAGGGCTTCAAAATAAGAGATAACAGAAAAAGGGGAAAAAAAAAAGATATGTGAATTGGTTGCAGGGATTGCTGTGAGATACCAACATTAAAAACAATAAATGTGGTCATAGTATTCATCTGGTGTTGCATTTTCAGTAAGGACGGGTAGGTGTTAATACAGTTGTACATTCTTGATCAGGATTCCTATTCAGGAATGATGAGTTCAGTGCAGGATGGGTAAGAGAAGTCTTCTGGAGTGTTCAGGGCAGTGGAGACAAACAACACAAAGGAAAAAGTTATACAAGCTGAAGGGCAAATGTTCAGATACCAACATATAGAAACAAATGGCCTGCAATTAAATTGGGAATGAGTGGTTTCTTACCATCATGTACTGTTGTTGGTATATGCACATATCCATATGGCAGTATAAAATGTATGGTGCTATAAGCATCATTGAATAATCTAGGAAGTCCTTTCCAGTATATTTCCTATACTGATGTGTTCCTAAATAGTGGTGGTCATGTAATTTTCCTGGATTGGGATAAAATGTCAGAACAATGTTTTGAGATCTCAGTTTTCAAAGACTGAGCATGTGAATTGAAATACATACGTAGCTTAAAACAAGCTTTATGATTAGGAATCTTTGTGTAGCTTGCTTTGGTTAAGTTTTTGCTTGATCTGTAAACACCGGAGTTACTGGGCTCACTATAAGGAGAGCAGTGTGAAATACTGGAAAAAATATTTTAGGTAAAATACCGGTCATGACTTACTGACTACTTCTTTTATTTAATTCAGAAGTTAGAAGCATCTGTCTTGTACCTCAGAGTTAAGATAATTCCAAGATGGTTGCATTGGCAAATTTTGATTTTTTTAATATATCCATTTGGACCCACTAAGTTTAAACAAATTGTTGGAGTGCACTGGAGGGCTGTAGCTTGATTTTCATTTTCATTGGTTTTTTGTGTTTGATGTGGGATATATATACTTAACTGAACTGAACTCCATACAGAAGTTGGGGGAAACATTTTTATGTGTGTTAGAGACATTCTTCTTTGTCTAACTGGGATGTCTGGTTTGAAGACTTTCCAAGATGACCTTTATTTATAATTTGTGGTGTGGTGTTCTGTTATGGGTTTCTCACAGTTCCTCATGATAGGTCTGTTTTCTTTGGTTACGCACCAAGACAGGAGAGAGGAGAAAGGTTTGGATATTTAGGAAGAAGGTCTGTGGCTCTGACAAGAGCCCTACTCTGTGTCCTGCTCCTGGCTATGAATGAAGGGATGCCCCTCATGATGGACAGGGTAGGATTGTGCAGAGTGAGCTAATGCTGGCAGATACTTGGAGCATGGAGTGAATGTGAGAGTACTCTCTGTCTCTGCTTCTTCTCTTTATGCTCCAGGAACACAACAGGCGTCCAGTCAAAATGAAAAGAAATTGAAAATAGAGTGCCTATTTTTGTTGCATTTCTCCAACTATTTCTGAAGTGCAATAGTTTAGCATGCCAGTCCTTGCTGCCTGCTACGTCTGCATGTCCGGAGTCAGGGATGAGTAGTTGAGAGAAACTGAAAAACTCCTCCTGGCTCTAGGTAATTTATAATGTGAATATTTATATAGAAAAATTGGGGAAGGGTGGGCACTGTGGCAGCAAGATGACTGTTCAGAGGAGACAACTAGACATTCATAAACTAATGAAGTTTGTTTCTGATTCCATGCACACAAGAGATTACTTAGATGTATTTACGTATTTAATTTTTGCTATTGTCTCATTTTCCTTGTTCCTCTGTTGCCTGATCAATCTTCTTGTTATTTGAGCTTGCTCTTTCCTTCTGCTGAACTGATACGTGCATAAGCTGTAGCAAAGACAGCTGAATATTGGAGATTTTGCATCAGTGACTCATTCTACTGTGAACGGAATGTATTATTTTCTTGGCCTCTTTACCCTTTAGAAAAGAATCTCTCTATATATTTTCCCTTAAATGAAAAAAACCCACCTCTGGTTAAAGAATGTTTGAAAAAAAGATAATCCTGTGGCTTATTTTTTATATTTCAAATGTTGGTAATTTCAGTGAACTAGTAGTGGATATTTTTCTGCATACATCCTCCTAAAAATCAAATTCTGAACTTTATTTGATCTGTCCCATAGCAACTTCATTCCTTTAAGTTTCAAAAGAGAAAGAACAGCAAAAGAAAAAATAGTATAGGTATAAATCTGACAAATTTAAGTTTTGGTTTTGAAAATGTATTCTCGATCTGTATAAATTTGTATTTTGCATTGCCTGCAGGGCTACATTTCTTTTTCTCTGTCAGGTAAGTCCTGTATTACCTTTTGTGGACTCAGGAAGAGGCTGCATGACCTACTGGGGAGTCAGGAACCCTCTTCCGTGTCACTGAGCTTGGGCAAATCCCTGTTGCTCTGCTTTCCATTCCTTCCTTCCTGCTAATTCCATGTTGAGGTGATCAAAACAGGCACTGTCCCTTAACCTTGGTCTGGAGGAGAGCCTCTCTCAGTGCAGTCCTGTTCTCTGTCAAAACTCCAGGTTGCTGCTACTGAACAAACTGTAACTTTTTTTGTTTTACTTCTATTATTAACTAGGAATGCTTCAGGAATAGAATGTAATGTCAGTATTGACAGCATGTGAATTGTGTAGTAGAAGATGTAAGCAGTTCACGCTAGAGACTCATTCAGCTTTGTGGATACCAGCTTTTACTTTCACATTGTTAGCTGGAGAGCTAAATGCTTTCTTTCTTAATGCAAAATGAGGTTTGCATTTTTCCTTAGTGCAGCAAATGACCATGACTTATAAAATGCTAGCAGCTGACATTGTCATGACTTCAATATGCAGAGAAATTTTTATAACTCGTACTTTCTATTAATACTGTTTTCCTCATAAGGTGATGGTTCTCCATTGTATACAAGGATGTATAGTAATGGCTATTTTTTTAAAACTTTATCAGAAGTCTTCATGCATCTATCCTTTTGTAAATATATGAAGCTGTAGAGAGAAAAGCAAAGCCACAAAGAGAATTGTTAAATCAAACTTGATGTGCTTTGCCAAACAAAGGAAAAGTTCAAACTGCATTGTAGATGTAGTGCAAATGAATTTCTTTGCAGCCATAGACAGTCATCCATGGTCTTAATAAAGACCATTCTAATTCTGTCCTTTCTTCAAGACTTTACAGCCATGTCTGTCTGTCTGGGAACTCTTGCCAGAAAAAAACCGTAGCAGACAGGGTAAGAACCTGGATCACCCTGGGAAGTTGATCAGAATCTGAATGGGGCCCAAAACCCGTGATAATCACAGGCCATTTCAAATAGGCTACCAAAAAAATGTGCTCGATTAAATACTAATATTTTAAATAAGAGCTCAAATGTTCCTCTTTAAATGAACTCTTCTTTTGAAAATCATAAAAAAATTAAGAGTTACAATATATTTGAAAGTGCTGGGAGAGGAAGAAAAAAGTGTTCACAAAGACTGACTGAAGCACAGAGATAGATATCTTTCTGTGTGTTCCATTTATTATTTTTCACCGCTTGTTTTATTAACATGCATCTAGAGTTACAAGTTACATGTTGCTTTAATCTCCTTGATTAAGACTTGCTGAAAGCGTCTGTCATTATTTATTGTCTAAGTGCCTCAGGTACCCCTTTTTGTTTTACATTAGCTGTGTGAACTACCTCTGATTTGAAAAGGAAATACTGTCGTTTTAGTAAAGTTTAGTAGGACTGAGTCTGTTTTTTTGTTTGTTTTGTTTGTTGTTTTTTTTTTTTAAATCCCAAACCAAACCCAAGGAACAAAATCAGTTGCATGAGTAAATATTATCATAAGGCAGAAGACACCACTTACCTACAACTGATATACAGTAAATATTTTAAAACAGTTTTTCAGAGATGTTTTCTATGTTCTTGTCTTACCACAGGTTTGCTACTAGTATTACTTCGCTGATAAAAAGTCTGTTTTTCTCTCCTCTAATAAATACATGTCTTCAAAGCTGAGATATGTTGTCTCTTTAGCTGGAAAGAGTTAAGTCAGCTTGCCAGTGCTTTGCTGCTGAGCCACATTTAAGTAGTTCATTGGGGCATTGTGACTGTAAATGAGATAGAGCATCCTTACAACTGTTTGTTTGGGTTTGTTTTTTTACATAAATAAAACTGCATCAGAAGATGTTCTATTTCTAAGGAATAGACAGTTAAAGATCCCCCCCCCCCCCCCCCCCCCCCCCCCC
>NW_020799109.1:15476008-15614694 GCF_003259725.1 Athene cunicularia | reverse complement strand
CCCACATGTCCCTAGAAACAAATTCACAAGAGTTTACTGTGATTTCGGTCCAAAAGGAGAAAATATGTTTTTAATGTAGAATTTTCTTTTTTTTTCCCTGTCAGTGAGTTCAGGAAGATACTTAACAGGAGAATGAAATAAAGGTCCATTGTAAAGGTAACTAACTCATCATTGCCACATGCATGCTGTACATTTCTGCTGTACTTTTGTCTTTGATATTGCAAACATGATATTGATCTTTTTTTCCTATGGTAGAAGTATTTGTATGCATGTAAATACCACCCTGGATCCCAAATCTAACAGTTAGATGCCAAATATGATTTTTATTTGTTTGTGTGTGTGCATGTATCAGAGAGAGAGATTCCAGTTATGAAAGACCCCAGTTATAATACCTATTGGTTAGGGAACATGAGATCTGCTTGGAGAATTGGTAGCTAAAAATGTCATTTAAATATTCTGCTCTGTTAATGCTTCAGGTTAATAAAAAGTGCTGTAAGAAAATATTTTAGGATATAGATATTTAGAGCAGTTGGATTACTTTTGACAACAGTGCAAGGAATCCATTCAAAGCTGATTTCCCCCTTTTGTTCAGTGAGGACCTGCAGAATCTAAGATAAAAATGGCAGTTGTCCTCAGGGCACCCTGAGGCATGTCATTAAAATTGGAATTTGATCCTCTTTTCATGGTTACTTGGGACAATCAACCACAGCAAACCTGAAAACTCATCAGTTTTCAAAAATATGACATGCCCTTGACTTTGTCAGTTTGGATTCAGTGTGCGAGATTTGAGTATTTCAAAATCCCTTTAGATGTCACTCTGTCTTCAAGAATACAAACATTGTGCCTTGTACTATATAAAAGATACAGGACTTCTAAACATTTCTGAGTACTTATCCTATTTATGACAAGGGAAAAACTAAATTATAGTCGTCAAAGTAAAATGCTTTATTACTTGAGAATTTTGAACACTACTAATTGTAATAAATAGAAGTGTATGGAGCCCTGTTCTTTTTAACTATTAAAACAATCTTTTAGTGGAAAATTAGACTGTGTGAAGTAATCTGGAGCTTTCTAAACCTGGCTGAAACTATCCATTTTACCTGGCTATGTATTTCTGTTTGATAACTGCAATTTTCAAGAATATCTGGAAAATGGATGAAGCACATTTTGCTCTTGATTCCTCTGTACCTGGCCTCTTACTGCTTTGAAGCACCTTGCCTTCCACCATTCTAGACTCCCAGGTTTTAAGGATTTGCACAAATTTTCTTTTTTTCTTCTTCTTCCTTCCCTCCCCCCCAAAAAAAAATCAATAGCAGAATAATCACTTTTCTGTCCCCTGCCGCTGGGCTGCCAGAAAATTGCATTTTTTTCTCCATGGCAGAGAAACCATGAGCTGGCCATTTTGCCATCACTGCAGCTTGCCATTGGGAGCTCACTGATGCTTGATGTGCTGGAAGCCATATGGCCTCCTCTCTCTGCCCTTCCTCTTGCTGTTCCCCTGAAAGTTGCAAGTAGAGAAGGACCAGCTGCTGAAACCAAGGACAAACGGGGACTTCGTTCAAGACAGGAACAATGATGGTGAGAGACCTTTGGCTATACCTCGGCTTCTCCCCAAGTCATTTTCCTTCCAGCTACCTCCTGTCCTTAGACTTTCTGTAATACACTTATGCTTCTTCCTTCTGCTGTGTTTTGTTTTTTTTTTTTTTTTCTTGTTTTTGCTTTTTGTACATCTCATTTTACTTAGTCTGTAAACTAAAGTTCCTAGTTAATATGCAGATTATTTGTAACTGCAAATCAGTTCATTTAATAATTGGCATAAAAGTGTTACACATGGAGCAGCACAAAACTTGGCGGCACTAGGCAGGAGGATGTTTCAGTGCCTAATCCCCACCAGGCACATGGGTTAAGGTGTTTACTTGCGCCATTTGTGTGGGAAGGAGAAACCTTGCCTGTTCATGTGGAAATTCCTAATTGCTTTCTCTGTTTTGACAGATTTATGGGTTACGGGGAAACATAATTGCAAGTAACATAACAAAGTAACACTCTCATGAGCACCTGTAGTGTTGCTATTATAAATAGGACTACCAACGTACAGTGTTGATTACTGTAAGAGTACATTAATCTGCAGTTCTCAATTTTTCTTGCCGTGCGGGTTTCTCTCTTGATCTTCTGCTTCAGTTTGAAGGAAAAATCCTTCAGTCTTCAGCTCAGACATGTAACATCTGTTGCCTCACTTTTCTCATCTGTTATTCAACACTGAAATGGTTAATAGGATGTGCTAGAGGCAAGTGAGTACCTGGTAACCTGTTACTTGTCCTGAATTTCCACTCTCAGGATTTAAATTAGTCCCTGGGCTTTTGGAGAATGCTCTGCTTTATAAAGTTGTCCTCTGCAGAAAGGTGTTGGACTTTAAGACAGAATAAAATACGATTGTGCCTCTGGCAGCTGAGGAAGTTACACATCTATATGCTCTGCAAAGCACTGGAAAAAAAGAGATCCTTGGATCTGCTGCAAGGTCCACTTTGCTGGTCTGACTGTTGAGGGTCTTCAGGTAGATAAATGAAGGAGGAAGGTACCATGACCTAAGGTGGGAGGAGGTCATGAAGGTTGCTATTTAGGACACCTCTGCTGTCTGCCTACTTCATGTACTAACTTTTCTTTTGCAACAGTTGACAAAATATCCTATTTCTTTGAGCCTTAGTGTCCTCTATAAATAGAAAAAATTCTGCATTAAAAAAAAAAAAACCAACAACAAAAACATTTCACTGGCAGAATGCTGTAGGAACACAGAATTTTGCAGACACTGTAAAGCTCTTCAGATTAGTTATGATGACGACATACAGTGAATATATATTACATGTTTTAAAACCATATAGGAATATAGAACATCAAGTAATTGATTAATAGCTGTCTTTTTTGAGGAAATGAAGGAAAAGAAACCTGCTCAAGAGAGCAAGCAGTTCTCTGATTTAGAACTGCCCAGATCTCTGGCGTCATGGTACACTGCACCAGGAAGGTTTTGCAACCTGGGCTTTTGTCCAGTCCATTCTCCACACCTGAGATGCGGAGTGGTCTGTTCACTCACAGGCAGGTCTCCCACTGTATCAGTCACTGTGGTAGCCACAGTTGTTTCACAATCAGTTGAAAGACAGGTAGAGGGTGTGTGAAATTCTGGTTCAAGCTTTTCTAAAGACGAGGCAGTATTCTTTTGGAAAGAACTGGACTATGTCCACACTTCCATTTATAGTACGTCACAGGATTTTTTTTCAAGAGCTCTGAGGTCAAGACCATTGTGTCTACAGAGAATGAGTGAAATTTTGATGTCAGAGGCTGGGTGTGATACTCTAATAAAAGGAATAGTAACAGTGTGCCCGAGTCAAAAATAGCTTTTCTTATGCCAGATTTTGCTGAGGGGAAAGTCAGACCTGTGAACTTCAGTTTTCAAAATTCTTCCAAAAATTCTACCAGTGGACTGGCCCCTGACAAGTTCCTTGTCTGTCTGTGTTAAATCAGAAAACCTGTCTACAGGAGGGATTGGTAAGTAATGCAGGTGCAGTGACACAAATTGAAGAAAAATTTAGTAGGAATTGGAAGGATACCTACAGGTGTGTAAATTCTTTTGCTTCCTGTGGAAGGTGACTTCATGTTGGATTGAAGAGCAGGTATGCCAAGATGTCACCTTTTATTGATTTCTTAAAATTTTATAGTCAAGTGCTGTTTGTTATATTTGATGGGAGGAGGAGTGTTCTTGGGGATTATTTGAGAACTGCTTCTTGAGTCTTTTTTTAATTTATTTTTTAGTTTTTTTTTTAATTGAGTATTATGATCATCGACAAAATTTGAGAGAAAGGTGAGAGGAATAGAGTTTAATTAAACTTGCATGTTTTTACAAATTCTAGATTTTAATTACAAAATATTATTTACATTTATACATTTGCTATTCCTAAAATAAAATGCATAAGCTAATGAAAGCATCATAAACTACCATCAAAAAATCTGATTCAAATAAGAAGAAAACATAACTTGTAAAGGAAAACTTGTAACTTGTAAAGGATTTAAACGTTCTACATTTTCTTAAACAGCAACTGAGCAGCAGCACTGGGGAACCAAAAAGCAAATTGGCTGTCAAAGATGACTGGGGTGGGGAATTGTGGGTGGAAAGCTATCAGCAATAATCACCTTTTAAATTAAAGGCTGATTTTTCAACAAAAAAATGCACTTCTGTTGCCTGATTGCTTGTCTCATGCAAGCTTTTTGTTTTTCAAAATGTCATCTCTTGAGTTCATATTAGTATTAGAGAATTTCAAATTCCATTAATTGTAAGGAAAATTTCTGGATTACAAAGGAAAGCTTAAAAAATGCTCAGAAGTGAAAAATGAACTTTGAAAAAAGTTCAAAATAGGGAGACATTTAAAACAAGCTTTACATAGGTTATTTTTAGAGTACAAAATTTTAAAGTCAGTTCATCATTAATTTTTCATATTTTTTTATTTCTTTATAAATTTTTCATTGACTGGAGCTAGTATTTAACATATTTATTTTGGAAGGATTTTAATTTGTTGTCAGAATTTGTTAAAATTTGTTTTCATTAGACTGCAGTAAATCTGCAGTAACTCCACTGACCTTGAATAAGGGGATGGCAGGAAGACTTCCATTCACTCTGTTTGCTCTGCTTGTTCCCTGCTTATACTTTTTCCGGGACCATTTATTTTATTTTTTTCAAACACGTAGATTTTTTCATTCTCATAGTTCTGTGCCATTGTGCTAAATACCTCATAAAGGTTAGCAAAGATATATGTATGTTAGTATACTGAAAGTTATATATTGTATACAATACATTAAAAATTGAATTATGCAGTTTTCAACTGTCTATTGAAAATACAATACAAACTGGATAAATTCTGCTGTTAAAGTCATATATTTGAATTGCAGTTGCTGTGAGGCTGAGCCTTCACAGATTCTTAAACTTTCCTCAGGATAATTTTAAAGCTTCAGTCAGCCTAGGATTTTAGCTTAAACCTGTTAAACAGAAAGGTCTTAAGATTGTCTGTCAGAGTTTTCTGTAGACAGTAACATAAATACCGGGCTTATTCAAATGCTGGCCTCTCTGGAATCTGAGTACCTTGAGCAAGGTGCTTCAGAATAAGATCTGAATCTAATATTAAAGATAAAGTATTGATCATTTTGATTTCTTGCTGAGAAAACTCATTAGCATTTTAATATCAGTGTATACATATTTTCATGTGACATTCTTTTAATTTATGTTTGGTCAATATGAAGAAGCCCTTCTGAGCCTCAACAATTCCTATCCTTAATTTTAAAGAGACATAGTTTTAGCACTGTGACCTTTATTGCAGCAAGAGTGAAGAGTAAATCTCATAGGTAGCGTGGAGGTTTGGTTATTTTTGTAATGCTTCTGATAGCAAACCCTTGCCTTTAGCCCTTTGTTGTTAAAGGACGCCATAAATGTGTTCCGATACCAGCTGAATCAGTATTAATGCAAGCGGCTGTACTCTGAAATCTGCAGCTGAAATCCAGATCTGATGCATAAAACCAAGTGTCCCTTTAAATTTTAGTGGAAGCATTTTCTTCACATCGGAATAGTGGAAACACTCTACTGTTGGAGTGACAGTGCTGGTAATACATGTTAATACTAGTTACATATGGAATTTTGGGGGCATTTTTATCATGCTAAGCCTTGCTGTGGTACATCTTAACAAATAGCACTGATTAATCATCACTGGTATGCTTTAGTTTTGGTCCATTTACTTTTCTGACATCAAAAGTGTAGACTTGAAGACATTTAATTATGAATATGTACTGAGGGATATTTTATTATTAAAATTGAAAAAGACCTTTTTTTACAATAGAACATTTGTGAATTCAGAAGTCTTAGATGATGTTTGTTTTATCTACTATTGTATTTCCACCTTACATAAGGATTTTATTACAGAAGGGAAATAGCTTGGTATCTTGGCTAAAAATGGTATTGTAGACTACATTATGTGAATGTGGCAACTGGGTAATGAGGGTTTTGTAAACTTTGTAAAGTATATAATTCTCCTCCTCGGTTCTTATCTATCCAGATTTCTTATGTCTTTAAGTACTTCATGATCAGTAAATAATAAATTCAATTTACTGAATAGAAGTTTTGTCACTTAGAAATACTCACTTGGAATATATATTTTTAATTGGCATCAATGGCACATTTCCCAGGGAGCATAACAAAATGGATCATTTAATAGATGCCCAATCTCTCCATCCATCTATCTATCAGCACAGCACATGATGTTTTGACTTTAATATGGTAATTATCTCAGGCTGACTTCAGAGGAAGAAGCTGCCACCCACACAGCGGTGCTTAATTACTTTAGACTTAGGTTTGCCAAGAGAAAAATTGACTTTTTTTTTGCACATTGCATGGAATTGAAATGATTTCATTGTCATTTTATTTGAAATGCAGCCTGACATCACCATGGCATCATGGGAAAGAGAATGCAAAATTTCTCTGAAATTCTTAAAATAGGCTGAAAGCTGCCTTATATTTTAATGGTTTTCTATGAAGCCTGTGTTCACATTCCTTGAATGTTAATGATGAGCTGCTTCAGCTTATGGGAGGAATTTTTTTGTGTGAATACATTTCATTTGCAAGCCAATGAATGCAGGGTTTTTTTTAAAGTTGCCAAAACCTAATACAAACTTTGGCATTTTAAGGGCAGGTGACTGTTCAAATTAATGTTTGTGCACTGTACAGTTTGAGAACATAACTAATAAGATGAAAGAGATAATGAATTAATGATAGTGTACAGGCAGCTTAGGAATCAAATAAGTAATTTTTTTTTGTCATTGACAATCACAGCTATTATTCTGAAATGAGATAAGAAAGTTGTGTTTGTGTGTTTTCAGCAACTGAAAGCTAAATGTAATACCTATGAAAATTAGTACCAGGTTTTATGTATATGTTGTTAAACATGCTGCTAATTGATTTGCCACACAAATACAGGAGGCAACCTGCTTGAATTAAGCACTGTAGACAGATTTTTGTGCTCACAAGAAGAGAACTTGATTCCTAGATGTTTTACCCTGTATCTGCTGAAGACAAAGGACCGTCTGGGGATTGGTTTCAAAGGCCTTATTGGGTTTCTTGCAACCACTAATGCCAGCAGTGTTAAAATCCTAGAAACCTGGGGGACAGGAGAGAAGCCTGAGCAGACCAGTAGCTTGGGCCCTGTAGGGAAAAGCTCTTTGTTGCCAGGGTGGGAAGTGAAAGCTTGAGTCTCAGCCCTGATGCCTTCCAGTGCTGTCTGTGGGTGGATGGCACTTTGCAGGGCTGCAAGTGATGCTGAAAAGGTTTGAAAATATTGAAAGCAATCACTGTCTAACTACCCGGCATGCTGCTGGCTGGGAGCAGTTGTAGGTTTTGGCCAGTGTTTGGGCAGCATACTCTATGCCCATTTCACCTGGCTGTGTATTGTAGAACCGAGGCAGGAAAAATTGTGTGCATTTTTCTGTATCAAAATCTGTAATAAATCTTCACATGGCAAATGCTGCCAGTCTTGCTGTTATAATTTTATCCTCAACAAGAAAATTCAATATACTGTCTTCCCAAATGGCAAATAAGTAATATCGAAAGTTTCCTTTTTAAGGTAAGATGTATCTTCTTTTTCGGTTTAGACATCTATATAGTAAAACCCACTGAAATTATTATTTCAATGTCACATATACTTTTCACAAAAGAAGAATGCAGAGAAGCCTTTTGAAATAAATCTGGTGACACTAGAGAGTTTACAAATACTAGCATATTAATATACAGCTAAAATAATAATAAAAAACACCATGCTGCTAAAGATGTTTAGTATTATCCGCTCGCTGCGGGAGTTTATTAGAAACTCCAGCTTTCTTTTATTAAAATTTCAATTGGCTTGGTGAATGAGATCCTATGTTAGTGTCATAAAGTGAGAAGCCAGAAGGAGAGGATATTGGCATTTAAGTGCAGATTTCATTTTGAAATAGTGTATATTATACCAGAATATTACATATCACAAATATTACATATTAGTGGTGTTAGAAATAGTTTCACTGATTTCTATATTAATCAAATTGTCGTTGTTTTCTGTGCCATCTGGTAGTTTATACATGTCATTTTTAAATATATCCTAAGAGGTTTTTAATATAACTATAAATGGAAAGCAAATACGCATAGTTCTGTGAAGATTTTTAAAGATGGTTGGTACAGATGATCTCCCAGATTTGCTTCACTGTCAGGGGTTGAACTTTAAATCAAAAGACTACACTTTTCTGAACCATTGTAGGGAGGTCATGGATTAAAATTTGACAATTGTATCTTTTTAGGGGTGTGATTTTTGTTTGAGACTGCTCAGTGTTTTTTCAGCTACATTCTCACTTATGTAAAACAGCTGTGTGACTGTGATAGCTTACTTCAGCTGGACATTGGGCCTCTTTTTTTTGTGGTGGGGTGGTTGTTTTGTGTGTGTGTGTGTGTGTGGTTTTGTTTTTGTTTTCTTTTTGAAAACTGATCACTGGGTGCTCTGTCTAATTCTTCCTACTGCACTGAACTTTGGTGGATAGTATTGAGTAATGATGCTATAAGCATTGACACAGATTTTTTCTGCATATCTGTCTCTATATTTCCTGGCATCTTCAAAGAAGATGAGCTAGAAAAGAATAGATGACCAGGCAGCATGTGGGAAGATGGGTGGGGTATGTTTATCACTCCTCTTTGGCCTTCCCAGTATTATTATCCTTTGTGTATGCTTACAGTGACTGTATTAGTCCTTTCAAATGTGCTGGGGGTGGCAGAAGGAGAATAGAGGTCCAGTGCCAAGCAGCTGAGATGACAGGGTTATTAAGGGAGGAACACGACTCTACTCTCCCATTTCTCTGCCACGATGAAGGGACTTAGGTGAAGAGCTGGTCAAAGTGTTATTCCACTTAACAATCCACAGAAGGTGGGGGTGATTTTGAGACTGAGTGGGTTTGTGTGTATATATGTGCACATATACACAATATAAATACACATATTTCAAATCTCAGATTTGTACGTTTGCTTTTCAAGAGCATGTCTGGATTGCTGTTTAATTCTGAATTGATATTTTTCCTTACTTTTTTTTTTTTTTTTTTTTTTTTTGGTTTCACGTCATATAATTTTGGTGGTCTCAGCACAGTGACATCTGGACATGTTGCAAAACAGTCATAAATTAACCCACAGTCTTTCACATATTGGTGCAATTAACTTAAGATTTTTTTTTTTCTATTTTATTTTTAAAGAGATTCCTCTGTTCTGTTGTTTGTGATTGGATAATCAGTGTTTCATTACTCGGTGAAGTGTTGCTTTAAAGGTTGATGGCACCAGCAACTCAATCCAGCTGGAACCCTCCATGATGGAAAAAATAATCTCTCTCACATCCCCCCATCTGGATTCTTCAAGATGCAGCGAGAAGTTTGCACTTCTGCAGCTGCAGTTCTTTCATGACAGGTTCTGTAAATTTTACACATGGCTGCCTGCTTGGAAAATATTTTCCAGCTTTACATGTTTACAGCATTGACATGTGAAGCTGAAGAGCCTTCCTTCTCGATTATGGCACAAGTACTCACAGATTGCACACTAACTTTATAAAATCTGGAAATGGATCATTTACAACTTTCAAACAAATCAAAGTGCCCTTTGATCATGACTCCAAGTTTCCTTAAGAGCAACAAATAAAAATAACTTTTTTGGGTTTTTTTTCCTAAATATGGTCACTATTAATGTAACTGTTACATCTCTCTGGAAACTCAAGCAACACATTTAATCCATTTTTGTTTCAAAGTGTATGTTCTTAGAAGAGAAATACTAATTCAGCAAACGTAGACACCATTGAGAACACTGTATGGTGGGTAAGTGTATCTGTAGAGGCCGTATGGACTCAGCAAGAGCTACACTGATACTTCCTTTATTCCCTCCTACTTGTGTGGTTTTGTTTTCAGTAATGTTATCACAAATTTGGATTAGCTTTGTTGGAGGAAAAAAACTGCCAATGCAAAGTCTGTGGAAATCTGTAGTTACTTTGATGCAAATTAATTTATCCCATAACCTTCAATTGCATTTTTCTGATTCCTACATAACCACTAAACACTTTTAGTGGTTATAAACATTTTTAAACCAAGCATTAAAAATGTATGCTGTTGGAAGTGTGAAAAATCTGCAACAGTTACAGAACACTTGAATTTTAAAATATTTCATTCAGGCAGTAATCATCTGTGATGAGTTTCAAGTCACCATATTGCCTATAGTCACTATTTTCCTTGGCCCATCATTTATTCTAACTTGAGTTATGTTTTAAGATATCTTTTTGAATGGTATAAAAGTTTAAAAGGAAAAAATACAGCTTGCTGACAAAAGAAATACACATCATTTATTAACACTAGTGGAGAAGTTATTTTTACATTTGTTAGGCACTGCTGTTTTTGCAAACACTTAGTTCTGTCTCTCGCAAGGTAGCCTGACTGGAATCTGTGGTGCAGTATCCTCAGTATTTTCTTAATGTCAGTCATGGTGCTGCCTGAAATATTTTACCTTTATAACAGATAAACTCTGGCACAAAGGACATTAAAAAGCCATTTTCTGTAGTAAAGATAGATTTTAGGAGGAAAAGTCTGGGCATCTCAAAACCAAAACCAGCTTTGGAGAAATATGAAGTCACGCAGGTTAGTAGAGCAGGTGTCAAATACCTCATCTGCAAGGGAGGAGTGATGTGTCTGTGGGCAGTTGGATTGTTTTATATCCTGCTTTCAGAGAGCTGAGGTCAGACAAGGTCTGAGCTGAGCCCTGCGTGGTCCAAGGCAGCTTTTCATTCAGTAATGTTTATTAAGATGGATAGGGGCTTCAAAAGGGTTTGTCTTGTTCGATTTGGGAAGTTCTGAGGGGAAGATGATGGCGTGGCTGTGGCTGCCTGAGAGGTGAGGCTGGGCTCTCCAGCCTGGCTATGCTCTCCAGCCTGGCTATGCTCGCAGCAACTGCCGGTGAGAGGCTTGGAGGTCTCCAGAGATCGGCAAGGGTCAGAGTCTGGAGCTCACCCTTTTCACGGATAAGGCAGGCCACAGAAATAAGTTTCAGATGGAAGTACAACATCTCTCACTTTAGACCAGCTCTTTCTTATTAATTTTCTCACACACATGCATAAGCCACTTGCAAACAAGCACATGCCTTAGAACATTTGGTGTTTCTCTTTGAGGCTAAGGAGAGTGAAAGATTTGAATAGAACCAGAACTGAGCCTATGTCTTCCCTCATGCTGCCTACTTAATTGTTCAGAGAGTGCCCTCTCATGCTTTGTGGTGGAAGCCATGCAATTATGAGGACAGCAAATCAGATGATTTTTGGACTCATTTTTGCATGTAATTCTGGGTGATGAATGGCTAGAATAACCTGGAGGCACAAGATGAGCTAATGAAAGGATGATGTAAAACACAAGTCAGCTGGTTTTGAAAAAGTGGCATCATGACCGTAAACAAGAGAAATGAGAACTGTCACTTTGTATTTAGTTATACAGTACCCTCATGATGGGCTACAAGGCTGTTTTAAAAAAATGGACAGAGCAACAAGCTCGGAAGGAAAATGCGTGTCTGCTTTTCTTAAAAAAAAAACCAAACCAAACCCAACAACCCAAACTCTCTGCTTTTTAACAGAGCTGTGATGCTCATGAAACACTTAATGATGATCTCTAAATACAAAAAGCCACACTGTATACACTGCTTGTACACAAGCAAAGCAATGTTTCAGTGACTTGCTTCTAACTTCAGTTTCTACCCAGTACTATTTAATTTCTACATAGCTTTCTGATACATGGATAATTTTGACAATGACCTTTACTGTCTTCTGTATACCTGAAATAAACAGCCCTAACTGTAATGCTTTAATCCAACATTCAACAGTATACAGTTCATGAAGATGTGTGAAACTTTATCAAGGTAAAATCAAAAATCTTTAGAATAGTTGCAAATGATGGTTATTTGAAACAGCTGCCATACAGCTTCCAAATACTTTCCCCTGCTTCTTTAATATAGAATGTATTTACCATTTTTCCACAAAATAACTTTTTTTACTCTTGTAGTAAAAATTCTGTGGTATTATGCTGTTGTCCTGTTAATGCCTGAAAAAATAGCTCTTAATAAAACTCATAGTCTGTGGGCTTGTTTATTGCTAATTGATTTTTTTTTTTTTTTTTTTTTTTTTTTTTTTTGTTAAGCTAATAGGCATTAATATGTTAAAGTTGCTTTTTGAGATTATGACTGCTTGTTTGCTCATAATTAGGATTAAACCTAAATATAGTGGGTAGTGATTATATGAATGGCAGTACAGAGTGGAGAGAAAGAGAAAAGAGTTTTTTATTTTTATCTCTATATTCCATACCCCAGAAGCCATGGAGAGGGAAAGTTTGCAGCTCAGTGCTCAGGGTTATCCCTGGGTTGGGATGGTGTGGGGGATATTTGCAACATTGTGTCTGCAGAGTTCTCCTGATCCTCCTGTCAGTCTGAGGCCTGAGAACAAAAAGGGAAGTTGTTTCCTAAAATTTGAAATATATTCTGTGCTTCTGCAGCACTTCAAACCCCTATAGTGTTCCTGACTTCTGCAGCCGGGCTCCAGTGGAGGAAAGCAGGGAACTGCTGTACTTTAGTAATGAATAGTTTACATTGAAAATTAACTTGGTGTCACAGCGGCCACTATTGAGCCCTTTTGCTTTCTCCTCCTTCTGCCCAAGCTGGAGGAACAAGTCCTTCCAGAGTGGCAGGGACAGTGGAGGGAAAGGCTGTGCCAGCTGTAGGATTTGGCGTTCCTTGGCAGCCACCACTGCTGCCAGCTTCTGATTAGTATGTGTGCATTTTTTTCTTTCTTTCCACTTGCTGAAGCAGCGAGTAGTATTGGGTCTACTAAATGGTTCTAACAGTACTTATGTGCTTTTCTAAGTTTTCATGCCTAATATGAAAGCATTTTATTAGATCTATGTCATTTAATTATTATCTGTGTGATGCATTTTATCAAGCATAGGTTGGAAATCTTTGTGTGCATCTATTTAAAAGCTTAAATAAACAGAACTCCTTGCCCATTGTTGTTTCTGTTCCCTGAGAACTAAATCTTCAGACACTAAGAACAGTCCCAAATTTCTTCAGGGGGTTTACCAACATAATGACAAAATAAGAACATTTATTTCTTTATGTATAGCTTATACTATTACTGAGCTTCATGCACATGGGTAGTTTCTTTTACATAACAGAAGTGTTAGTGTATGCCATTATGCACAGGTGATTGCAGGTCTGAAGGTATACTAGCTTTCTTTGCTAGTGCTTGTAAAGAAGAGTGTTGCATTTGGTTATTGTAATTTAGAAGCATCTTCCTACTGGGAATGGTTTCTGGTCATTGAAACTAGCACAGATCATATATATTCTTTATTATTTATTGGTGGCAGGTTCAGTATTTGTATGATTGGGAAGAGTGAGAGCGGGATGGTGGTAGTAGCTGGGCATATATCATTTTGTAACTTGATGAGGACAATGTCAAATATCCTTTTGTTTTGTTCAGATAAAGCTGAGAGAAAGAGAGGAGTGATAGCTAAGAGAACAGAAACTGCTGATTTCATTCTGCTTTTTTTTCTTGGCATGATTATTTTTCTTTTCTTAGCGACTTGAGACATAAAAAATATCTCTGTATCCCATTTTACCTCTCAGCAAAATGACTGTGCTAGTACTTACTGTCCAGGGATGAACATTTTAGTGGATTTCAAAGGCCCTGAGATTAATGGATAGAAGGCAGTTGATAAATGAAATTGTCATCCAGATGTTTTCTCTTTCTGCCACTTCATCTCACTATAAAAATTTTAAATGAGATACTTAATGCAACTAGTTGTTGTTTTTGTTGTTTCATCATACATGAAATTTTTTTTGGTTTTCTTGCTAAATGTCTGGCCTCTGAGTGAAGAATGTAAATTGTGTAATCTGATAACAATTAAATATTTGAATTTTCAGTAAACTGTGAAATATAGGCAGTGTTTTGAATTCCAAGGTAATTGTTAGTGAGAAGTTAACTTAGAAGATGCTTTAAAATTTCCTCTACATAGCATGGGATGTGGAATGTTATCGTTTCAGCCCAATGTGAGACAAAGTGCTCTGCTTTTGTCATGAGGAACATATTCTCCTCATTCCTCATGAGACTTTTAATGGTCACTTTTGACTTCCCTCTTGCTCTTTATGTGGAACCAACTGTGGTAAGTGTGGTGGTCTAACCCTAGTCCTGTATGCTACAGAAAAGGTGACATTCTTCTCACTAGGTCATGTTGTGCTCCCATGTTGTTGCTACTGCCATAAACTTCTGCAGAGGTCTTACTTGTTATGTAGCAGTTGTGAAAATACCAACCAGAGCCCTTCCATGTTGCTTAGTTTCTGGTCCTCCCTTTTCATCTATTCATAGCTTGCTGGACCCTGGTGTCCTGCATTAAACTTTCACCAAGGTATTGGTTAAAGGCAGTGAATCCAGACAACAAGCTTGACTCATGGTTCTCCTGGAAATCCACCTTGTTCTCATATTTTTTCAAATATTATGATATTTTCCAAAATGTTATGATGGAAAAAATTTCATAAATGTCATTATAAGATATGAATGAGAATAGATTCTCCCCTCCTTCATGTTGTATGACTGTGAGCGATTGTTTCCAAGCGTGCCTCAGGAAAAAATTTCAACTGGTTTGATTCCACTGGGGATTGATTCTTCATGTGCTTGGGGAAGTACTTGAAGAGAAATGGGAAACACAGCACGAGGATATCAGTAAGAAGTTATTTCACAGAAAGCAGTCACAAGTCAACACTTCTGAGTGTTGACCTTGCGAAGCGTGATATCTATTTAATACCTTTTTTTTACCAAATAAAAAAAGCGGCTGTTAGGAATTTTCTCCTCCCTTTCTAGTCTTCTCCAAACAGGAAAATCTCTAGCATAGTGTGCCCCCACGGTGGAATGCTGGGTGAATTTCCACAGATAACACTAAGCAAGGAGTTAAGTGATAGATTCAACTTCTGCTGACTGTTGTTCATGAAGTAGATGAAGTAGAAGCCTGACTCTCAGATTTGATATTGTATTTGCATGTGGGAAAGCAGAAAAGTAAACAACATTTAACTTGTAAACTTAGAATTTAGTTAATGGTATTAAAGTAATTGAGAGAATATGAATGTAAAATGCCAAGATGCTGTTTTTATTGCACCCGGTACAAAGCAGAACTGTAGTAAAAGTAAGTTATTCTGCAGTGTAGAGGAGTATGCATTATTAGTACATTAATATTTGTGTTTATGGGAGCTTTTAATGGTTTATATGGCAATTGAAACATAAAAAAATAAATCCTGGAGACTGCCAAAAATCACAAAGGACAACAAATATGTTAGGGAATAAAATATAATGCAGTGTATTTCTAGAATATCCTGAAGAACAGGCAAAAGCCATATTAGTATAGACATGACACTTTGCCAGTGTTGCCTGTGTGATGCACATAGTTTCTGGGGAAAAAAACCCCAGGGAGGCAGACTGTGCCACAACTCTATCTGTATAGGCTTCTACAGGAGTAGACCCTGCAGGAGGCCTTAGCGGCAGATGCCAGACACATTGTCCTCTGGCAGCCATCTAGAGCCGTTCTTGAAGTCATCGCTGAATCAGAAATGCTAGTTTGTTGCAGATGAATCACTAAGACCTGTGTGTAATGTGGTGGTGACACCCCTTGCGGTAGCTGAGCTGGTATTTCTGAGAGAGATCAGGACCAGTTTGGTTCAAGGAGGTATAATTTCAGTTATGCAGTGCCAGTGTTTGTGATCAAGGAAAAGAGAGAATTAAATCTCCTGTGTTTATTTCTGTAGGCATGGGGGGCGTACAGGAATATAATTTTGATGGGAATGTATGGTTAATACAGTATAATTAAATAACCTCCAACACTTTCCACTGTAACATTTCTAACAGTCATAATGTGATGGCAGTGCTGTTAATTAAGTGGGTACATAGAAAAATATGGACAGATTATCCTGAAGGGTAATTGAGTCAGGTAAAGATGAAATGAGAAATTTGAGTATAAAAGTGAAGGAGAGGGAGAGAACGGTGCAAAATGAAAAATCTGTATTAAAGACTTGTGTAACAGCAAATCACATAGTTGGATTGATATTAATTAGGCAGATGAATTTGTGTGCAACTATTACATGTTCCTGGTTATGAGTTAGCAAGGGAGCTCTTTAAAAAATAACCAAACAGAAACCTCTTCATTGACTAATTTGTTGATTTATTGGAAAAAATGTCATGCATGTTACTGAATGCAATTAGTAGTCTAATAATGTTGTAAAAAATAGGTGAGAGTTTATAGTATGATGTCCAGAATATATTTTTTTAATAACTATTAATTTCCTCAGGCTTTTTCCAGAAGACGTTTATAAAAATGCTGTAGAAAATTCTACAGAAGTTGAATGCATTTTTCTAGAAATATATGGTATACTTTCTAAGCAGTTTTTAAAGCTAGCCTGTAGAAATTTGTGAAGAATGTATCCCAAGGAAACATTCCTTGGGATCAGTAATCCAATAAGTATTTATATGCGTATATATGCACATATGCAAAAAGGCATTCTTTGTTTCCCAGAAGGAACTGAATACATTGTGACTGTGGATATAACATTACTCCACTACAAATCGTGATAAATCCAACAGTGAGCTTTGCTAGGTTTTTACAATCTTGTTTTTTATATATGAGTATTTTCAACATTGTATAATAGAGAAGAACATCTTGTGGAAAAATTAGTTCAGCTTTTTGATTATAATTAGTGATGTTTCTAGGAAATCTTCCTGAAATTAAACTGTATGTCACCTTTGAATGTACACTTTTCTTTTAGTAGTCTACAACAGCATTTGACCCTGGCTAATGTTTTTTTTCCTGTTGTAGTGCCTGAGAGAGAAAATATATTTGCTAGCTTTCTACCCTATAACTAAATTAATAGACTCAGGGACCAATTCATTAAAATTTTATATCTGGTTTGGGTCATAGCTCTGTTATAACATGTTATAAATATCTTATATTCCTTAATATTGCGTACTCTATTAACATAACAGACATTAACAACACTAGCCCATCTGGAGCTAGAGGGAAAAAGCCATAATCATTTACCTTGCCAGCTGAAAAATGACATAAAAACCTTATGTGTTACAAAAGAGATTTGACCCCTCTCACATGTAATCAAGGAAATTATAAATAATTAAATGGCCTTGGGAGGATCAATAGAAACTGTCCACATTCCTTCCCTAATGATCCGATCCTTTTATTTACCCATTCAGGAATTTACTCAATGGTAGACTAGGTTAAGGCCTTTTTTTCGTGTTCTTTTGTAGAAGATACTGAACAATCCTTCCTGCTTTATGACACTAAGTCTCCATCTTTTCTATAGAAGTTATTTTGTGCATCATTCTCTAAAAGTATTGACTCTGACTCACGACCTGTTAAAATGTCAAACTGGGGAAGTGTTCTGCTCTTCCCTCCATTTCATTTGGCAGGGAGGAGGGGAGGAATGGGACTCAGACACCTAAACATTATGTAGTTCCTTCATGGTTAATTACTGTACATCTTGCTTTTTCTAATGCTTTTCTTCATTTGTTCCATGTTGGGGTTTTTTTTCATTTCTTCCAAGCTAATCTCTTCTTCCTGGTATCCAGTGGTAGGACATGTGGGAATGGTTCATAGCTGCACCAGGGGAGGTTTAGACTGGACATTAGAAAGCTTTTCTTTATCAAAAGGTGGTCAAACACTGGAAAGGGCTTCCTAGAGAGGTGGTTGATGCCCCAAGCCTGTCAGTGTTTAAGAGCATTTGGACAATGCCCTTAATACCGTGCTTTCACTTTTGGTCAGCCCTGAATTGGTCAGGCAGTTGGACTAGATGATCTTCGTAGGTCCCTTCCAACTGAAACAGTCTAGTCTACCATCATTTTTAAAGAGGGGAAAAGCAGTTACTCTGGAAAGGCAATGTTTGCATAAAGCAAAAAATGAAGCCCTTGTGGAAGAAAGGACCAGAGATGAACTAACATTATTAGAAAAACTATCAAACACTGATCTTGAAGACAACTCTGTACAGACTCTGATGGACCTATCAAAGGAGAACTAAAGATGGGTTCTCTGAACTGGAGGGGACTATTTGTAGAGAAGATTTATAAACTACAGGAAAATGAAGAGTCTTGTCCTCATGGTAGAGTAGTTCCTCGTGGTTAAATCTGAATTGCTAGGTTTTAAATCTGCTTCCTAAATGATGTTAGAAGATGAAGCTTGTTGTCTCTTTCTCTCTATTCAAAGTGAGCTTCCCTATACGTGCTTGGAGCACAAGACTGATGGGTCCAGATATGTCTGCCTCCATACGCTTGAGCAATCCATGAAAATTGTTTTATACCCAGAGTAGTAATTACATAAAGGCCAAAGTAAAAAAACCAAACAAACACTGGAATCTCATATTGATTGACTGTGGTTCTTTGAAATTTCATAGTACATAAATTATTGCTTATACCACACTCGTGGCTAACTGTGCTGGAATGGGTGGAAATGACGTGCCACTAGTTTTCTTTCTCCCATCCTCTGAATCTAATTTAGATCTCATAGTCCCAGTAGCAAAACCAGAAGCAGATATATATGGTTGTTGAGTAAGAGAGTGCATGTGTGCTCATAAAAATGAGGGCTGCTTTTGATCTTTGCATTTGCATGCTAAACTAGGCATATTGTAGATTTCGTATTTTGGACTTTGATCAGCAAGACAAACATAGGAGAGGAGAGGTGAACAAAATTGAAGAACAAAGACCGGTTGCCAAAAGGTTGCCAAAACACAATACTTCATTCATCAGCTACTAAATATCCGACTTGGTTTTTGAGTTCTTCCTGAACACAAAACTCTTCTCCTGTGAAAGAGAGTGCTGATAGGATTCTGCCCATCTCAGTCAGTGCCCAGTTAATGGAGTACTGGCATTTAAAGATTTACAGCTTCGGGGGGTGGGGGTGTGTGTAGGGAGATATCTGCCCATTTGGTTCCTTTTAGTAAATTGAGGGAATTGGAGAGAAAAGAGAGGGGGGGAAAGCTGTCTGTATTAACTGGAAGTGTCAGTTCAGAGTCCACAAGTCCACATTGTCCTTGACTGTATATAGTAATAATCTCTCACCATACTCTTATGACTCTTTAAAGAATGACAGAGTGGCAGATTCCTACTTTTATTAACTGTTTTTGTGCCAGCACTGTGCAAATGCTAACCTTGGCTCATCAAGTGGCTGAACTGCACTGCATAGTTTTGTGCATTAAAGAAAGTTAGGATAAAGCATTATTAGTAGTAGCATTAGGGAAATGCAAGGACCCTTTGAATGTGTTAGCAGATTTGTGTCATCAGAAGTTTCTAGGTTTTGAGTAGATTAACTCAATGAAATCATAGATCACTGTTGGTTTTACTTCAGGGAAAACTGGAGTAAAGAGCCCTGTTTAATTTATTTATGTATAGGTGGATAGTTTGGTGGCACAGTGCCTTCCATTCTCCCCACAAGCAAGATTTAAATTTTCTTTCCTCTATAACTAAGATGAAAATAATCAGTCAGGGAAAGTGGGCGGTAACCTTCATTTTTACTAATGCATTGTAATGTTAAACATGTGAAATGGAAAACCTGTTAAAACGTAAGGCAGAGATCTTTCAGAATATTGCAGTGCAATAAAAAGTTTGCAAATAGTTCCATGCAATACAATAATTTCAGGGTGGGTTTTCCACGTGTTTTTTTTTAAAACACATCTAAAGCCTTTGTGAAATGCATTTAGAAGCTATTGAAATATTTCTCTAGAATAGTGTTTCTTGATTGTAGTTACAAGGTTTTGTCACTTTTGTTATTAATCACAGTGACAATCTTTTGTCTTTAGGCCAAGGGCAAGAGTTCCTTGTTGATCTAGTCAGAAAGTACTCTAAAGTTTGTAGTGGCATGTCATTAATATTTATGCTGGACAGGTAATAGAGTAAATATTAGAGCTATGAATTATTGAAAATGAAAGAAAAGTGATGAAATACTGTTTGTTAGTTTTGTTGTTATGTAGTTTTGCATGTTTGTGAGAAATGAGGAGCCCCTGGAAATGAGCATCACTAAGTACTGCTTATGACTTCTGCATTAATGAGAATTTTCATTGTCAGATGGTATGAATGTTTAAAAATAATTCTAAATGCATTTCTTATGATGAAATGTAGAACAAGAAAACATTAGAATAATTTAATACAGCTACTTTAGAAAGGATGCAGGAGTGTCCTTTACAAATGACTACCCTCCCAAGGAAGTGTTGATTCCCAGAATACTGACAGTCTCTACCATGATTTCCTGCGTGACAGGACAAGTGCTTCAACCCCACTTTTCCCCACTGTTTAAAGGTGAGTCCCCACTGTTTAAAAGTGAATAATGACATGTTTGCAACAGGCTTTGTCAATCGTCATCCCTGAACTTCTGTTCATGGATCTGGTCAGTGGATGAAACTTTTTGATAGGCTTCATTTGAGTTTCTTTCTTAATTTTGGAGGAGGATTGTAAGAAAATTATGTACATGTAAACTAGGGGAGTAATACAGGTGGTGTTCATGTCTGCTGGGGTGTAAAACAGGGAAATGAGGAAGGTGTTCCTGTTTTTAGGGGGAAGGGGGAGTTCTACAGTTAGTAGCAGTTTACAGCTAGTACTGTATTTAGCAGAATGTACAAGGAAAGTCAGCAGGGTCGATGTGTAAGTAGAACATGAATGAGACAAAGGCTTGCAGCAGCTATTGGACTGCTGACCTGTACATGCACCAAGAGTAACAATTATTATCAATTAAGTGATGAAGGATTGCGGAACAGCCTGGCCCTAATGCCAGAGAGGATCTTGCAATCCTTGGGCACTCAAGGACAGGCAACTCATCCAGCTGATGGTACTGCAGTTTGAGTTGGCCAATTGATTTCCCAGATTTCTTGTTCATAAAATACATTCTCTGCCTTGACTATCATCTTTTCACAAATGGTTTCAAAGTTTCTTGATGTTGTATGGTGTGCTGTATCCTTCCCTAGCAGTGGGATTCACCCCACATCTGTCCATGATCTTTCTATCCTGACTTATCAGTTCCTCCTCCCATATAGCCTATTAGCAATGTGGGGCGACATTAGGAGTGATGGCTGAGGGGGTACTAGTTGATAACTGTCCCTTCCTTGGAGAGGTGTAACATGTTTCCAACAAGCCTGTGCTCTGTTGCTGTCACAGAGCCAGCTTGGAGACTTGGGTTCCTGTGGGAGTGGGAGAGGGTTCCTCACTTGTGGTTGTGACTTTGTTGCCCTCACCAGCCTGCTGCCCTAGGCAGCTTTCATGCTTGTGCTATAACTGTCTTTGTGTGCTGGTTA
Organism: Athene cunicularia; assembly: GCF_003259725.1. NCBI lineage: Eukaryota > Metazoa > Chordata > Aves > Strigiformes > Strigidae > Athene > Athene cunicularia. The sequence continues at coordinate 15,593,273 of NW_020799109.1, read as the reverse complement.
TTATTTTTCACTCTCTTTTAAGAGAGACCATGTAGCACTTCATTATGCATACAGAGAAATAGGTTAATGTAACCCACTTTGGCATCCATTAATAAATATTATTGCTAGATCAGCCAGGGAGATTACTTAATGGTGAGGATGGTCACTTCTGTAGTTATCTGTGCAAAAAGTTACCTGACTGTATCCAAAATTACTGCTAAAGTCGTAGCACTTGCCAGTAGCTATCAGGGTGTAGTATGAAAGTGATCTGGTCTGCTTTTTGTGTTATGCTTATGTGTCTTTATCATGGTTCTTTGTTTACCTTCTGTGGTCCTTATTAGTTAAATCTGACCATGCAGGACCAAGCACTATACAGGAGACCGAGTCAAACCTAATAAAGCTGTCTTCTCAGCTAAAGCTCAGTAAGCAGTAGAGATGTGAAGAGACCCCCTATGCTTTGGTGCTGACTTCTAGTGGAGTTCAGAGAAAGTCTGACCTGAAGAACTGAATTCTTCATCACGTGGATAGGGATGATTGTGCTTCTGAAGTAAAACAGGCTGATGACAGAGGAGTAAATCAGCTCTGGGGTCATAATTAAGGACCCACAGTAATTTAAAAAAGTATATCAATTAAGGGTTGAGGGAATTGTTTAGGTCTGAGAGAGGCTGCCCTTAAGTACTCCAAGGAATGAGGCAGAGGCCAGCAGGCAGTGCTGGAGCTGTCAAGCAGGCTAGCCAGGAACAAGCTGTAATGCAGAGAGGACAGAGGACAGGACTGAGAAAATGTAAGAGGAATCAGGGCTGAGCAGGTAGAAAACAGGATCAAGGACTAGAGCCAGGAATCAAGGTGTGAAGCATGATATTGAGGCAGACTGTAAATTCCCAGAAGGTAGCTTGTACAGACAGCTGTTTGATGTCTTGTCACTAAGCAGATGCATTGAATATGGTCTTTGTTTTCTGCTACCTCTGTCGCTATTGACCAGTGACCAGAGGAGCCTCACTCCAGCTGGGCAGCGAGTTCATTACATGCTTTTATTTTTGACACTGGCTTTAGTGTGGCAGGATGTGAATTCCCTGTTGTCCCAGTGGTTTTGAACTGTCTACTGAGTTTGCAGTTCTTTATCAGACAGGCAGTGAAATTGTTTACCAGAAATTTACATTCTGACCAACCAGGCGGCCTGGACTGGAGAGAACTAGAGGCATATTCCTCCTTGGCCTATTAGGCTGTTGTCTGTCTCACCTTTGCTCCTTTGCATCAAGTCTCTCTGATTGCTTGAGGATGGAGAGGCTCTGATTTTGCTGACTGTGCTGCTTTGGTTCAGCTGTGAAGCAGTTACTTGTAATTGGTGCCAAGGAGTAGCAATCAACTGGAAAAAAGCACTGGGAAAAGTTGATTTTCTTTTTTTTTTTTTTCCTTCTGCAAAATGTTTCTGTGAGGTGAGGCTTGAAATGAAAATGTGGGTGGAAGGAAAGAAGACATAGTCAAGTCTGGCTTTCTGTAGTTTATAGTGAAAATCTGCTTCTTAAATGGTCAAGAGAAAGGAAGACATCATGATTAGCACATATACTGCTCAACATCCATTTTTATGATGTCTCACGAAATTGTAGGGTATGCAAAGAAACAAAACTCCCAAGTTTCATAAGAAAGACTGTGAGCAGTTGCTCAGGTTAAAAAGAGACTTCATTAAGAGAAAAAAAAAAAAAAAAAAGACGCTGACAATGACCAAACATTAAGATAGTTCATTGTTTCAGGTATCTGTGGGGAGAAAGTAGTTTCTAAACACTAACAAAGATAGGAATTTAATTAGTCTTCATAATTATGTAGTCCTTATTGGTGGATCTCAGGGTCATTTTTACACTACAGTATGGTTGGAGTTTTTTTGATCACAAACTGTTTACTCATATAGTTTTGTGTTTTTAAAGAGATGCTGAATATTCTACTCTTAAAATAAGCAAAGTAAATTCTTATATCAGCTACTTCCAAATATACAGGAACTTAAGACAGAATGCTATATATCTATACCTAGGTCATTATTTGGATTTTACCAACAAATATCCTTAATTTTTTCTTTTTTGAAATCAAGCCTTATACTGATATATGAATATGACACCCCAGCTTTGCAGCACAGCATGCTTGCTTAATTTTACCATGGGTCATCTGTTGGTTATGGTCATTTTTAATTATAATTTTCAAGCTTTTAGCTTAAAAACATCATATTATCCAATGTCATCTCTCTCTGAGTTCTTAAAGTCATCCAGTTCTTACTAATCTCCCTTATTTCTTTCATGTCTTGCATCTTTTTGCTCTGATTGACCTCATCAAATTCAATGCTATCTTATTTTGTAATAGCTAAAATCAATACTAACATTTACAGGTCCTTGATCCTATTTTGTCTGAAATGCTCAATTATTATAAAAATTTTTAGTTCAACTTACATTTGAATAGCGTGAGTCTTTTGCAATTTGAGTTAAAACTACTTAAATAAAAATTATAGAGAGAATGATATGCCAAGCTCACCCCCTTTCACACCTTATCTGCTCTGGTTAGTGTTTCTGTGAAAGTTCTTCCCTTCCCAAGGAGCTCTTTTAATTTTTATTTTATTTTTTATATATAAGGAGTTGCTTCTGCTACTGCTGTTGTTTTATACATCTATTCATGCAAGCACTATGAAAACCAGACTTACATAAGCTGAAGACTGAAGCTCCAGTTCCCCCAAATTATATCCAATTTTTTTTCATCGGTATGTGTCAATGTGGAACTCACATACTTGTAAACAGTTTTTGGCTGTTAAATTGCTCCTACTGCATGTGTAATCAGGGAAGTGGAGTGCATATGTTAAACATTGTGAGGTAGTTATTAACAAAAGAGTCACTGGAAACCAGCGTTTCTAAGCTCTCTACTGTGGAATTAGTTATAGGCTTGAAACCTGAACGAGATAGTGGCACAGTGATCTAAGAAATACTTTACATTTCCAATCTAAAACCCAATTCTAGGTGTTTTAGGTAACGCCAGGTAAAGAGTTAACACTGATTCTCTTCCTTCTCCCTGGTTACACAAATAGGTAGTGAAACTTTGTGTGGAAACTAGTAGAGGTTTGTAACAACATAATTGCTTTGTCGGAGGGAGTGAACCCGAGACCTCTCCCTCTGAAGCGCAGACCTCTGCTGCTGAGCCGAAGGACTGATCTGCTTGCTGCGAGCAGTGACAGGCGGCTGTTCTCTTTGGGTCAGTCACAGCAGGAGACAGGAACACAATGTGTTAGTGTTTAAAAGAGTTTCTTTTAGAATTTTTACTTTTTGGAAATAGGAATTATGTAAGTCGGCTACAGAGAGACTCTGCTTAGCTGCAGCCGGCGTCATGCTGGTCACACAGAGCCAATTAGGCTTCCAGAAGTCTAACCATGAAACCTATACCGGTGGTGTGTGCAACAGCCACAGCGTTCAACCTGCGAGGGGGAGGAGGGGATGGAAAAAGTGAAATAATTAGCCTCCAGAAAGGCGTACAATTCCAGATAGTGCTCAAAATTACATTTCTGATTTTAATGAAAGGTACTCTGGCTCAATAAAATTTAGAGCAAAGCCCTGCTGGTTCAAATTATTAGTGCACGCCTTGGACCTGGTGAGTTTTTTATAGTTTCATGTGGCTCTTTGAACATTTTGCACAGCTTTAGTTCAACTCTATTGCCCTCCATGTAAGAACCCTTTTATAGACTTACGTAGAGATGAAATTAACTCCTAAGGAAGAGTATTAATGGATTGGGATTTCTCATAATCTTCCTTGGAGATTGGGATGTTTTCCAAAACAGCAGTATGCTTTTGAGTGGAAGAAAAATGATACATCTAGGGTCCTTCTGGCTTAATTTAAGAACAGTGATATTTTAATAAAATGAAACGCTGCCAGGTCAGGACTGTAACTGTTGTGTGTCAGTTACAGTGGAGTGTATTGAGGAAGGTAGCAGTTAACTTGCCCCCAATTATATTGTTCTCTTTTTTTTTTTGAGTTTTACTTAGTATTGCTGTTGTCTCAGTATTATTTTCTATCATTCTGCGTCCCCCTGTTGCATCCAGAATACAGCTGCAGTAATCAAGTGGAGCAGTTTGAGCTGGCAGGTACGGATGCAGGTGGCTTTTTCACTTCTAGGTCATGAGATTCAACAGGTGGGAGGAGGAAGCACGGCAGAATTGCCATTCATTTAACCCTCTCATTTTAAAGCCTGTTCAGGACTGCTTTGATGGCACATCAGAAGGGAGATTTTCAGAGCAGTGCTGAAGTGGGATGAGTTTATTTCATTATTATTATTAGAGAAGAAGATGGAAGACATTATCTGCAAGGTGAATGGCAGTAAGTTAGATAAGTGTAAGATGAAGGGGAAAAAAGCTTCCTTCACTTCCATTAAAAAAAGAAGTCAACATTTAGTTTTCGGCAGGCAACTGCAAAGAACTGCATTAAACACACTCTGTATTTCTTTCCTGCAGACAATCCGATCATGGATTTCAAGGGGAAATGATTTTTTTCTTCCCAATACTTTCTAAGTATGAAATAAAGGAATATTCACCATTCAGCTATCACACCTCTGATGAGCCAAACACAGAAGTTACAAGGGATCTTTACCACCTGTAGCATTTTATAGGCAAAACTCTTCTGCTGTACTAGTTCCATTCATGGTTTCCAGAAAATGTCTTTTTAATGCTCATTTTGAAATGATTGTATGTTATATAGTCCTGTCAATTTGTTCTGTATAAATAATTATAAATAAATAACGTGCAAAGAAGAGAGACACTGGTCAGCCTAGAGGCCAGTCATGGAGTAATGCAGTATGGTCAAAGTCCTGGACAGGTAGGAATGATTGAGAAATTTCATCATGTAATGCAGGGTTTGGATTGCTGTCTCCAGAAAACTTGACACTTTCTGCCTACTGTTTAGAGTGCAGAGGCTAGCAATCCCTTTCAAAGACACCAAATATACAATAGAAGCTTCTGGAAAGGGTCAAGACCTCCATCAAAATAATAAATCTCTCATCTTGGGCTGGTCATTAACCACCATTTACATTAAGCCTTGCATTTCATAGAGGGTTCATAACCACTCATCTCTTGGTAGCAGTAGCTCCAAAAATGCACACAGTGGATAAATACATCAAAATGACAAGATTCATTTCACCCAGTACATGGGAGTAGTGGATGTGGTGTTTCCATCTTTTACATGTACCACCTGGCTGGCCTTGAGCCATCATAACTTCTGATGGCCAAGGACATTATGGCATGATTCCAGTTCCTGCTGTGTGCACTTGTGCTGTGTCCACCCTCTGTGTCTGCTTGAACCGTGACACATTGCTGGTGGCTTGAAGAAACATGGAAGCACAGCTGAGTGGCCTGAACTGCTGCTGTTCAGATCTGACAAAATTGACAAAACTGGCAGGTGAAGTGTTAGGTGTCTCCTTACTGCTGAAAACGACCAAAATACACTTTTCTGCCTGATTTTCCACATACTGAGCATGCTCATGTTCTGTTAGTCACAAGTCTCTTCATTATATGCTGCTCAATAGAGTCACTGTATAAATACGTTACAAGAGACAGAAGGATAATTTATATTTTCAGTATTTTTCCTGTATGGATGTGACACGTAACTCCTGGTTGACAGTAGTTCTGGAACTTTATGAAATACACAATCACTTCTATGTCCATCTGACTGATGGCACTATTAAAATTGTAAGCTCATGTTGATTGAGAAATGTGACTTGTGAAAAGTTATTCTTTCTTCATATCTGGTTGTCATGGGGCACTGTGTAATGATGTAATTTTGAAAAAGAAACACATCTGACAGTAATTCTGGAGATATTTCATTGTTGCAGCAATAGTGGATAAGAAACAAAAATAATTTCCTGTCTAGAGGTGGACAGAGACTGCTACATTTTCAAAGTAAATTAGGTATTGATGAAAATGTAATAACAATTATATATATCTGTGGAGCTGAATTAGGGTGACAGGACTAAATTGAATGTAGCCAGCACATAGCTGCAGTAATTATAAAAAGTGCCACCAAACATTAGCACTATTGTATATATAGATCTTGTGAAAGAGACGTTTGCGTTTACCTTTATACCTTTTTTTTTTTTTTTCCTAAGCAAAGACCTGTTATTTCAGTATAGAAAGTTTAGCATGAAGTTCCAGTTTGCAGAACTGATGAGTAAGTGAATATGAGATGATTTGTAAAATTATTCCTGTCTCTGGTATTATTCTGCCAATGTCCTGTGTTTACATTTAATTCTGGTTATCACACTTATCCTTCTTGAAGAGTGTCAGCAGTGAGCGTCATTGCTTCTTTTTGTTCTATGAAAGAGGGGAGACAGAGAAACAGAAAAGAGAAAAAGGTGTCTAAATGAGACATGTGAGAGATGAAACGATTTTTCTTGTATTTTGAGTGCAAATTATAATCAGTTTACTTGAGTGTATCTTAACTGTAGAACTGTTCTTGCTCTTTTAATCTGTTTGCCTAATATAGACCTTTGGCCTGTGAATCTCAGTGTACTCAGAAGGAGAATGTTTTACTGTTTTTCAGATCAAGATACACAGAGAAGTGAACTCGCTTTACCAAGCTCTTAGGGAGCAAAGGGATGACAATTCAGTACCAGTCATGGATAATGTTTAAGAACCTATTACTGGGCTAATATTTGATGTAGGTAGCCCATCTTATATTACATTTAAAAAAAAAAAAAAAAAAAAAAAAATTCTTCATGCTTTTGCTTTATAATGAATGGGAAATGAAACTTCTTATACCTGCAGAGCGCCATCCAGGTACTTCTTTAAGAGGTGCAGTAACACTCAAGTGCCTCTTTTATTAGTAACTCAGATGAAATGCGGCTGGCCTGATACATGAAGATTAGCGTGACCTCTGAGTTATCAGTGTGTACTGAAAAACAGCATGTGTAAAAGAAGAATAAAGAGGCAATAGTAAAATTTGGAGGTGAGATGTTAGCAGCAGGTGTAGTCTCCTTAGTCATGGTCCTTCACTGTGAAGAAATTACATGAAAAAAATGGCCTTCTGAAAAACACATACTTCAGTACTTTATATTTCATTTGTAAAAATGAAATGGCTTGAGTGTTGTTTGAAATTTCTGAGAGCTTCAGGAATTTGAAAAATGACATGTGAGATTCCTGTCTCATTACAGTTTGCTTCATGGAACAAACTTTTTTTGATGCGTGTGCATTAGGAAGTGTAAAATTAAGCTGTACGTGCATGGTCATATTTCAGTTTCTAGTTTTAGGAAAGAGTTAAATATTTAAAATACATTTTGTTCATCTAAAGAGAACATGTGCCATTATCAGTCCCATGGGATCTTCTCAGTTTAGATTGACTCAGGTTCAGGAGATTTCAACTTTTGTGTGTCTGTCCTTGCCTCAGCTGGATATTCTTATTCCTTTCTCTTCTGTCCTTACCTAGAGTCTGCATCATTCCCATGAATTCCTATCCCCTGCTCTCATAGTTGTAGCTGCCTGTTGACATGGGGCGTCTTTAAGCTCTGAAGTCCAGTAGCAGTCTCTCTTGTTCCTCTGAATATCATATCATATATCATATATCATATCAATCATATCATATCAATCGTGAGACTCAGCAGTTTTGAATATTTTTTTTTCATTTAAAAATATAATAACCCTGTCACTTGTACTGTCCTCATGTTCTAGTTTGGCTTCAGATTCAAATAGATTCAAAGATATCAGGCGGAGATATTTAATACTTCATACTGAGCTTCTGTATCTGCTTTAATTTGCTTAAAAAATATTTTAATGGTATAATTTGGAAGTAGAATTTAATAACAATAAAGAACTGGTGCATGTTGCAGTCATTCATAGAATCTAGGAGTGTAGCTGGCAATTGGCATCTATATGTGCACCCACACATACCAGCATGCACGTACACACACATTTATGCATTTTAACACCCACCATCCTTGCAATCTGCTAGAATATACACCCCATTATGCACACACAGGCTGTTCTGTTGCATAGTAAGAGGGAGAGATGCACTAATGTGTCAGTATAAGAAACTGATGAGAAAGCTTGCTTTGTCTTCAGAAAACATCTTGGAAAGAGAGGGTGAGAAAAATTCACTTCAGGGAAATTTTGCAGCAGGGGAGGGATCAGGGTGCAGGGGAGAGAACAGGTATTGTGAAAGAAAGATGAGGGAAAAAAAGGTAAATTCCTAATGTGCCGTGTTGAATGGGAGTGAGTGATGGAGGCGTAAAGACTACTAGGTTAGTAAAGCGGAAAAGAGACAAGATGGTAGAAGAGAGGGGGAAGGAGAGCCGTTTGGAAAAAAGACCTGCTGGTAGGAAAAACTGAGAGCATAAGGGAATTAGAATTATGAAAGTGGTTGAGTAGGGAGGGGTTTGCAGTGGTGTGTCTGAATAGAAAATGATGATGGAGGGAGTAGAGAATGAACACAAAATAAAAGGGAATAACTGAAGAGGAAAACCAGTAATACACATACTACTAAAATTTGGGCAGTTTTTGTTTATTGTATTATATTACCTGCATTTTGTAGTCTAAACCAAGAACCTGGTAACAGTGAGAATAGAAGAATCAGTTAAGATGAATTAAGGAAGTGGAAAATTTAATGAGAGAAGTGCTGTAGTACTGGCTGAAATCCAGGGGACCACTGGCTTGCTCTTCTCCACAAAGATGATTTAATGCAGGAAACCCTAAAAGCTGCATCAATGTCTTTGACACTGAGCAGTTTTCGGTCTCCTTTTTTTTTTAAAAAAATAAAAAGTAAGAAAAGAGTATGAATATTAATTTGTTGTTTGATTTACATCTTTTGGGAAATGTCTTTGTCCTTTTAATGTTTGTTTGGAAAATTTCACTACAAATTATTTACAAATAATAAAACAATCCTACTTATTTTCATAAGCGTCTGTACTAATAACATTCTTACTTAGTAAAATGAATTATACATGACCTGTATAATAGCTAAATATTTGTCATGGTAATGTTTTTTGTGGGAGATGAATTATTCTGAAGCACTCAAATCTTCCAAAATAAATCCCAGATTGTGTTATTAGAAGGTAAAATAAAAAAATGGATAGGACTGTTATTTTTAGTCAGAGGCATCATAAAAAAAAGTAGAATGTTTCCCATCCTAATCACATATAGTCTTTTCTCAGAATACTCACACATAATTGTGTGAACAAGAAAGCTCATGCAGTGTAGGGGGCTGATGGTTTCTAAACACTTACTAGAATGGACCAGAATATTTAGATGTGTAAACTAGGTGATACACTTTGGTTTTGCATGTGTGCTGAAGTTTGTGTGAATAAATGTGTATAGATTTTGAAAACTAGGTCATCAGTGGGACAGCATCTTTTTATTATGATTTATAGTCTGCATGTGTGAACAACCCAAATAATTTTCATGTGTACCATGAATCATAGACCTATTTTATCCTTCATTTTCACTTTTTCCTTATATAAGCAAACTCCTATTGATTTTGAGCAGATTTTCCTTGAATGAGGGCTGAGGAGGGACTGTGGTATTTGGCCCTAAGGATTTTATAAGCTAGTATGAATCATAAGAATTTGGAGACAATATATTTTAAAATGATTTCCTCTCAAGAACATTACTACATCTTGCATGTTACTAGGAGCTGTGTGAATGTTGTTACCATATGGATAAACAAACTCTTTCTCCCATTCCCCATTCACTCATTTTTCAGAGCCTCCCTAGTTTTCTTGGCAGGCTGTTGTTGAAGAAATACTATTGATGGGGCTGCATCAGCCCATGCACCTTGATTCTAATGCTCTGTCTGAAGAGCCTGGTATCTGGCTTTTTATTTATCCACAGCCTTCTTTTGAAGACAGCCCTCCTCAGTATAAATCCTGACCGTATACATCAAGGCTTCAATCTTCTTTCTCCTTGCAGTGGAGTTTGTGTTCAACGGCAAGAAATCAGCTCTGTTTCCCGTACGTCTCTAGAGTTTTTAGAGCTCTGAAAATACCAAGAGCATGACCCTCAGATATGTATATATATAATTTTTTTCCCAGAAAACTAAGAAAGAGAAACTTGTTAGTCAGTCTTTTTGAAAGCAAATTCTGGCAAGGAAGCTACAGTCTGCAGCTGTTGTTGGGCTAAGACTATAAAAGTGGCCCAAACATGAGGCAAAGGGTTAAGCAGGGCTCAAATTCATGCGAGAAGTTTGTCAGAAAGTTTCTGACCTTGTACAGTGGCTCCTGTGAATCAGGATGTATACATACCATCAGTTATGGTGTACTGCTCACAAGCCTTTCACCAGAGACTACGCGTTGGGATTTTTGGTGACTCATGCTCCCATAGCATATGTGGGGGAAACAGGTACTCTTGTCTCTGAACTGGAGCCTAATTTGTCTGAGCAGTTTTACAGTGATTTGGAGAAAACCAAATGAGAGAACAAGCTGCATTTTAAATTACAAGATAAAAAAGGTGTTTCTGATGCTTATACATTCACTTTTTCTCAAACAGATTAAAATGGTTCAGATTGACTCAAAAATTCCTTTAAGTGTTGTTTGTGGATTTTTTAATGGAATTTTTGAACCCAGATAAATTATAGGCTTGTGGGTCCAAATGGACTCTTAAATTTCAGTGGGATGTTGTTGTGAATTAATTGGAAATATATGTTATAGACTCATTAAGAAGTGATTGAGAAGCAAAATAAATGAATGAAGATAACAACCCACTTTTTAAGTCTTAAGACTTGGAGGTCAGTGTAAGAGTACAGTGAATACTTGTAAATTTCAAATACAGGAGAACACGATTTTATTGTGAGAAAATTATGTGGTTTTAAAAAAGTAATTACTGTTCATGAAATGTGAAGGGAATCCAGTGTACTGCTTGCTAATCGAGTATTGTGTATTTGTACACCACTCAAATTATTTTCTTTAATGGCTGCGCAAAATACAGCTTCTCAGATATTATCTAATATGCGAAACAATATATTAAAAAATCTCAAACCTTTTGCATAATTATTTCTGATAGCAGATGTAGATACTGTATCATCATAAATTAGAGCATTTTTCCAGAATGCTGCTGCATTTAAAGTTTTGTCAGTCAAGGGCAATGTTAGTGGCTGCTTAGCTCCCTGTCTCACTGGGCAGGGTTATTTCCAGAGATATATCTTTTTTTGATATAGCTAAATAATTTTCTAAGTGCTTGTTTTTTTAGCTATAATTAATTCTTTGAACATCTATAGCTGTTCTATTAAAAATCTCATAACTGATGAATTAAATTTGATTAAATCCCGTTGGAGTTGCATGTAATTTATTAGCTTTAAAATTCCAATGGAAATAGCTATAGATGTGCAAAGGATTAACAATTATTAAACTAGGAAGTCAGTAAGTATTGCATCCATTTTACAGATGAATAAACTGAGGCATTGGAAGGTTAAATGATAAAGGTTGAAAAGTGTGTTAGACAGGAATAGAAGCCAAAGCTTCAGTCAATGCAGTTGCACTATATGGAAAAAAACTATGGATTTCCACTGTTTCATATGCACCATAATTTATTTTTGCTTGAAGGATTCAAGACATGTAGTTCATTGTATTTTGCCTTTATTTGCAAGAATCGCATTATCCCTTTGAAAAGCGCAGACATTGCATCTGAACTGTCCTTTTACTAAGTTTGTTTCTCTTTCTCTCTCCTTCCTTGTCTTCTTGTGTGACATTTTGGAGCAGATATGTTTTCTTTCTTTAGAAAAACTGAAAGTATTAATTCAATCTATAACTTCAGAGATGGAAAAGAGTTAATAGAAACATTAATAAGTACGACCTTAATAGGATTTGAACTCACAACCTTTGAAATATGAATTAGAAATTTATCTGGTAGTCTACACAGTCTTTCATTAGCAGCTATGGGAATTTACAGGTGTTAAATTAGTTAGAGAAATGCTCCACTATTCCATGAATGCAATAAAAACATAATGAGAACTACAAGGAAGTAAATTAATTCTAAAAAAGAACTCTAATATAAGGGCAACAAAGTTCAAATAAAGCCTGCTCCCTAGTTTCTAACAAGATCTGTGAAATGTCACCAATATTAGACTTACCATTGCATTGTTATGCTTTACTTGTTGAAATATTTTCATTATAACAAACTTTGTGAATATTTGGCCTCCTCTCTTAAAAAAAAAAAAAAAAAAAAAAAAAAAGAGATTTCCTTTATTTTAAATATTTCTGTATAATAGTTTGTCTGTTGAAATGATACTATATTTTAATAGGATAGAAGGATAAGCCACTGGCCTGAAGCCGTAGCTAGTAGGAAGCTCGCTGTCCGCAGGTGTTGGTGGGCCAGGAGAGGAGGAGCACAGAGCTGCTGGAGGCAGATGGGGTGCAAAGCACCGTGCCTGCGTTTGGTGGGGAGGAAGGGAAAATGGATCGACTAAGTCTCATTTATGTTTCAGATATATGACAGATTTAAAAATCTTGAGTACAAAATGTTTTCACTTCAAGGGCATTAAAATACTGTTATCCCAGTTGGCTAATGTATGAATTAAAAACCATGACCAAACGTACAAAAACTTTGACTTCATAGTGTGAATGCTTTGGAGTATGTATTGGGGAACTGAGTTTCATTAATGAAATTTTAGGTCTTGCATTCCTTTTCTTCCTTCAGGTTTTAGAAAGACAAAAACTCGGGTGTAAAGCATTTTCAGTCAACAAATACAGGAATTAGAATCTCAGTGAAGAGAGAATGAAGAAGATTTTTACAGAGGCTTACAGATGATAGCTGAGAGACTGGGTCTGTGGGGTCAGCAAATCCATACTACACACATCCATGTAGAACATTTTGCTACGTTACTTCCTGCAGTGTCTTCGCGGGCATGTTACTGCTGGTTTATATTGCTAACAACAGTTGTAATGAAGGAAACAAATTATACTTCTTACTTAGGGAAGAGAGTAGTTCATTGGCACATAGGGCTGTAGTATAGTCACTACTGAGAGGTCAGCACAGATTGCTAAAAATCCGAGAAGTGTAGCTGTGAATAACTGTGGTATTTCTCTTGACATAGAAGTAAAGGCTGAGGTGGAATGTAGTACAATGCTCAGCCTTACCTGAAGGAGAAGTATGGAAAAGAGATGTTACTCATGTAATAGAGCTTATGTTTAATATTTATTTATTAAAACTGCCTATGTCAAGCTCTGGATGCTAGTATATAGTTTCTAGAAATAGACATATCCAAACTGTCAAGAGCTGCTGAATCTTAAGCTGCAGTGTGGTCTGTGTTCCTCAGTTTCACACAACCTGTCTGGACCTAAACATTGTAGAAATCTTAAAAAAAAAAACACCAAAAAGCCACAAGGTATTCAGCACAAACTATGATGAGAAGAGTAAGAGAATGACAGATTGTTGAATGACTACTGGCCTTCTCTTTCCATCTTTTCTTGATTAAGGGAAGTGGAGAAACTGGATTGTGGTAACCTCTTTTTTTTTTTTTTTTCCTCTGAATTACTTCCAAAACATCTCTGATCATTAGGAGGTAGATAATAATTTCAAAGTTTTATCCTTTGTATATTCTCTGGAATATTTATTCAAGTAGATAAAAACAAGATGCATTTAGTTTATCTAAATTCTGTGAGTTTCCTCTCCAAGAATTCCTGATCATCATTTACAGCAGCTGGGTCGTGCAGAATGAAGGTCTCCAACTCTTGAGAGAAAATGGGGATGAATATCCGGCTATGTTAGGGATCTTTTTTTTCTCCCAGTGAGGAAAACAGCCTCTGCTGCCCAGAAACTCTGCTTGCTGTGAGCCAGCACCTTATGTCAGTGATGGTACTGTCTGGCCCCTCTTCTCACAGCTTTTACTTAAATCATTGAATCCTCATGAATTAGTTATGGGACATTTATATTGAGGGGGTTTGGACTGATTGTCAAGTTAATGTCTATTGTTGTGTGTTGGTTTTCCTTCATTTTAGGTTTGTTTTTTTGGTTTTTTGTTTGTTTGTTTGTTTGTTTTCTAGCTTTTTGTATTTGCTACCATCTACTTTATATTGTGATATATCTTCAGTGTAGCATCCTGTAGTAAATACAGTGAAACTAGGACTTGTTTGCAGCGAACACTCTTTAGGATAAAGTTGCTGTTAACCTTGGATTCAGTTGTATTGGATGACTTAAAATGGATTAGAAGTCTGTTCTGGCTCTTCAGAATTGCATTATTTATATAGAAGTATATTGGGTTTACATATTTAAATATGTATTTTTTATGTTGAACATATATAGAGTATATTCAATTTAATACATTTTCAGAAAATACATGGGAAATGACATTTTGTGACTTCTCAAAATTAAGGATAAAACATCCACTGCTTGTTTCCTATGTTATTTAATAGAATATAACTTTCATTTGTTATTATGGTCAGATAATGGCATTCAAATAGTTCAGAATTCATAGGCTTTACATGTAGAGCGTTCTTAATTTTGAGATTTAAGACCATATGGTTTCATTAATTTCTAGTGGAGTTATAGACACACACATCACTGTGTAGTTTTGTGTGAAAAATAGGTGAGGAACATGTCTTAATATTTTAACTCTTAGGAAGAAAACAAAAAAGACCATGACAAAACACACAGTAATCTGAACAATCTTGGAAGTCCTGTTTGATTGTATGGTAGTTAAGATTATTTTCACTAAACCACTTAATAGTCACTTGAAACCTTTAGGATTTCTCGTGCTTTGTAGAATTAAAATAAGTAGCTTGAGAAGTCAACTGAAAAAATATTTTATTTCAAGCACTTCAGATCTTTCTAGAATGCATTTTATACTCCAAACTTTGAGTTAGTCTCTATTACTCTGCTTCATTGTATTTCATCTTTTGGAAATATATCTTTAACGTACTTTAAAAGGATTTTCTAGTTTCTTGCACAGTTTTGTTGCTGCATATTTCTGTTAGGTAACTAAGAGGCTTTGGGGGCTTTTTGGTTGTGTTTTTCTCCAGGGGGGTGATGAAAGAGACTTGAAAAGGATGCAGGTGTCTCAAGGGTCGGCAGTATCCTCCCGAAGGTGGGTTAGTTTTCCGTCCTCAGCACTGTCAGACAGAAGGCTGTTGACTTTAAGTTTGTCTCTAAGCATTTTAATTTTGCCTGTCTAACTTCTGCTGGGTTCAGATGGATCTGACTCCTTGCTGTTGCTATATGGTCTTACCTTCTGCATGTTTCATTTCCAGCTGGGGACCTGAGGAGAGCAGTGTCCTGACTTCTCAGTGTAAAGCATGACCCCCACACTTCCTTCTGCTGTAATAAAATGCTAGAGTTTTTTGTATTTTTTTTTTTTTCCCTTAGGCTTGTACCAAATGATAGAAACAATTTCAGGTGACCCTGTGTCCACTGTTAGGTCATCCCTTTAAAAAGCAGCTTCACTGTAACGTTTTGCTTGGCAGCATGTTTCTAAGTATTCCACTAAGTAATCTGTAACATTTAACAAGTTGAATCCAAATTATCCCTTCTGTTACTGCAGTGCAGACGCAATGACTCCTGTTCTTTACAGTGGCTGAGTGGGACTAGCAGCTGTTTGCTGCACTCTTTTTCCTGTTGATAAGCTTTAATTGAGCTGGGCCCTTCTCCCACATACTCTCTCATGCAGGTAGGTTAATTCAAGTCATATAGAATGAGCTCTTTCCTCCTCTCCTCAAGATGAGCTCAGCTCTGCCTTCTGAAATCAACCCATTATTCAGCCTGTCTTGTACCTGGAAAACCTCTGATTTTAGTGATACCTGTCATACTCTGCTTTCTGTCTTGTGCATTCATTTTAATGTTCTCTTTCTTGATTTTTTTAAATGTTGTTTTGTTTTATAGCTAATATTCTTGCCCTTCACATATGCAACTTTGATTTAAAAAAAACTAAAACTTTTTTATCTTCTCACATTTTTATACCTCTGCCTTCAAGGTCCTCTCACCTGTTACCTTTATATGAGAAAACATTAATTCACTTTTTCCTTGTAATATTTTCTTTTTCTTACTTGCTTTGTTTCAGTGATAGCATAGCACTCTTTTGATCCATTGGTAATTTTTTGTATTTTCATTTATGTTCTTGAGGTGAACATAAGTGAGCTGGTGGGTCCTGGTTGTGCCCAACCCTGGAGACTGCCCTTCCCATTTAGCAACTCTGGCAGTGCATTCAGTCTCGTAACCCTTTCTAAATATGAACATGGTATCCTAGAGAGACTACTTTGACATAGCTGAATTGTGGCTTTAAATCACAGTCTATTGTGGGAAGTATATAGAAAGTACTAGGAATACTCCCCAAAATTTCTGAGGTACTGTCTCAGCTGAGCCAAGCATTTCTAAGAGCAAGTCAGACTGTGATCCAAAATCTTCTTGAAAAAAAGAGTCAGATGCTTTGTATGTCCCTGCCTTGTGTCTCCCACTCCTGGTCAGAGGGAAAGTGCTTTTGAGACACAAACCTTACTCCTGTAATAAATGCAGGCATGTGTATTACAGCATTAGTAGACAACCAGACTCTTGCTTCCAGGAAAAATACATACTGCTGGGTTTTAGCATGCATGGTCTAACTTTTTTTTTTTTTATTATTATTATTTTTAAAGAACATGAGAGTTCTAGAAAAGGTTGTTGCTCAGTATGTCTGATAACGTTACTGCAAGGATCAAAAACTCAAAAATATTAGTTCTTCAGGCAAAACATGCGTAACAACACTGAGACTATTCCTGGAGTGAGAGCAACACATTTTGACTCACATTTGGATGAATTTATCCTATACCCTAAAAGGTACTTTTAGCCTGCAATTTAGCAAGTTCTTACACTGTTCTGTAACTGGTGTAAAATGCCATTGTGCTGATTTGAACTAAGGAGGGAGGACAAAAATAAGGCAAGTCTGTATTTGCTTCCTGCAGTATGCAAAGTCTTGAGTAACCTATACGTGTAAATGAAAAAATACTAAATATCTTATTAGATAAGTCATAACTTGTACAATGAATATAGCCCACTGTAGGTCATAGGACATTCTGTGGGGTTTTTGGCCTGGAATTTGTAGAATTGAAAACACCCCTTGGTAGCTGTTTGGACATCTCAACATTCAGATAGTCGGCTGTCATACTTCTTTGTTCAGTGCCTTCAGAATATCAGTTTAGGATTCCAGTGGCAGTATGGCATACCATATCTTGGGCTAGTGTAAGGATCTAATTTAAATATAGCAGTACTTACCACACAGAAGAGTTAATATTTTAGTGCAACATGCAGAACTGATGAATGACAGTCTGTAAGTCCAATACTTTTTTTTTTTTCCCTGGCAAATATGCTACTCCTTTTGTAAAGGCCAAGAAATTAATGAATGATTTTATTCTTCCCCCTTGCAGCCTGCACAGGGTAATTATGTATTATTAATAATGCAGCAGTACAAATGATATTAAATGAACTACATTTGTTAATGTAGATCTTATCCAACTGCTTTTTCCATCGGTGGACTGTTTCTCATCAGGGGGTACTAATTAGCTGTAATATGTGGAAAGATGGGACAGAAATCCAATCAGATAAATAGGATAGATTTGGAAAAATCCAGGAAGGAAGAACACCATTTAAGATTTTGAATGTATTATTAAGAGAGAATGAGAATTTATGCTTTTTTGCTTTTTCATACATTTCATGGCCACTTGAAAGCTAGAAGGTATCACCTCTTGTTCTACCAGGGCTATAAAGACTTACAGAATATTTCATTTGTCAAAGCTGTAATGCTGTTTTCTTTTCAGTAATAAAAGTATATATAAAAGCTATCAAAGTATTTGCTATGCTTGCTCTTGCAATTATTCAAACTACTGTGTTGATGAAAATTAATGGTTGTCTATTGCTGTTAGAAATTTTTTTAAAAAATTCACTAACCTTCTGATAAAGTTTCTCTCTGAATGATAATATTTTAATTTTTACAGCTCTACTGTTATACATTTAAATGTCATTATACAATAATTACACAAGCATAAATGTAAAGGATTTGATCTGACTGCCTCTAAAATCAATGGCAAGATTTTTGTAGGCGTCAGAGTGTGTAGCATGAGACCAAGTAATCATTCTTGTAGTTAATGTACAGTTGAGACCCAGTCCATATCAAAGTGAAACCAACATAATCTCATTTGAAAGCAGGTGGTTGCACCTGTGTTCACAAGATAGAAATTAAATTAATCTCATTCATTAGTAGGTTTACTACACATTTGCACTGTGTTTGTTTATTAGCAGAGTCCAGTGGCTCCTGTATGCTGTGGGACCATTATCATCCGACTACACAATTTTCTTGACTTTTTTATAGGCACGGTGTTTCTAGAAAACTTAAAAATACCATTCCATCTAGAGCGCTGTGAAACTGGAAACTTGTTTGAAGACCTGTGGTAGCCAGCTTGACCCTATGGCTTGCAGAGATTTGTAAGCCACCACAGCAGGCACTGTTTAAAGTCCTCTAGCAAGCTGGATTGCCTCATACGTTTTTAAAGATGATCAATTATAGGACTTTATATTCCCTCCACAGGGATGGAATTCACTTCTTTTCCTTAAAGACTCCACCTTTTTTTTTTTTTCTTTTTTCTTTTTTTTTCTTTTTTTTTTTCTTTTTTTTTCCTCCCTGGTTGCATGTCGATCATCAGTCACGGAATGTCTGATTACTGTTAGCTGATGCGGAGGGAGGGGTGTTTGTACTGGGTGAGGGGTGCAGCGATGCAGCCCCAGAGCCAAGCCCTTGGGGGGCTCGGGCTGCTGCTGGGAGCCATCCGTACGGGATGCATTGTTATAGATAGCACCCTCAGGAACCAGGAAACTGTACTTAAAACTCTGCACAGAAATATATAGATTGAGAACTATTTACATTTTAATACAACTATTTCCTGTAATTAAAGTAAACAGATAAACAGATCAATATGTTGAAACAGATGTATAAATATCTAGATAGACATATTGCATGGAAACCTTAATATTTCATCCAAATGAAATACTCTATTCCAAATATGCCCCGTAGGAGTTTTGCTCAAGGCTATGCTTAGGTATAGTCAAAAATTCCCGATAGCTAGTCACAAGGGAAAATATGTTCTCTTACAGATAATTGCTACTGGCAGCTAGAGACCTAGAGAATTTGATGTGCAATAATGTGACCTGACTATGTATTAAACTTTTTTGAAGGACATGCGTAAAGAAATTTTATATGCTTCTCACACACCTTAGTTTTTTTGGATTTCACTTGTGTTAGCACATTTTTAACAACTTCCCTATGTTTAATATCTGTTACATTTCATCCTAATAGTTCTTAGCCATAAAAGATTCTAATATTATGTCTTTTTTTTTTTTTTTTTTTTTTTTTTTTTTTTTTTCTCCAAATGAGCTTAGAAATGTAGGATGGAAAGGAGACAGGAAGGAGAATAAAGCCCAGGTGACTTGTAAGGAATATGTAAACAAAGCAGAGTTGCATTATTGATGATAGAACTGGAGAAAACCAAACCAGTAAATATTTTTTCTTTAAAAATACATTAGATTAACCACTGAAGTGCTGCTTGTTTCCCTGCATTCAGTCTGAATGTTACCTTGTAGGCATTTACTTTGTATCTATAGATGGGCTAGTTACTGCTCTGTTACCTCTTAGGAAAGCTTAGAAGGTGATTGCCTTTCTGTATTAAAAAGGTTATATGTTACATATTGCCTTTTATCCTGTTGGAAAGCACATAGCAATTATACAAAAAAATTCTGTTAAAAGCAAATGTCAGAATTGTTTGCTATTAGACTTACCTTTGCCTTTAGTGCTGGTTTGTAATATTTGTTTCCCAGTATTCAGGATTATCGCTAAGCAATGATGTATATTTTGAATTTTCATAAACTGCCAGGAACTGAAAATGAAAGATACAAAATGACACAGCTTCAATAAATACCTTTAGATCCCTTATAAAAATTCTTAGTATCATATTGTTTTGTTGTTGGCAGATGTTAATAGGCAATAAATATATGTATTGTTGTCCACTGGCCAAAGATAAAAGACTGAAGTAATTGTTTCCCTGCACTATAAACATCTTTTATTCCTCTTTTTATTTAAACCCCATCCCAATTGCCAAATTCAGATCTACAGTTGATACATGTCACTGAGATTCTCATTTTACCTTTATATTTTCCATTATTATTTTTATTTTTACTTTTTAATACTATATATGAATATAGACAACAGTGCAGTGTTTGTATGTAAGTTGTGATATTTTAATGTAATGTAGAATTTTAAATAAAACATCATATGACATTGTTAATATAAAAGAATCCTGACTTACTATTGTAAAAAAAAAAAAAAAAATCATGTTTTTGCAATAATTTAGATTATGATAAGTGGTATTTGTGGAAAACAGTAGAATGTAGATTATAGGAACTAATTAGAAAAATGTATTGCACTCCTCTTCCTTCAAACTCTTTGAGCCAGCCAGTTTAACAGGGTTGCAAGCTTCCTTTGGTGCATCACAGTTTTATGGAGATGATGTCAGTGCAGATGGTTTGCTGGGGTTCAGCAAGTCTTTAGGCTCAATCCTACTTTCTTCTGAAGATCCCTCCTTGCATTGTTGCCATGCAATAAGTACGACATTTAATAAATTAGGTCATGATGATGAATCATAAAATTGTGACACAGTTTTGTCAGGAAGGAAATTTCATGGCTCAAATGTTCTGGGAAGCATGTAACTTGGCTGTTTGACTCTCTCCTAATATGCTGCAAACCTGATCTCTCTACCTTTCCAGAGATATTTGAATTAAAAGTTGTTCCACTTGAGCTGTGATGGAAGCGTTTTTGTGCTCCTTCAGTTCCATAAGGGAGTATCTTCCTATTGTATCAGTGGAGATATAAACGCCTCAGAAAGGACATTTATTTCCATCTTTCTGTGTGGTGGAGATGATCTGGTCCCAATTGCTGTATCATGTGAGGTAGACAGGTGGCATCAGGCAGTTATCAAATAAAAGATGAAGGCAGCAACAGCAGCAGGTTACGGCCTCGGGCTCAGCAAATACTTGATTCAGCTGCAGCCCGTTCAGGCCTGAGGCGGGACAGCATAGCTGACTTCTGCAGAAACAAAATCAGACCTGTCACTAGTGCAGTTCATCCATAAATGTGTGCAACAGGGATGCTACAGAAGGAAGCTATGTGGAGCTGCGTAGGTACAGGTCACCCACGCAATTTGCAACATCTGGCTTGCTCCTTAAACCCAGAATTCCCCCAGAAATGAGAATTGGGTAATATCTGCTGGAAAAAAAAAAATTATGGAAAGGTGCATTTTGAAACCAAGAGTTTTATTACTTAGAGGATTTTGAAAGTTGTTTTTATGGAATGTGAAAGAGAGGCAGGTATAAGCGAAGAAAGTCCAAACACAGATGTAGTAGGTGTCCAAGTCCTGGCTACTGACAGCTGCTGAGTGGTCCCATTGGGTCAGTGATAAAATCCTGAGGACCATGAGAGATGAGAACACACAGGATTAGCAGAATTCATTGCCCATGAGGGAAAGCATGAAGGAAACAATCCTTTGCATATGCCTGTAAAGGAATCTATATTCAAGCAAATGTGTATTTCTTTTTCTTTTTCTTTTTCTTTTTTTTTTATGCATATACCCCAATAAAAGATTTTTGGCCCAATACCCTGTCCATTTTTCCAGTATTGGTCTAATTATTATTTTCTTTCTCTCCATACTTTGTGCTGCTCTTGGATCCTTAAGACCAAAGTTGGCTTATAACTGCTTTACTACTACACGTTTGAGCAGGAAAAAAAACAACCCTCCTTTGATCAGAAATTAAACCAAAAATGTAACTCAATGAGCAGAACTTTCCATCTTCTAAAATTCAAAGTATAATATCTATGTTTCAACAAATAAAAAAATCCCAGTTCTATTTTAATCTTGACAGTGAAACTTTTAATCACTTCAGAGTGGAGGCAAAGCAAGCTATTACCTGCCTGCAGTTACACTACATAGTCATAAACATTCAGGCTTGTTATTTCTAGCACTGAGAGCCTGAAGTCAATGGGAATCTTTCCATTAATATGAAGCAACAGATCAATCCTGAGAGCACAAGTTTTATTCATTTTGAGGCTAGACCTCAATAAAAAAAAAAATTCAAGTGAAATATAATTCATAGAAATTAATTGATATATCGATCTTTATATACTGATGTCAAAAGAAAAAAAAAAAAAAGAAGGCTTTTTCTGTTTTTAACAGTATCCCGCTTTACAGTCATGAAGTGTAACAAGGATCAGAAGAAAAGGTCTGGCTCTCCAGAACATTGTGTCTTCTTTATACTTGAAGCTCTTTTGAAATCAGTGACAGTACAGCCTGTGAAACTGCTAATTTAAGAACTACATCCAGAGAATCACTGGGTCAGTGTACCAAGAAGCTTTCTCTTTTGCCAAGAATACTTGCATTGGTTTGAAATGGGATAAATTTGTGTAGCTGAAAAATAATATTATTCTTTTCAGAGAAAAGAGAAATGAGAAATCCTGTGGTCTCATCAATGACCTCAAAATATTTGGACAAAGAAGAACATATAAGCTTACTGTGTAATTGTATAATGATTTACATCAGTGACAGACACCTTGTCTGTCTGAATTCATCCATGGGTATGCTTTATTGTGATTTCTAAAGCAAATGCTGAGGTCTTAAGAATTCAGGATGGCAGTTATGAAATATTAAAAAAAATCCACAGGGGATAAAAATCTTTACTAAACACCAGTTAAAAACTGCATAATTACTGCATAAGCATTTTTTTTCAATGAAAAGTATCTTAAATTTTTGAAATAATGCACATTTAACATAGATTGGTATCTCTGAAGCAGATGTCTCCTTGACATGTGCATTCAAGCTGTTGGTGGTGACCTTGTAGGGCAAAGCGGTTTTGAAAATTAGTTTTTGCTTCCCAATCTGTGAAAATAATGCTGTAGTGAAGATTTAATAAAAGTCATACCTTCTCATAGAAGCTTATTTCAGCAAAGTAAACTATTAATTAAAATAACAAATGTCAGCTATTTCTCACCTTGACAGTTAACAGAACACAGCTTTTGCTTAGCATGATGTACATAATGTATGGGAGGTATACCTATAATTCATTTTATCTATCTATGGTTCACTTCTATATTTTAATGCAGTGATAAATTAACAAAAAATGCTGCAGTTTTCTTAGTGATGTGAGAGCTTGGGGAAATCCCATCTGGCATGTAAATAAAGTATGGCTAAAATGGGGGAGAAAAATTAAATTAGGGAATTTCTGAAGGATTTTGACCTTTGAGACTCAAAAGAGAAGATTTGTAACTCTGTCACTTGCCTTTTATGTTCTGTTACCCCCTGCAGAGGCAGAGGGATGGGAGAGGAAGGTGTGTGTTTTCACTGAGACATTGCTTTTGCTTCAAATGAAAAAAAAGCAAGAGGATGGGATTATGGTTTTGAGTTAAATGCCACTCAGGAATTTAGTCAGAAGGTAGCTGCAATCACATACTCTAAAAAGCTTTCGTCTTGCAAAAGGCTTGCTGGACCTTAGCACAAGTTAAAGCAACCCTCAGGGGTTTTGCTCATTGTTCTGCCACCTCTTCTGCCAGGGGATATTGCCAGACAGCACAGGAGGAGGCAGTGGAGCTGTGTGTGGCTCACCTTGCCTGTATACAGCAGCTTTGCAAAGGAACTGAAATAGATTCTTTGCATAAATTTTGCATCCTGCTGTGGGCATTTCTGTGGATGCTGTCTGCCTTTGTTGTTTCCAGTGGTTTGGTGTGAAAACAGAGAAATGAACATCTGAGATTTGGGTTTCCCTTCTTGACTTGTGTCTGAGCAACCTTATTAAAGCCTGTGAGAGAAACAGGTCATAAGTAACCTCTCATTTTGCAGCTCTATGTTTTTGTGAAGCCAACTTGAGATGTCCATGCACGTGTAATTTCAACTGCAGGCATTACTCATTTGTATGCGCCAAACGGCTTGGTCTCTTCTCTTGGAATCCCAGAACTAGAAGAGCACACTTTGAAACGTTTGTCCTTAACCTCTGCCACAGGTTTCTCACCTACAAGGTGTATATAATGCTTTTTTCTGTCTGAATGGCTTGTGAAATAGAAATAACTGGGCATTTGATATTCTTGTTAACTGCCCCTCATAGCTGAGAAAGCAGATTGTAGAGACAGGTGAAAGGCCAATAGCCAACGTAAATAAGGTGATAGATTCTAAAAAGTCTAAGCACTGGTCCAAAAGCAGTCAAAAAGCTTATGAGCTCTCATCTCCAAAGTCAGCATTTTAAAAATTTCATCATCAGTGACTAGGAGGCTTAAAAGTCAAAAGCAATGTACCTGATATGTTTCTTCAGGAGAAAAGTGTGTATTTCTTAGAGAACTGTGACCTGATGTGTATTTGTTTGGCCGTGGGGCTGCTTTCCTTCTAGGATAGTTAGGAAAAAGCTTTTATTTAAATAGTAAATCAAATTAATGGATTCTGCTGTATCTGATTTTATTTTTTTCTACTCTGTGGCACAGTGCTTGTTGTAGTCAAGGGAAGGAGCATCTTATATGAGCACATCATCAAAATACTGATAGTGCAGTTCTGAAATTTTTCCATAAATAGTTGAGAATGTACGATCCATAAAGGAAAAAAAAAAATAAATCCCATATTCTAACTGTTTTTTTCTTTTCTTTTCTTTTCTTTTTTTTTTTTTTCATGGAGTGAAGCTGAAGCTATACAGAAATTGGGAGTAGTTTGCAGCAACACTGCACTCAGAACTGACTGTCTAAAATGTAAAGATTTTTTTTTTTAAAGTGTGATTTTAATATTAAATTTATCCCTGTTTCTAAATCAATGGCTCAGTGAATCAGGGAGAAAATTCAGAAACCAGATGTTCATTATAGGGCTGCCCATAGAAAAAACTTTCACCCAGCCTTCAAAAAGGCACTGACTGAATTTCAACTTCTGTTTTACAATTTTATTCACATAGATGTACTACCACAATTTAGTGTTTGAATTTTGTCAGGCTCTGGCCTTGATGTTGTGCTATGCATTGCATTAAGTAGAGTCACTAGCAAAGAGTAATACTACAGCCTTTCACATTAGCTTTCTTGTACTCTTCTCCTTGAGCTTAAGATCTTGTATAAAGTTCTGGCTATTTGGCATTTATAGAAGTAGAATGCAGCAAGTAAAACCAGGGTTTTTTTAGTAATTAAAAATGGCTGTTATTGCTCTAAAACCTTGCTTGGACTCCTTTGCAAGCTTGAGTAGAGAGATGACTTTTAATCACTGATCACTGTAGCTGTAACTGACATACTTCTATGGCATCATTGATTGCAGTGAAGCAATGGGAAGGAATCACTCTGTTGGCTGGAAGACTGCAGCACAATTCAGCAAGAGGAAGCCAGGAGTAGAATATAGTAGATGAGAGACTTGTTTGGCAAAAGTTGTTGAAGTTGTCACTGGCAATTTTTGCCTTGTGAGTCTGCAGTCTGTCAGTCTCTAGGAAAGGAGTTACTCAAGGTACTGAAGATAAATACAGACATTAAAGGCCAACTTCTGAACTTAGCACCAAGGGATGTGTCTGCTGAGAGAGCTGAATCCCAATACTTGTGTTGCTGTGGACAGAAATGACTGTTATTTCATCTCGGTTCTCAAGGCAAGGCCTTCATTAGGTGTGTGTTTGGTCCCCCACCGCAGACTTTTTGGATTTGAGAGGGGAGCATTTCTTGAAAGCTAAACAATCTGTGGAACTTACACTTAACAAATGATTAATTGTTTAAAAATGGCAATTTATTTCAAATTAAATCACAGAGCAAAATTTTTTGATGTAGAGATCTAATAATGTTTAGCAAAGAAATGCATTTACAGAGAAAAGGTATAGTGTGTGAATGATCCCAGGATGCCTCATCTCCACGAATTGCTGCATGCCAGCTAAGTAGCATGGACTCTGTGTGTCCTCCTAACTGCAAGGTAAAACATATTGGTGTGCAGTAAGCTCATTTTTTGAGAAACTACTTGAATAGTAGATGGTTAGTTACCAGGGCTCAGCTGTATGGTTCAGAGTAGGTTGCAATAAACTGAACATGTGAGGGTCTCCCATGTTATGAATGGTATTGAAATAATACTATTAGGCAAAAAAAACACACCCAAAAAAGTTGCAAGAAGATAATAGAACGCATTTATGAGTGCATTATCTTAAAACATCATAACTCCTTGAATGATCTCATACAGTTTATTTGCCATAGCTGTTGGATTGTAACGCACCTGACATCAGTAATGGTTAGAAGCTGGTATACGGAGCACTGAAGAAATTTATTGTCTGAAGTGTTTCTTTCAGATTTACGCCAGTTATTCACAAGACTACATTGGTCCAAATATTACAGAACTTTGACTTATAAGGTGATTCTTTTTATACAGTGAATGTAAACAAAAATCAGTATCTGGAGAAGGACTGGGACAGAGGTACTGCTGGAGCCAGAATGAGGGTTCAGTAGGATCTGAGACAGCTCTTACAGCCCTGTGTCCCCCCACAGAGTAGAGCCAACACTGGGAGTTTTGCACTGCTGAGAACCAAACCAGCTATCGGACTTCAGTGTTGCACGAACACTAAATGTTGCTTGTACTGGCCACCACCAGCACCACTGGGGCACCTCAGTGGATTGTCCTCATCATAGCTAAAAAAGTACAAGTTGGAATCTTTCAAGCCTTAATTCTTATAAAAACTTGTATTTGATGCATGTGTACAATTTATACATAGACACCATGGTGCTTCAAGAGTACATTTCACTTGATAATACTTTTGGCATTTTCGGTATTTATGCAGTTCTGGTTCACAAAGAGAAAAAATACGATGTGCCTTGGAATTCATGGGAAAGTGCTGTCTTGCTGATTAAATTCTGTATAAAACAGGTCCATTCTTATTGTGTAACAATAATTATAAAGACCAAACTCTAGCTGCATCGAGAGGGTTGTTTATAAGCAGCAAGAAGGGCGCTCTAATACAGATATGCCTAATGCTGCTTTTGCTATGATCTATACCAATATATGTGTGTCAGAGTGGGTCAAACTATGAACTAGCTCAAACATTTGTCTTTGATATAAATAGAATAAGGCTGTAGTGTTATTTTCCACAGGTTTTAAAATGTAGAGTTAAAAATGGATATTACAGTGCCTATTTTCACATGATATGTTCAGTTACCTCTGCAGTGAGAGAGTACAGAACTCATATTCCATTTCCTGTCAAGGCATTTGTCGTAGACTTTCAGCATTGGAATTTTGGGTGCTTCTGAGGAGTGACTTGGCCATGTTTTTCTTCCTCCTTTCAAGAGCTGAATGAATGGGTCTCACCAGTTTTTATCTGCTTTCTACCTATGAAGGCACACAGTTCTGGTGCAGAAGGATCTCAAATATTCATTTTAAATATTTTGATTGATGAAGTTTTGCATTTCTCATAAACAGTCCTAATACATAGTTCCTCTGTATGCGGTCATGTAGCCAGAACTCGTTGGTGGTGGACGATTTTTATGCATAAAGCATAAAAATGTACCACTAATAATAACAGGAAAATATCCCTATATTTAGTTTATTTTTGAGGAAAACCAGAATTTATTTATTAAGTCATAAATTCTTGGTACTGTGTGGTAACTAATCAACTAAAATGTGTATCATAGCAATAAATACTTACCTGAGAAGTGGTTATCTACTGAGACCAGATCCATAGTACAACGCAAACTAACACAAGATATATGAATCTTTTGGAAAAAACTGTGAATATACAGTCTGATTAAACTCATAAACTAGTCAATCACATGAGATACGGAAGTTGTTCTCCCTAAAGGTGGGACATGCCAAAATAAATAGTATTTATAAAGCCATTGCAAGGAATTAGTAAAATCATGAGGAACCCATTGTGTATGTAACTACCTGCAACCTGGGCCTGTTCTTGTTCAATCAAAACCCTGAGGTGCAAATAGTGGTCAGCTTTTACCTCTTTTTTCTGTGTAATATGAATATGTTTATTTCCAACTCTTTAATTCACCTGTGGTAGTGCTTAGATTCAGGTGTGAAGACTAGACTATCACTTTAGAAACTGGTATCAGACAGTCACTTACTCAGGACATTGACCATTTATTTCCTGTGACTGTTTCTAGCAATCAGTCATAGTGTTCTTTGTGTGATTGGCAGAGGCGGCCTCTGGAGAGAATTGTTTATAAAGTAAATTAAAATAAAATGTTCTTTATGAGATGTTGTTGTAAGCATAGTGGTGAATTTAGAAGTCCCAACCTTTCATATGTGGTCACTGATACTGGGTTTCAATGTGAAATATTTGTGATCTTTGGAGATTTTATTAGAGTATTGCAGGCTTGGGCTGTAAGCATTTCCTTAGTGTCTGTGAACATCAGGCCATGACTGAAGTGTGAGTGCGTGCTGCATATTTAGGAGGGACAGGCTATGTCCTTTCACATTTTTTTACCCTTGATTTTATGGTTTCTTAAGGGTGCTCCCAGTAAGACCAATAAGAACTGCAGGTATTCTGCACTTGTTAAAAGCAGGTTAGGGCTTGATTTCTGGGATGCTAAACACCCTTTTTGTGCTCAGTGACTCGGAAGCAGCTGTGCTTGCTCAGCAACTCACAAATTTGAGTCCTTACTGCAGGTCGGCACGATTGGAAATACTGGCTCTTTTCCCAGAGTGAATCAGGTTTAGCACTGTGCAGAAGAGAAGAGCTTGTCTTACCCACCCTTTGTCCTCATACTCACAGACTACTTGCATTTAGCTGATATTGCTGGTACAGAATAACTCATTTAGATGCAAGAGCCCAGTCTTCATGCTTCAGTCACTCTAAAAGCTTCCAAAGCAAGCAGCATTGCAGTTCTTTTATGGTGAAGAGAGCCCTAAAACTATTTAAAGCTGTGAGCGTATATGAAGTGTCTTTCTTGAGAACCACGTTTCATAATGCTGGCTAAGTGCTGCTCAGTTGTATTTGGTGAAGCAGTATCAGTAGCACTTGACAGCTGATTACTTGTAGAAACTAAAAGAAAATCTCATTCTCTCTCCCTTTGATGTTTGTAAAAAATATTTGTAATGCAACTCTACCAAACTAGAGAAATGAGGAAAGTCCTACTGTAGAGAGGCTTCTCTACTGACTTGATAGATTTAGGACTATACTGTTGAGGGGGTGAATAACAACAGTTATAACTCTTGGCTTGTGTTCTTTCTCTGCTACTGTCACCAGCCCAATATTTTTACCACAAAACACTAGGAAAAGCAAAACTAATAATCTAAAATTAGAAGATGCCACCCATCCCCCAAGAAATTCAAGCACCATACATTGGCCATTCAAAACTAGGAATCATTTTTTTGTAGACAGTTACTTTATCTTTCATTTTAGAACATGGTTTAGGAACATCATAAACATCTCAAGCTGAACTTAATTAGTTTATGTTTATAAAGTGAACTGGGATACTTGGGCTGCTCAGTTTGTGGAATAGCTGTCTCCCTAAAAATAATGACTTTCTGTGGTCAGCAAATATTGTTGACTTCACAGCTTTTATAGATTTCTCATGCTACAAAGATTAAATCTTTCCAGCTACTAGACAAATCAGTCCTTCATTTAATGGATTGCTTATCTTGACAATGACTATTCCTATTTCATGAATATATAAAAAAATAAATCTGATAATTGGCTCTATATACTGGCATTTTTTAGGTGAAGTTTAATATATCTTCTACAGATATTGATTTCAAATGGTGCACATGTATTGACAGAAATTACAGTTCCCTGTCCACTGCAGAGGAGGACCATTCTAAGTAGAAATAATAATAGTGAATCTAAGCAAACTATACTGCTTTAAATGAAACTGCCATTACATAGTTTCAGACAAATGTACTTGCAACTTCACTTACCACAGCATGGTATTTGTAGACAGGCTGTCTGAAAAGAGACAAAAAACTTTCTCCTGTGAGGGTAATATCAGGACAATTTTGTTCATCTTCCTGTAAATGCAGTGAAGTCAGCTATTAATGGACTTAATTATAAAAAGCACTGTTGGTTTGTATTTAGCATTATACACCAGCAGTAAGAACATTGTATTTTGATCATGCAGAAGCAGTTTAGAGTCTGGGTGGTACTGTAACAGAACAATGAAACAAAGCACAGTTTCTTTTCCATGTTAAAATAAAACGTTATAACATAAATGTATCTTGGACACCTTGTCAATATTTATCACAGTCTCCATTGAGAAATGCATTACAATTTTTGCTAAATGATTAAGCATGACACATTTAGCTTAGCTGGGTCTAGTTCTGTCGCCTGCTGCGGGGGCATAGGCTGTGGTTTATGAGTTGGCTCCAGTAAATCAGAATTACCTGTAATTTGTTTCTCCTGATATGCATGATCTTATGCTGTGTTTAAATTTGCGTGAAAACAAAATGTAGTTGCCTCTGTTAGACCATCCACATTGAGGGCGCTCCTCTTCTTCCTTTAGCAGTTAGTAAACATGATTTTGTGTTAAGCCTAAACTATGGGGTATGGCCAGGCCAGCTTGCTAACCCACTCGGTGCCATGCCTCTGCCCAGGCACAGGTTTCTGGGGAAGGCAGCTGCTAGTGGTGTTGCTGCCTATCTGGAACTGGGCATTCCCTCCTCCTGTTAAATGTGAGAGGGGGCCCTCTGGTCTCAGCTGAAAAGTGATAGTTTTGGGGATGCCTTTTGGAGAGGTTAAAAGTAGCTGCTTCAGTGTGCCGCCTCTCTTTACTCCTGGCAGGTATTCTTACCACCTGCAAATGGCTGTTATTAGTTGCCGCCTTCCAGGAGCAGGGAGGAGACGCATGCCAGCAGCTAGTTCTGGTCTCAGCAGAGATTTATGTGGCTGGTAGTATTGGAAAGGCATTAGAAAATAGCTCCATAAGCTGCCCATAAGCTTTAATTTGGCTTTCATTGAAACAGTGTTAGAGAACTTGATCAGTGGGCTATTTCATCTCCGCTTTGATACAGACTGAAAGGCTTAGCATAGCATCTAGTGGATAATTTTTTAACCAATAAAGTGTTGGTGAGGATTAAAATAAAGATGACATCTTTAACTGTCTCTGGTTTTGTTTAGCATTCTGTTTAGATACTGGGTCATTACTGAAAGCCTGTTGTCATTGAACAGACTCCATTTACTACCTGAATATTAACTCTAACTTAAGTTTGATCTAGCATGAAACTTTGATGTTGAATAATTCTCATTTGAATTGGTTAACTGAAAGGGAGTATATGAAACAGCTATAGTTAGCAGAATTTGGCAGCTCATACAATAATAAATTTTTTTCTGGTACATTAGTTCCTCTAATAATTGAATAATCTAATCTGATTCTGAAGCCTTTGATAATAACATTTATTTTTAATAGCGATTTTATAAAGTTTGCTGTGTTGTGTATCTTGAGTAAGAAGAATTAATTTAAGACAAGTTAACTCGGGTATGGTTAACCTACTGTGAATATGTAGCCTGATTTGAAGCAAAGATCTCTATTATGAATTGAATCACAGTAATGCATCTGCAACTCTTGCACTCCTCTGGAGGTGTTTGATTCAAACACTGACCCAAGCTGACCTGGCTTAGTTTGTGTGACCTGATGGGATCATAGTCGGAGACGGTATGGCTGCAGGCATATTGACCATTATTATTTCACTATCAGAGCAATTCACTTAATATTTTGTCCACCAGTTTATAAATGAAGCCTTTATCATGGAGAGTCTGTTGTGCTTCAAAGGATTATGGGGCTCAGCTTTGTCCTACCTCAGGCAAGAATCCTATTTGTTGCAGTGTAGTTTTACCAGTGGACCGTGAGTCTGGAGTTTTATGTCTGCTGAATAACTCTTTGAAACATAGATCACACAACAGGTGCTGGCCACTTGCCTTTGTTGCATGCCACCAGTTGTATAATAGGTATCTTAGATACAGAATTTTTCCTATGTTTTTAAGAAAACCTGATGGCCTGATTTTGTGTGTGTGTGTCATAATACAGTCTCTCACATTGTGGTGGTATGCACAAGAGTTTCCCTTAAAGCATGTCAATATTCACCCTACTATCGAAGGTGGTATTACTAGTTTGGATTTTAATGGGGCAGAGATCTTTACCAGACTCTGAGGAATGGAAGACTGCGTATACCCTTGCTGCCTTCATTCTTGGAAAAGACATCAGAGCAGACATCAGTAGGTATTGAACTAATAGAAAAGAAGCCTTGGTATAGTGGTTAAAGAAACACTGATTTGGGTTTTTTTTAATGCTAGAAATATTTGTGTATAGGATGGATTTCCATATTTGCCTTTTACTATTGCATTGACACACACAAAAAATCTACACCTGTTTGTTTTTCATCAGGCAGAATTGTGTAGTACACACAAATATTTGCCACCTTGTTTGACCTTGTCTCAAGGTATTTAAATCTTGGAACCCATTTAAATTTTCTTGTTGTGTTGGACTTTGAAGTATTTGGCAGTGAAAGAGATGTTGTTGACATACCAAAGATTACTTTTAGTTTTAACTGCTTATCATACTGTATGTGCTGCATGGAAATGAGAAACATTTCAACAAGTTGACTTCATCTCCTGCTCTTTTCAAGGCAGAAGTATATTTATTTAAGGGAAGGAATAAATGGCCAAGATTCAACATACTGAGCGTAGTATACCTGAGCAAAATAATAACAAACCCTTTCTTAGGTATATTTGAAAGACATCTGTGCTTGTGCCTTAATGCTCCTTGCTTTAAGGAAAAAGAAAAAGGACAAACCAGAAAACTGCAAAACCCAACTGACCTGTGTGTCAACCAAGGCATGGCCATTCGGAAAGATGAGGGCACGTTGGTACAGCTGGTCCTAACCCCTACCAGCCATGGCAAGTATCAGAGACACAGGTGTAAAATTTCATAATGGAACCCTTATCTTAGGGTAAATGAAAGAATAACACTTCCTTTCCTGCTTTTTATAAGGTAACAGGACCACATCTGCTGCGTCTCTGTCTCACCTAGAAGTTCTCTCTGTTTCTCCTGAGATGGAAAACAAACACCCATTTAAAACTCTGGTTAAAAATGAGTCTCATGGGTTTACCTCCCTCATTGTGACTGCTTGTTTCTTCAAGTGGAGCCAGCTGCCTTTCTGGGTCTTAAGAGGCCCTCATGCCCCATTTTGATTCCCACATGGTATGATATTAAAACAAACCAGTATGAATTAATCTAAAATAAAGTTGAAATTCCAAAGTACAGGTACAACATAACACAAGCCAACTGAAAGCAAAGGTCCCACATGAAAACTGGGGAAGCAGGGGGTGAGGTGAAGGTGAAAGACAGTGATAATTGAAATAATAAACATCCCAGAGGAAGTGCAGCCCAAGTGAGATTTGTCA
The DNA here is from genome assembly GCF_003259725.1 of Athene cunicularia. NCBI lineage: Eukaryota > Metazoa > Chordata > Aves > Strigiformes > Strigidae > Athene > Athene cunicularia. The sequence goes on along the minus strand of NW_020799109.1, from coordinate 15,559,980 downwards.
TAATCCTCTTGAACTCCTAGCCAAGCCATCAGTTATTGCTTACCTGAATTACAGTGTCTGCTAGAGGCCCTAAACAAGGCAGGGACTCTGCTGTGCCGGGCAGAGAGCATGCATATATTTAGGAGCAGTTCCTGTCTTCAACAGGTCATTTTCTTAATACAGCAATCTAAATGGGGTTTAGCATTTATAAAAATGTTAGCATAGCAGCTAAGAATTCCTTCCTGTACCTTGAATCTCTATGATATCAAAAGAACTTACTGAAAAAGAAGCAAAAGCTCCAGTGCTGGAGACTCTTCAAAGTAAATTGAAGAAGGGACTAGAAGACTGCAGGGAGCAATCTTGCCTTGGCAAAGGAACATGCTGTAGATGACCTAATAGGTTTTTGTCATCTCCAACCTTCGTTGTATATTACATGATTTGATTCATAACAGTCTGCGAAGGAGACATTTATTTGTCATACAAAAAATAACCTTTAAGCGTCAAATGAGAAGTTCATTACTGGAAGTCTATAATAGCTCCTTTGAGAGAGGACACAGAAGTGTGTTCTGCTCTGCTGACATCATATTTATTGGCAAAAAGGGTAGATACTAGTTTCTGTCTGCATCCTGCCATCTCCTCGCATATATTAATTTCATCTGTACAGTTGTAGTAAAGACCTTGGCCCTGTATGTTGAAAAGTGCATGCCAAGCTTAAATCAGCCAATATCAGGTGGGATTTAGGGAGAACTGCCATTCCTTTGTCAACATCTGGAGGCTACTGAATTTGAAATCTTACATACAGTTCAGTGCAATTCTTGTTGAGTGTAGCCAGACAACCTTCACGTGTGATGCATTACCACGTTGTATCTTGAAGATAACTTTGAGCATCTTTGCAATTTTCTGCTATAGAAGTTCAAATGAGATGTATAGAAAGGGACACCCCCACCCCCCCCCTTTTAGAATTTGATCAAGAGGGAAAGAACTCTCCCCAGTTTTTGTATGATCATGACCAAATGAAAAGTAGAAGTCATGCTAGCCATGGTTTAAATGCCTGGGGAACTGTCTGTGTAAACAGAATGCAGTACTACCAAGAAGGAAAATTTAGCAGAGAAAAAAATATTAGACATATGAATTATTTAGATAGCTGTGTAGACATTCATTGTCTTTTATTTCAATTTTTAATTATTAGCCTTTGTACTTAATAAAAAAGGTAAAAAATTCATCTGCAGAACTGTTGGACACTATAAATATCGTCTAAGTTGGAGGAATGGATAATTATCATGTTTCAATCAAGCAATAAAATTTATATAAAGTAGCTAAACATGACACCCTATACAGTAATATTAGAAAAATATTTAATCTGTGATGGAAAACCAGTATGCAGAGCTTCTGAATACTTTGATTTAGTCTCTTCTGCTTTGATTTAGTGTATTTTCAATCAGAGTTTGTAACAATAATGTCAAATTATTCATATTTGGGTTTTTCTCCAGAGGAGTGTAGAAAGTCAGTCTCTCTTTAGATTGTGTGCAGAAAGAAATAATGTATTTTTCCTCACCTGCAACAGAAAGTAAGTGCAGTAGGACTGTTAGTAAGCTTGCATAAGCACATTATTTATACCATCATGAATTTTCCTAATTTTTACTGTGCATGAGTAACATGCATACTTGTGTTGCATAGATCTATTTGAACCAATCTGGTAAATTCTGTAGATTTTATGGAGCAGGAGGACAGATTATACAGCCTTAAAAGCTCACAACTTTTCATTTGTTTTTCTGCTTCTATTTCTGAATGTACTGAGTCATAAGTAGCAGAGTGGTCCACACACTGTCCAATACAGGACTTCATTTTGTGATTAGTCCTCAAAACCAATATATGCTATGCTTAAATGTGTTGTTAATGGTACTTTACATCCTTTTCATTATACTTTTAATAGATTTTAGTAAGCACTGTAACTAGTATGTTTTTCTGACAAAACATTTTTTTATAGCTGTCGCTATGAATTTTTTCTTTCTGTTGTGTTAAGAAAGTTATTTTCAGATGTATTCTAGGCTTCTTGGGGTTGTTGGTTTATATGTGTGTGTGCTCTGTGCTTCCACTTTAAATTAAAGGAGAAACCTGAAGCAGTTTAATGTTCCCAGTACAATTTTATATATATATATATATATTTATATATATATACACACACATATACATATATTTATTTATTTATTTATTTATTTATTTTTAAGCAAACTTTGAAAGGTTCTGGCCATGTCTCTGCTGGGCTGGCTATTGCTGTTTTGATCCATCTTTTGACCTCTCGCCTCACATGATGCTCTAGGCATGTGCCATAGTTAACAGTTGTATAAAATACATTCTGCTATTTTGCCCATACTGGAGGGGTTGCAGACAGCTATAAGGACCCTCCTGTGACCCAGGAATATGTGAATCAGATCTTTCTGATATGAGGTCGGAGACCCCAAATTATACTTATGACTCTTCCATATCCACTGGTATTTGTAGCATATAGCACTTTTTCAAAACAGCAATCATATTCTGATATCAAAATATGAAAATCATGTATAGCCAGCCAGTGAGTAGTACTATGTAACAAAGTCTGAGATGAATGAAATATTTAATGAGAAATCAATCATTTTAGAAGTCTGTGGAAATATGTCCACCAACCTCACAGAGCTTGCTTTAAAGGCCCAGCAGCAGTGACAGGAATTTGTGCATTAATGTGTTCATGTATATAAGCCCTCAGTTTAGGGCACCAGAGAAATAAACAGATATAACAAAGAAAAACTGAGTGTTAGTGTGGGCAAAGGTACTAGAGTCCAGTGCAGAGGAAGCTGAACAATATTGTTTATGTCAGTAAGGGTTTGAGTACTTTATATGGTTTAAATGGCATTGCAACTGAGTTCCACCAAATCACTCAAAATTAGTACGGAAATGGAGACATCTGAAAGTGCATTGTGTACAACTTTATTTAAAAAAAATATTTTCAACTTTTCTTTTGAATGTTGTATTTAAATTGTTCTGTATCAACAGCTGCTTATTCTCTGTGTTTGAAAGGTATTCAGATAGTTTTAGTTGTATTTATTGTTTGAATGATCTACTTCAATGGTGCTTGCTGCTCGCTTTGTAATTTGTTGCTGCAGGTGGCTCTGACTTTGAATTGCACCAGTCCTTTTATTTGAAGATAATCTTTTTGAGCAATCTGAAACAACATTCAGCCCTTCCAACTATGTCCCCTGTATTTAAAACAACAGATTCCTGAGCTACTTCGTCTGTTCTTCAGTGTAAGCCCCATCATTTGTATTTCTTTACATTGTTCCTCTTATAGTTTGGTATTTTGTATATTGTTTACACGTAGCTGATCCGTACAATTCTAGCTATGGTTTTAAGTTTCTAATGCATTTATGTTAAGAAAGCCAGAATCTCAGCTGGTGCAAGTTAGTACAGCTCTCCTGAAATCAATAGTGCTCTGCCAGTTTTTTACCATTTGATGATCTGGCCATAATAATGTAATATTACTAAAGAGATAACGCAGTGTAAAGGAAGCATTATACTGATTCAGCTGGGGCAGCTATTAGATTGGAGTACTGCTGAGCACATATTGTCTAATATTCACCTAATGACTGATATCCATTTCGTTGGACCCAGTTTTTAAATATCTACCAAGCAGAGTTAATTAAGTTAGTTTTCCAGTGTAGAGGGGGGATTTTTTTTAAAAAACACCAGATCTTTACCAAAATGCATGGACTTCTGTTGGAATAAGATTAGCTCATAAGGTTACTAAGTTTTGCCCACTTGTCTGGTGAGAATCTGGCACCAAGGCTCTTGGTTTTATAGTGTGATTGGAATTGAAAAGCTGATTGAATGAATGCCCTTTCAAAAATCCAAAGATGGCTTTACTGCAACTTTTAGTGTGAGTAGCCATTCTCAGGGTGTGACTCAGGGTAAAATGCAGCTGGTTTAAGTTGTGGAGATAACAGGCAGCATTTCTTGACTGCTCTGTAAAATAACACATACCTTTGTTTCCATTTCTAAAGGCAAATATGCTCTCACACATAGTGTAAATTGCAGTTGCTTTAAAGAAAAGGTTTTTAGGGATAAAATGGGTATGAAAGCAGAATAACAAGTTTCACTTCTGAATTTACAAGTTTTCATAATATATTGGTATAATTGTACTAGGTCCATATTTTTCTCCTATTCTACTGAGAAAATGAGCTAAAGTGGCTCTTTCAGGTGACATCTCATAGCACTGTGATATCAAATGCAGATAATATTATTGTCACTTCTTTGGTATGATTTTAAATATTTTTTAATCTTCATTTCATCATCAAGTAAGTTATTAATTGAGCTAATTTTTTTCTCAGTTTACTTCCAATTTAATGTCAGTCAAAAAGCAGATTTAATTTTCTTACTTATATTATCTAGCACATGCTAATGTTGAAGTGAGTGTTTTTATTTTATGATCTAGTGTCTTAATGTGACTACAATATACGCACAGTGCTGTGCATAAGCACTTAGGCAAATTGCTGCCGGCAGGAGCACACATAATGTCTGGGCTTGCATACGAGGTACTAGATAAAGTCTTTGGAATACCATCTGTGATTGCTCCGATATGTCTTATTTTCAGATTTTATTCTGTGAGACTTTTCCTAAACATAGTAAAAAGTGAGGTGTCGAGTCTCTCTAAGTTTAGTGAATGACAGTGCTCTGATTTTGTTTTTTCCTTTTTAAATTGAGAAAGAAGAAACAATATATGAAATTAAACTTTGGGGGAAAAAAAAAAAAAAGTCTTTTTTACTGCCTTTTTCTCACTGTTGAAAATGGCAATGTCTCCTGGCCAAATCTACTTTGCGATGCTAATTCTTCCTTGCTCAGCTCACATACAGGAAGAACAGCCACAAATTCACCCTTCTTACTGCTCACCTGATCAGAATGCTAAATAGCAACGGAGCATCTACTTGCCCTTCCGATTACTTGGCCAGCAATCTAAGTCCAGCTGCATAAGTTTTTGGACAGTGTTTCCTGCTTAACTTGGTTCAGTCGGCTTATAGACTGTAACACAGTTGAGACCAAAATTCAAAAATTCTTCTGTGTGCTCTCATTTAAAGTATAAAGGTAATTTTCTGCTTTCAAGTAACAAAAAGATAGCTGGTAGCTTAACTTTTGTTCAATATCCTTGATAGTAATTTCCATGTGTAGCATACCTTTCCCGATAGTTACACTAATAATAATGAAGCTTGGATGGGCATATGGATGAAATCACAGTGGAATAGGCAAGAAAACTCAACTGAATGCTTTATTGGCCCGGCACTCACGTTTACTTCATCTGCATAGAGTATGCTGATGCATATGACCATGACATTTCACCTTCTACTGACTGTTTTGGATATAAAGTTGTCTAGTTGCTGGACTTCAATCTATCGGAAGTATTCAGATGCATTTTTTTCACATGTCTCAGATATAGTAAAATATAAGTCAGAGTTATCCACACAATCAAAGTTATTTGTAGAAAATACTATCTGTTAATGTGTACTGTCTTCATAAAAAGAGGATGATTTTCTCTTCCAGAACCCTAGGTAGGAGAATGGTAACTACAAAAGAGGCTTCACACTTTATAATACTTCCAAACAATTGTGTGTAACAACTGGTGTTATAGCATATCAAACCAAGATGGGGTGATCCCCCTTCCCTTGGTTTGATATACCTTCAGCTTCTTTAAAGGCTCTTGAGATCAGGACCCCTACAGAGTCTTTGAAGCTTGTGTTTTTCTTTCACTAGAAAGTGAAGGCTTGGCTTTTAATGGCAGCTCAGCAAATATCTCATCAATATTTAAAGTGTCAAATGTACCTCTGTTAGAGGTACCAATCGCAGATCAAAGATACTAGCACTGAGGTGCAGCATTTCCTTCAAAGGTCTTCACAGTTGAGTTTTTCCTTTTGTTGGAAAAGAAATTATCTTTTTAACATTCATTGGTTGCATGAGTCTTAAACATGTCATTTGACAACTGTGGGGAATTAAATGTTTTGTTACCATAACCAGTGAGTATGGTGCAGTAGTTTTGAACAGTCCTTCACTCTTGTTTAGGAAGGAGAACGCTTGGAAAACCCTTTTGCTGACTGTTTCCACCTTTTGTCAGTTGACCAAAGTCTATTACATTTAATGGTCTCAATGACGTACTTTTTGAGGAGGTCAAGAAGAGTTCAAGATGGATGAAAGTTTAGTGGCAGGTACAAATAAGCTGTAGCAGACTGTTTCTTTTTTTGGCCTTTTCTCTTTCAGTGAGGATTTAGGATATTTCTTTTCTCATTTTTTTTATATCCTCTGTTGCCTTCCTTCTGCTCGTTATGTAAGGCTTATGCATATGGCTGTGAAATCTAATCCCTTTATTACTCTTCCAGCTATTACTGTGTTTTTCTTTTTTAACATCTGTTAAAACAATTACAACAATAATTACAGCAATAAGGATTCTGAGTATTTTGTACTTGTGGTTTATCTATTTCCATGTTGTAATTTTGGTTGGTACATACACATAGGCACAGTCTAATGTGAAAGTGTTAAACAGACCTTGAATGGTGAGTGGCTGAAGTGATGCCACTTTAAACAAAGAAGGAAATTTGGATTAGGTATGCTTCATGATTATATGAAAATGAGAAAATTAGAATTAAGAAGTTTATTGGATGACTCTTGTAAAACACAATATTTTGATTCCATGTGCTGCTATCTGATTGTCTTCAGAGTGCACTGGGAGTAACAGGTCTAAAATGTGTGTCACTAAAGGCTGACTTTTACTGCATAATATTTACCTGCTTGTAAAACAAACAAGAAATTTGTGTTCCTCAATTTATGAACTTCCTGGTTGTGTACCTCAGAATACACTCAAGCTTGGCATTGGGGTGGATGTCAATTTATACTTTTTGAAGCTGCTTGCAGAGCAAAGAGTCTAATACTGCTATTGTGCAGTGGAAGAGGACAGGTACTATCCTACCATGCACAAGGTTGTTCATTTGTTAGTCCTCACTAATGAATGTGTCATGATCCAGATTTTAGTATGTTTGAATATTTAGGTGTTTTCTACTGAATAGCTTATAAGTCATGTGCATTTCAGGTGGCAAGAGGTATTACCAAGTGACAAATTTGCCTTGATAAACCTTGTGAGCATTAAGGTAATAATGTGTTTTCAAATTTTTGTTCCTTTCACATATGGGTCCTGAATATATACAACACTTATTCACACCTGTCTGCCCTTCTGATACACTGAATGGAGATGGGACCAGTTTGTGTTCGGGGTGACTGTGTACGAACTACTGGCTCTCATTTGTCTTTAGAGAAGTTTTGTCTGGGACCTCTGTTTCAGTGAAGGGCAAGTAGAGATGGCAGGATTTTGCTCTTGGCTATCGGTACCATATACAACATTGCAACAGTTTGAAAATAAACTTTCAGAGTGGTATCAGCTGACATTTAATTCTTCTGTCCCTTTTACTTGTGGTGGAGATGTTCTCTGACTTTATTTAATGGATATGGCAAGGCTATAAATAAAACTGGCAATGGAAATGCTGGCCCAGTGCTGTGAGCTGCACACCATTTCTGTCCTGTCAAGACCATTGAATTGGCTGTATGCCCAGGAATAGCAAGGAGTGTTCCTGTTCATGGCTGCACCTTGCATTTGGAAGAGGATTATATGTAAGTTGACAGCACAGCCTAAATGTTTGCTAAATTCATTTTCATTGTGAATAAACTCTACGCCTTAAAGAAAAGTGTCCAGCTGTGATTTGACTAGTTCTACCAATGGAGAATCCACTACCACTGGTGGAAGGCTGCTACCATATTTCCTTTTACCTAGCAGTTGATACCTGTACTTTATTTTGAACTAGAATTTGCCTCTTAGCTTCCAGCTGTGGACTGTGTTCTAGCTCTACTCAACAGAAGTAGGCAGAGGTATCCTATAATTATTTGTTCCTAGATTTATTACTTCATGTCTGGCCATGTTGAAATTACTGTAATTACTTTGTGCCCCATTCATTACAGTCATCTGCTCTGTACCAGTGAGCTGTTCTCTTCATTATTAACTTGTACCAAAATCTTCTCTGTATGTAAGCTTTATAGGTAAAGATTCTGTGTTTTCCTACAGGAAACTGACAAAAATGCTAAATAATAATGGGACCAAATTTGAGCTCTGTAGGTACTCAGAGCAGACATACAATGAGGATTCTCTACTTGTAATTGAATTTGAGATCTGTCAATTAATAACTATTGAATCTTCCACTGAATTTTTCTAAATCTTTATTAAGTGACACACAAGCAGCTCAAGCATTATTTGTGCCTGTGACTGAGATCACATCCACTTACTCATTTAGGTCATACTACTTAACTTTTAAAGATACAAGCACAGTATTAGTTTTCATAATTTTCTCTAGGAAATTCCCTGAGTTTCATGAGCTACCAACAACAGAAGGAGCTTTTCTTCAGCTCTTGGATCACAGTTTTCTATCTGTTGATATAAAAAAGAGTCATAGTGTGGTAGCTATTCAGTAATACTTCCTTAAATTGCTTTTGGGTAGAAATATATTTGCTTGACAGTATCAACTCATACTGGAATTCTCCCAAATTCAGAATGAAGCTAGTTTGTGAGCCTTTCCATGCTGCTTGGATTTTAATGACCATTCTACTATGTTATTCTATTACTGTACTAATACTGCTGTTAGAATGCATTTTGTTGCTAATGTATTTTGAAAAATCCTTATTGTCCTTAATTGTGTTGGCCATTGATTTCTCATTGACGTTAGCCTCAAGCATTCTAGCAATCTCCTGGCTCTTAATTTATATTAATTGCTTTTGGTGTTCCAGTTTTTGCTTTCATTATTTATTTCTACATGTGCTTTTACTTTCCCTATATGTCTTTTTCCTCTAAGGTTGATTAATTTTCCTTGATTGTGGATTTTGTGGCATTTAATACAATATTCTTAACTCTTAGCAGTTGTCATAGATCTGATTTCATAGATCTTCAAATTTAAAAGTGCTTTCAACCACAGTGTATTCCGCTGTCTTTTGAATTTCAGTCTCAAGATAATTTTCACTTATAGCATTCAACTCTTGGTCAATGTTATAGTATGTATTGTTGTATAATAAGGAAATATTTTATAATGAGCAATCTGTATATCGTTTACATAAAGGTCATCAGGCTGGATCACTGGGCTGAGGCCAACTGGAGGAGTTTCAATAAGGCCAAATTCCATGTTCTGCACTTCAGCCACAACAACCCCCAGCAGCGCTACAGGCTTGGGGAGGAGTGGCTGGAGAGCTGCCAGTCAGAGAGGGACCTGGGGGTGCTGATTGACAGCCGGCTGAACAGGAGCCAGCAGTGTGCCCAGGTGGCCAGGAAGGCCAGTGGCATCCTGGCTTGTGTCAGCAATAGCGTGGCCAGCAGGGACAGGGAAGGGATCTGACCCCTGTACTCGGCACTGGGGAGGCCACACCTTGATTCCTGTGTTCAGTTTTGGGCCCCTCACTACAAAAAGGACATTGAATGACTCGAGCGTATCCAGAGAAGGGCAACGGAGCTGGTGCAGGGTCTGGAACACAGGTCATACGGGGAGCGGCTGAGGGAACTGGGGGTATTTAGTCTGGAGAAGAGGAGGCTGAGGGGAGACCTCATCGCTTTCAGGCGATACCTTGCTTTCAGGTAGCAAGGAGGTTGCAGAGAGCTGGGGATGAGTCTCTTTAACCAAGTAGTAAGCAATAGGACAAGAGGGAATGGCCTCAAGTTGCACCAGGGAACGTTTAGACTGGATATTAGGAAGTATTTCTTTCCAGAATGGGTTGTTAGGCGTTGGAATGGGCTGCCCAGGGCAGTGGTGGAGTCCCCATCCCTGGAAGCATTATTCTTTCAAGTGGTTTGAACTTCAATTTTTTAGCTTTACATACTCAATTATGTAAATTTGGCTAAATGCTGAACCAAATTTACATTTTAAGCCTTCCTGACGGAGATGAGTTTAAACTCTTTGAAGAATTAGACTATCATAAAGAGAGATGAGCATATGTTTTAGTAAAGACCAAAAAAATTATATTTCTTCCTTCAAATATGAAATTCTGATATTTTAAAGCCTCTTTTCCTTTTTCTTCTCTTCCAAAAGTGTGATCCAGTGGGCTTTTTTATGACAAAACAGATACTTGGCCTCTCACTCCCTGGTAAGACACCTCAGACCCTTGAGACTTCAGGGCCACATCTTAACTGTGATGGATTGTTGGATAAATCCAGTAGTGACACCACACTGTACAGCTGTGCAGCTGCAGCACATGGCACTGCAATACAAAGTAATACAAGATAAGAAAAAAGATGATGGTATTCACTGTAAGGAGCATAACTATATTGCAGTCTTGTGGAGACACCTGTGTGTTTCTCAGGGATGTATGAATTCATGCTGAGCTCTGTGATACCGCAGCTAAACTGGTGGTTTCGATGAGCGTGTAATTAACTAAAACAAGTAATTTAATATTGCTACTTGAGTGTGGTAAAAGCAACACATGCTATGAACTGATACAAATGTGCTGAAGATTTTAATGTTTTAGCTATAAGAATTGACGTTTTCTAATCAGTGACTATGATGGAAATAGCCTGAATGTTTGCCTTCCATTGAACTTTTATGTGATCTTCCTGTGGTCAAAGATGCTAAATAAAGCATGTCTATCATAACTGAACAAAAAGTAAATGCATCATATAGTAGAAGGAAAAGTTAGTGTGTGCAGCTTTCAGAGGAAATATAGCTTTCAATCAAGAGCCATTAAGAATGCTGCCACAAATATGTTGCACTTCTTTATATAAATGGTTCCTTTTATTAAAGGTGAACTTGGCTAAAACTAACTTCTACTGCAGTAAGGACAGGTCAGTTTGCCAAAGGCAGTGACAGAGACAGAAACTTTCTTACAACAGTTGTGGCTTCAGGATTGAATTTGCCTCAGTATACAAATATTTAAGGTAATTTTACAGAAGATTAGATATTAAACACAAATCGGCTCTTTTGCAGTGTCTCTTGTGAAATGGATTGTCTGACAGAGAGTACATTATTGAAAAAGAGTTGAGAGTGTAGAGTGGGAATTTTATGTGAAGGATAAGCATTGTGAGTAGAAAGTTCTGGTAAAAAAATTGCAATTTTTTTAGTACATTGTGGCTGACTCAGAAGTCCTAAGAGCATGGCCATGTTATCCTTGACGATGTAAAGATCCCAGGTGATTTTAAAAGTGAGATAAGCAAAGAAAGATATTCTCATTCTGGGGCAATATTTTGCCAAGATGTTGAAAGGACAAGCAATATGCAAATCCAAACCCTTGAATAATGTAATTGAAATGTTTTGTTTTTCCTATAGTATATTTTTTAAAAATTTAAACTTTTTACACATAATTAAATTTTAATTTAAAAATATGTACTTCTAAACACAATGTTCTTCTGAACTGAAAAAAACCAAAAAATTTTCATACGAAAATGTTGAAATGGGACAGCTTGTCCAAAAAATTTTTATTGTAATAAATTTCTTAAAATGAACTGCATATACTTTCAGGTTCCATTAACTGATGTTCCATGATAGGAAAACCCCCAACATTATTTAGAAAATTCCAAACCAACTGAGTTTTAAAGTTTGTTGAATAACAGGGTTCTTACCAAAGGCTTATTTGCCCGGGATTTATTCACCAAACTCAATTTTCTATATGCCATTTTTATGCTTTTACCTTCTGTGGGCTTTCATAGAGTGAAGTCAGAAATGCCACTGTAGTACTAACCTTGAGCTGTTTCTTCTATCTAAGTAATAAAATGTCCTTAGCTTCTGGTTCGTTTTGTTCTTCACTCTTCGTATCAAATATCCATAAGTAGAACATTTTATTAACACCAAGGTCACCGCCTATTTTAACTTACAAAAGGATAAAATAGAACTATTGAGAGATCTTTCCACTGATGTCTTCTTACTATCAATCTGTAGAAAGACATATTTTTCTCAGAAAACTAAAAAAATAGTTTTCTACATCTACCATTTTGCTTTTGTTTACAGTGAAGCACTACAGATTTGTTTTTATTAATTAAAAGGGACTAAGGAGCATACAAATCTGAGAACCGTTATTAAGGAAGATGCATTTGAGCAAGGGAAGTCCTTGAACCCTCCTTGAAAGCTATATATCATATTAGTTCTATGTTATTTCCAAGCTAGAGTAAAGTTGCATTACCTTAATAACCAGTAACTCATCAGGAGGTCCTAATAGACAGAGGTTGCTTGAAGCTGACCTCCAGCTGCAGTGGCAGAAGACCACTGATGGCCTGCGGACTGTAATTAGAGCACCATAAAACTAGAAGGTAAAGGGTGGCAGAGTGTATTAGCAGTAAAATTAGCTTGTAAGTAGTAAGTCTGGGATCTACAGGAGTGTCACTCATTCAGGAACAAGTAAAATGTTATGTTAAAGAATAAATTTACATATAGAATCCCTAAAGCTTAAGGAGTGATGAAGGTTAGCATGGTGATAGAAAAACAAGTGCATACAAATCTGCACAGCTTTTAAAATACCTTTCTCAGACTTCCTTCAGAGAAAAACATAAGAGAATTTAAATATGGGAAACTAATATAAAAAACCTTTCATGCAAAGAATCAGTGCATCTGTCTTTACACTGTTTCTATTCATGGCTGGCTAGTTTTACATTTTCTGATCAGTGACTGGCACTGCAACCAGTAAACCAGTTACTTCTTAGAGCAGGAGTGGTCTGTCTGGAGGTCCTGCATTATTGATATTCTGGCTGTACATTGTAGTTACTCTGTCAATCAGTGGGCTGAAATACAAGATGACAGTCAATAAACAAACGGACTGAGCTCCCACAGATACAACAAAATAATTCAGAAGCTTGTACACAGAGAACACCAAAATCCTTAAGAAGCAGCAAATCTGGTAACCTTTCTGAAAGAACAATACAAACTTATGTTCTTCTTAACCCATCTTTTGTTACCATTCATTGAGTCTGCTGGCTACAAGATGCATACGAAAATCTGTCAAATGCTCTAGGGAAAGCATATGGGTGAACAGAAAACTTGAGAAATATTTTGAAGAATTTCTCTGAGGGCGAGATGTTGGGGTACGTTGCCAAAACCAGGTTACATACAAAGCAGTTATGTGGCTGAATTTTTCCTTAGCATCTCCCTTCACCACTGACTTTCATTCAGGTGGACCATTACCCAAGTTAGGTTACTGCAAGGTATTTCTTCTGTTGTATCATCTTCTCCTTCTACAAGTAACAAGATACACTGGTAAGGCTATCTGCTGCCTATGGATTGCATTAATGCAGACCAAAATTAATTCCTAGAGTTACAAAATGAAATTTAAAAACTGTGACTATTATTAATTAGGTTACTGAGAACCTGTGATGTAAAAGTTAAATCTCTCATTACACTGATAACAGTTGAACTATATTATCCGTTCATCTTGCCACACAGCACAATTTAGTATAGAGATACCCAAGTTAATTTTAAACAAGTCAGGCTGCATACCAGAAGCGGTCTCTCCGTGACAGCCCTCAGTTTAGCATAGTCTAATTGATTTTTCTAAGAAATAGAATACATTAGCTTATATGGAACTTACACTGTCATGTTCAGACTACTTTTGATGCCCAAGCTAATTCCCACAGATATCTGATACCAGGTCAGGTGTCCTTCTATTACACTGAAGTGTATTGTGCGTGTAGCCTTGTTGGTTAATCTCATTCCTGCAGGGTTAGAATATAGATGAGGATTACTCAGAGAAAATTGAGATAAAATAGTAGTGATATTAGGAATTTGGTAGCTTGTACTCTTTTCTCTTAGTCAGTAAGTAATCCTGTGCTTGGTTAAAAGCTGCTTGCAGAGCATATGGAGTTTCCCTTTGATATTTGTTAATGAGAATCCCCACTTGATGTGCTTAAGGGCATTCTTCAACAAATTCCCAATTCATTTTTAAAAATTTGTGAAAAACAGCAGGGAATCTTCACTAGGAGGGACTTGAGCTGGCTGTTGGTACAGACAGAGGAGCTGCCCTAAGGGTAGAAATGACAGTTGCTATCACATAACTTTATGACCAGTAGTAATATTTACACTTTGCATGATAAATGCAGGGGCAATGAAGTAACTTGCTTTAGACCGTGTGCTGATCACCTCTGTGACTAAGAGAAAGTAAACACAGTGTAAACTCTGCTTCTTTGGGGTTTCTTTCTCCTTTCAGTCAGCCAGCTCTCTTCTTCAGGGTACTGGGATCTAGGACACATTGGATAATGGAATAATGCAGAGAGTATCAGTGCTGGAAAATAAATCCTAAGAGACTTCATATGAACCAAGTGTCCTGGCATGCCTGTCACTGATTTGGCCTGATACCTACAGAGCCGTTCAGAAGCTTCTTCAAAAAGGTTTGTTAAGCAGACCTTGGCTGAACCTGAGCTGAATCAGGGCATTTGAACTGGCAGTTGCCCCTGAACAAAGACAAACGCAGGCTTTTGGGCAGCCCTAGGTGAGCCACATGGAGTTGGGGCTATTCAATGCAACTCGGTTCTGGTTCCAGTTCTGGTTATTCACACTACTGCTGACTCGCTTCAGTCTGGGGAGACACTCTAATTTCTGAACAAATTTGGTGGCAAGAAGACAATACTTGAGCTATCTATAAAAACTAATGTTTGCAGTCTGACATAGATATATATACTGAGTGTCCATGTTATTCTAAGCAGAGATTTTAAGATTTTTATAGACAGATTCTCTAAATCCATGACATGAGAATATCTGTTAATTAACAGGGGTTTGCAATGATGAATTGCAACTCCTGTATGAAACAGAGAGGCTCTAACAGAAACAAAATTCTAATTTCAACCTTGCCTTGCCTTTTTATTTGCAACTATTTTTCACTATTTATTTAAAATTTGTAGAGAGAATTAAACTGTATCTGGAGTACCTGAAGTTTAGGAGTCTAAGAGTGTTTCAGTTCAGTCCATTGCTGAATAGAGAAAGTAAAGTACAGGTTTCTGGTTTAAACTGCTGAAACAGACATTTTCTTCCAATTCAGTTCTTTCCTAGTGACAGTAGAGATTTCCATTATATTGGTGAAGCAGAACTCAGTGTTGAGGTTGGAATAGTCTGCCAAGAGCATGAGAAATATTTTCTTTGACTTAGAATAATTTTTATGTTAAAAGCATAGAAACTAAATCTCGGTTGGTTCATTGCCCTCATTTTGAATCTCCAGATGAGTAAGATGAGCATGTCTGGAGCTGGAGAATCACAGTTAAATCTAGTATGCAATAAATCTTGTTTTTCAGCAACTTCTCTGTGGTCACAGAAGGTGCAACATAGTTTGTGGACTTTTACTGTTACATACACCATTGCTTCTAAATCTCTTACAGTAAAGCTTAGCATCTGTTTTGTGATTTGATGAATGGCTTTGATCTGTTATTTTAATTGCTTCCTGGTAAGACACTAATGACCTTTTTTGTTCCAATAAACACTGTTTTGCTTAGTTGTAAATTAAATTTAACTAAACACTGGGAGCTTTATTACTTGTTTCTGTTTGGTGACTCGTCAGGCAATGTGTTAACTCCATATGCAAAGACTTCTGGAATCATCCTATCTTTGGCTGCATTAGGGGAAAAAAATCCCAATGGTATCCTAAATAAATAATACAAATATATGGATAGACTTCACTTTCACATAATTACCAGGTACATAACTGGGATCTAGTTACTGATTAAAGCAGATATATCCATATTTTATCATTTATTTATTCATTTAAAAATAGACAATGTGGACATTTCTTATAAACTTAAAGAAGAGTTTAGGGAAGAGCTAATCCAAAAACTTCCACATTATCTTTGTCTGACTAGATCCCAAGTAGCAAATAGGCTGAAGAAAAAAATTGATGTGAAGCAAGAAGAAGAGGGCATGTCCAAATTAATAAATAAACCTACAAAACAGATTCTGAACAGCTGAACTCTTGAGTATCATTTTGTTGTGATTTGTAGCATGATTGTGTACTGTGGACAGAGATTCTCTCAGGGCTGTCATGAAAGAGAGACTCTTAAAATATTTTGCATACTGACCTAAGAAACATATAATGAAAGCCAATTCTGCATTGTCAGCTCATAATACTACCGTTTTGCTCAAAGCTGCTATCCAATTGTTAAGGATCTTTTGGGGATGAAATCACACAGATTCTACTGTTTCTGTTTTGTTCCATCTCATATTAATAATCCACCCAGATGTCCAGTGTAGGGTGCTGTTTGATGGGAAGTTTCTGCAGATCCAAGTCTGGGCTGCATGTGCTGACCTTATTGCCAGCTGTAAATTTCCGTCTCTTCTCTAGTGCTATTCTGTTTGTTGTCGTGCCATCCCTTGGATTGGGAAGCGATCTGACTAATAACTATCGCAGCAAACAAGTGATGCTCAGTTATACTCACTCATTGCATAGCCTGATAGACACAGTTGTAGGATTGTCTGTCTGGCCGTGGTCCAAGTTAGATCAATTTAAATTGATTATCAAACCACACCCTTAGAGCCTGAAAGGCCAAAAGTAATGTGAGCTACTCAGGGAGAGGGTCTGCTATTTGAGATTTCAAGCTGATAATAGGTCTCTTGAAAGAGTGCATTAACAGAGTTTATTGCCCTGGAGGTACAAGTGCTGACTGCAGCTTCACTCTAAGAAGATTAATCAGAGGTTCAGAAGGCATTAGCAGCAGCTAAGAAATGCAGTTCATCCAAGAACAGTTTCAAAGTTTTGTCTTCGGCCTACCAGGTTCTTGTAGAGTGAAACAGGATCCCCACCAATCTGTCTTTGAGCATAAAAGCCTACTCTACTTACGCAGAAAAATGGAGCAAGCTGCAAGGCTATAAAAGGTGCTGTGTTAGCAGACATGAGGATATCCTGTGGTTTCCTCGGTGGTGATGGGGAAAAAGAGATCTTCAGCAGTAACTTTAGCATTCACCTGTCATGGCTGCTTTTCATCTTGTGTGAAACTGCGCAGTTTTGCCATTTTTTGTTAGTCTCAAAGAGATGAGTCTTTTTCAGTAGACTGACTCCTGTTGCAGTATTTCTCTGACAGGACTGGCTGTATTGGAGGTTGCTTGTTTTAAGATTTTCTTATTTTTTTTGTAACCTCTGGTACCAGTTTTTTCTCTTTTCCCCACTTTCTTTGACTATTCATATACCTTCTTGCTTCCCCAAAATTACAGAAAATTATTTTATTGAAGAAAAAATTAGATAACATTTCTCCTTGCAAAATGAGTCACGTTTATCTCTCTGTTGGACTTTTGATGAAGAATATATACTATCGTTCCTAATGTCTGTCTGTGATAGCTTCTAAAATACTCATCGAGGACTATGAAAAATGCCAGTCTCAGCTCAGCTGAATACTCATATCTTACTCTTTAGCTATATTAAACAAACAAGCCAAACTATGTATCTCTGTATTAACTCGTAAAACTGCCTTTTCCTCTGGGTTGCTTAGTTTGGACTTCAGAGCGTTCCTGTGGGCTTGAGAGGTGAGTGGCCTGGTTTTCTCTGGGACTTACAGGTGCACAATTTCAGTGACTTCTCCAACATACCTAATTAGGAACCTCAGGAAGTCATTCACAGAGAAAATTTCTGAATCAGCATTCTCAAAAGAACTCTAGTGTTTCTTTTGCCAAGGAGGAAAAATAGGTTAATACTGTAGTGTCACAGAACACACAGTGTGAGCTGTTGCCCAAGAAGGAGGTGCTGAGAATTCAGGAGCGGGCTGGTTGGGAAATGAAGACAATGCTAATACTGCTTCAGGGAGGAAATAAGAGTGAAATACAAATCTGTACAAGCTGAAAGTGAGAAAACATTCAGGTCTGTTCAGCAGCAAAGAATATATTCACATTATAGACATTCTGACTATGTTACAATCTAGGGGAAGGATTTTTTTTTTTTTTTTTTTAAGTGAAAAAAAAGGAGGGTTAGAGAAAAACATGGCTAAATATTTCAGCTATAATGATCTGTTTCAAGATTTCTCCCAGCTTGTAATGATGAGCAGGAAGAATGCAGGCTTGAAGCACAGTAGAGATCTATTGATATTCTTGCAGTTCATTATTACATGGCTGGTAAAGTTTAAAGAGCAAGTTACTTGGTGACACTATGAATCCATTTTAATTAAAAAGAAATTTTACCTTCTCTCTTTTTGTTGTTTTCCAGATTTACTATTCCTTTGCCTATTGTTGCCTTCATTGCCATTTAATTATAGTTGACACAATGCATACTTTTTTAATATTCTGCCTGTAAGTAGTCTGTATATTTTATGTTGATGGCAGATGTGAAACATTTCTGCAGTGGTTTGTCTTCCACCTTACTGCTAATTTTGAGATTCCTCTGTTTTTAATTTATTCATTCATTTGTAGTTCCTATTCCAGCCATAGACTGCATTCAGGCTTACCTTCTGATCTCTCCTGCCTCAGACTTGCTCAGTCTTCTGGCTTTATTTTGGATTATTCCCTGTCATAAAGTAGGCACAGCCTGCTCTCTTGCATTCCTTAAAACCCCTTCTATCTTCCCAATTATCTTGCTGTTTCTCTCTTATGTTACACATCCAAACTCACTGAGCATGATGTTCACAACTATTGCCACAAGCTCCTCTCTGGTAATCCAACCTTGATCCATCCTGGGTCACCTCCAACTTGGCAGCCAGGCCTCTTGCTTGACTGAAATTGCTTCTGCTAAAATCTCAATTGAGTTTTCCTAGTGGTATCTTGGAGCTTTTGCTCTCACCTCGGTCTTATAGCTGCTTATGATATTTAGAGTCATTGATCTTAAAATCTTGTATTGGATTTGCTTTCAGACATTCTTCTCCCTGACCCTCCTTCAGTATAACTGTAAGTGGGTGGTCTCTTTTCACTGAATTTGTGGGATTTTCATTATTTGAAAGAATTTGACGATTGAAGTTTTGCATTGAATGGGGAATGGGAACAGTCAGGATCTGCTGTGATGTGCAGTACGGAGTTACTCACTAAATGGTGCCCTGATACACCTCTCGTTCCTTTTCTTCCAGATCTTATGGATCTGATCTGTCGTTTGGGTATCAGTGACTTACAGACTTAATATCCTGTTGCTTGTGCATGCCCTGCCATGTCCTGCCAGCCTGGCATTTCATCTTGTTCTGCTGACACTCCTACAGTCTTATGTGTGGTGCTGGTTTTCTGCAATACTATGTGTGATAGTCAGAATAGGAGGTACATCTTGGTGTGGGAAAAGTAGAACTGGAGCCCAGTTAGAGCACATGAGGATTCCTGCAATGCACAGGTCACATAATTACCAAAAAAAAAAAGGAGAAGAGTATACCCAGATGTGGCTGACTCACAACTAGCCTCATTATTTCAAGCGACTTTGCTCTCCTCTTCACAGGGAGGTGCCTGCACAGTTAGCAGCTGGCCACGCAGCAGCTGAGGTAAATCCTGTTCATCTTCCCATGGAGGAACTTTCTCAAGTATGTACACAGCTAGGCAGAGCTCCCTGAGGCTGCTGATGCTGCTCCAAGGACAGTTTTTCCTTATCTTTTCCTAACTTTTTCTTTTCTGGTCAGGGAGTCTAAAACCTCCAGTAAAAGCCACTCTTTCTCTCATGTTTATGTGGAGAGAAGGATTCATAATCATGCTAATTGATACTGACTCCTCCTTGTGCAGATGGCTGCTGCTGCTGGGCTGGTGCACTGCTTGTGGGCAGAGGCCAAGCTGGTCCTCTCATAGCAGGCAGGTACCTGCCCAGTGCTGGGGTGTTACTGGGCTGCCTGAGGGACACAGGGCCAGGGCCAAGAGTGGGGGGGAGCTCCCCAAGGCTGGCCAGGGCTGGCCAGACCAGTCCCGCCACCCCAGCCAGGGAGCAGGGCAGGACGGCGGCAGCCCAAAGTCCATCAGGTAAGTTCATGGCGTTGAGGCAGGTCCAGAGGCAAGCTGGGAGGCCGGCCTGCAGGCCAGGGTCAGGGCTGGGCCTCAGCCAGGTAACCAGGATCAGGCACAGCCCCACCATCATGGGGCAGGACCAAGGTCAAGGTGGGACACCAGCCCATGGGCCAGGATCGACGGGGTCTGTGGACAGGCAGGGGCACTGCTGCAGCTGAAGGCCCCAGGCTGAGCCAAAATGGGGCCCCAGATCCACGGGCAGGGGTCACGGGGGGAGGCTCAGTGCCACTGATCAGGGCCCTGCTGAATGCAAAGGGCAGCTGGATAGAGAAGCCCGGTGGCTGTCAGTGAGGGCAAAGGGGCTCTCCTCAGACCCTGCTGAAAGCAGGATGGTTTTGATGGCACTGTTCAGGTGGGCTGAATGAAGAACAGCGCCGAAGTAGAGCAAACAGATTAATTTGCTCTCCTCTGCTTATTCTTAAGCAGATGGGAAACATGCTGGCCAATAAAATTAATGAATGTGATGAGAAGTTGGCACATATGGATGCACAGAGAGGAACGGTTTGGGGAATTTTTTCCAGTCGTGAAAAAAATTCATCATGTCTTTGTTTAGAAAATCAGACTCTGTGCCCCTTGTTCCCACCTCTAATACTTTAGCCTTAATTATTTGATGTAATAAGTACTACTTTCTGTCCTGCTATGAATTACATGAATTTCTTCTAAGCCCACATATTTACTTAACGTTTGAGGAGTGGGAAAAGGAAATGTCTTTGATCACATATTGCACAAATGACAAAAAGAATAATAAAAAAAACCCCTCCAGCTTAAAACTTCTTAACAAACATTCATTTTTGAAAGTTTTATTTGTAATTTGTCAGCTTTTGTATGAATATATTTAGCTATTTTGTAAATAAAGTAAGGTGAAGCTTTTTGTAAGTACTGGACTACAAGGGTTTTTATTGTCTTGCTTTTCTCTTGTCTCTGTGTTGCTATAGAGGGTTACAAAGCTTAGCACCCTCCTCCCACCTTTTTTCTTAAATCCTGAGTGATGAACAGAGAACCCTGATCACTGGTGCTTTGACTTCTGAGAAGCTGTATTTTGTTATTTTTTTAATGCAAATAATGTGGTTTCTTTTATTTCTTTATTAAAAGTTCTTTGCTCTTCTTCCTTTTGTGATGGAGGAAAATTTCCTTTCTTGTCACACTCAATGCTTTATTTCTTACATGGATGTTACATTACCTGTAAGAAAAGTTAATTCTTTGCTATATTGCTGTAGTACAAAAGGGCACAAAAAATGTAGTTAAAACAAGAGTGGTGGAAATTCATAGCTGTTGAAAAGTTTCCATTGAAAATCTTTGGTTTTCTTAGGGTACCATGTAGGTGCCTTAACCTTTCTGACAATTGGGCCATTTGAAGAGGTAGTGGAGCCTGTTTGCAACAGCTGTAAAGTGGACAGCTGAATGACAATGTTTCTCAGATGCCTTCCTGCTCTTCTTAATAGTCTCAAAGAAGGTCTCTAAATAGATGAAAGTCTAGGCTGATATACCCCACAAATTATCCTCTAGATATGGGATAAATCATGCTCAAACAGTACCAAAATGAACACTGCATTTCCCCATATTTTTCATGTCCTAATTTTGTCATGAGTTCAAGGAAATAGCTACCTGAAGCCTACAAAATAGTGCCTAATCTTAGTTTCAGCCCTACTGACTTCAGTGCCATTAGCTATGTGGATTTCTCTTGAAGAATAAGGTCTCAAGAACAGGGATGAATCAAGTTGTTTTCAGTATTGTACAGTGGAAGAAAAATCCTGGCATTGTCCTTCTGGATCACTGTATGTTGGATATCACTTTTTCTTGAATTATCCTCAGGTTAGTTGTGGAGTCAGCTGTACTGTAATGGCCCAGTGTTAAGGAATTCTGTGATTTTAAAGGAGGGGATAACTGAATTTTCACACCTTTTAACATCTGCGGTGCTCTGATAACCAGAGCACTAGTGAGAACAGTGAGGTTATGAACATCCTAGAAGGGCCAGGAAAACGAAAAATTTAAGTTCCAGGATTATTGATTTTGGGGGGTGGGGGGGTGGGTGGGTGTTGTTCTTAAATGTAAAAAAAAAGAAAGACAGGGATCTGGATTAGAGTTAACAGAGGAATAATGTTAACTATGTTTAAAGACAGTGTTGATCGGTTGTCAAATGAAATCCTCATTTCTTGGTATGGATCTTATTACACTATGGTTATTACATTGACATGGTACTGATTCCTCAAGAAGAACAAAAGAACTACAGAAACCACCAAAAATCTGTTTTTGTTTGTCTTCCTTAGCCAAACCTTCTGACTCTCCAAAAAGACAGCTGAACTGATTTTTCTCTAATTAAAATATAAATCCCTTTTGGAATGAGCTTGTTTGCTACATTTTCGCCAAGAAGACATTTTTAAATGGAGTTTTAATTGTAAATCTCTGAAAACAGGACAGGATAATAGCATTTCTGCCAGTACCCTCACAATGGAGTAGCCAGTGTGATACTGTGATAGATGCTGTATGATTCAGCCTGCTCTCCCCTCTTCCTGTTTCCCCCCAAGTCTGGCAGTCCAAACCAGAAATAGCTCTTCATTGCATTTTGCTGTAGGGCTGACTGTATTAAGAAAACTGCCTTATGCGAAGCCTTGAGACTTTGCAGACCTATTGGACTATAACATGGAATACTGTTTGAAAAAAAATGGGTTTACTGTGTCTGGATACTAAGCTAATCAATCCAGTATGGCTGTTTCATATGGTTAAGCCCATTACAACTTTGTTTGACCTCTTTCATCTTTGTTGAGGATATAGGGTATCATTAATGTTACCAGCTGCATTATTTTCTCCTAATATCAACAACAGAGAAAAAAAACCCTGGCTCTCTTGTTTTTCACTTAGATAGATCTAGTATTGCCAAACAAATGTGAAACAGGCTTTCACAATAATAGTATTTTCCCAAATGCCCTGTTAATTTTCAGTAAACCAAAATAAAATGTGTTATTGTTTATTAAGACATTGTGACCCATATGGATTCCAGATGATAAAAGTTTCAATAAAATGCTGCAATTAGATGCAAGTAATTTGCGTTTTCTTTCAGTTCACATGATTATATGTAGCTCAGGACAAGAATGGTCATTTAAGTTGTGTCAGTGATTGGATTTTACTTACAATGATGACAGTTCTTTTCACTTGCATGCCACTTTGCACTTGAAACTACCCAAGGAGTCTTGAGCCATCTGGGGATAACTTCAATGCAAGAGTGTTGTAAGCATATTGATCTAGCTATATGTTGCAACCTATGCATTCTGGCTTTGAATAAGGATTTAGGGGCTTTATATTCTGTGACTTCTGGGGATGTTGCTTGTGTAAGATGGCTCCTAATGGCCATTTTGCTTTGGCTGTACCACAACATATTGATGATTTGGACGTCAATAACGAGATTTTTCTGCTAAAATAAGTATGAAAAATCCACACAACTTTCTGCTAGTCAGCATCTAAATATATCCTAAAAAAGATGATTTACTATATTTACTATGTTATATCACAATGTTGTAGGGTTGTTTTTTTTTCTTTTCAGGAATTGTCATTTTCAGAAATGGTGAGAGCGATCCAGATGTTTTACATATAGAAGGAGAATATCTCAGATTAAAAATTGAACTAGAAATACGTGTTGTCATACAACAGCACACTATAATCATAATATGATCTGTATTCTATCTTTGTATTAACTGTCTGAAACAACCATAGAGTCTTAACATTGTGAAAAAGCTGCATCTTAGGGACAAAACAGGAGCTGAAGAAATAGCTTCTTTTTCCCTGACAATACTGTTACCAATAATTGTGAATATCCATAAAATTTTTTCAATTCACATGTATTACAGGAAGGTTATTTCTTAATATTTATACATCTGCACAGTATTTGCAAATAAATAATTCAAAGTGACATGAAAGAGTATGCATTTGAACTGAACTATATCATCTTTGTAATGCAAATCTAGTAGAATGTACATCATCTGATGGTTTTTCAATGTAATCGATAACAATGGTCTTCTAGACAGTATACATGTTATTCAAGGAAAAATTATTTCTCTTTTTCCAATGGTACTTTGGGAAAATTTTACACCAGATCTTACTACATACCATACAAACTTGCAAATATCAGCTACTGTCATTAAAGAACTTAGCTGCATGCCAGTATTACAGTACCATATTTGCACTAACTATTGTGCTTTCCTAATGTTTTTGTGATACCTTTGCTTTCTTCTTTCTGTTTTTGTTTTGTTTTAGTAGAGTGATAATTTGAGTAATTTTGAAATTGATAAATCAGTTGTAGGTTGCCACACTACGCTCATTCTTTGCTGTTTTCCTTTTTCAGGTCATCAAGGCCAGTAAGGCATTCTAATACCTAACATTATGTTCTTTGCAGTCTTACCTGTATAACCAAAGTAGAACTGTATGGTCAATATCTAGCTTAAATTTATCAAGAACTTTTTTGTTTATATTGCATCATCATCTCCTGGGTATTATTTCATACTATCTGATATTCATAAGTGAATATCACATATATCTTTCACATTCAGTGACTTCCAGAAATTAACTATGTTATCCTCTGCGCCTTTCTTCAGCAGTACTTTCCTGTAGTCCTTTAAAATATCTGAGTGAGATATTAGATGAAACATAACTAAACTTGATGAAAACATAACTAAAACACCAAGAACCAAAAATCTGTTGACAGTAAGTAATTCTTTGGATAAAGGTGAACATTGTAATGAAGAAAATAATGTTTTACTGAATTCTTTGCATCGGAAAATGAGGTGTGGTACCTAAGAGATGGTTATTCAACTGTGCTATGCTACAGGTTAACTGTGCTGACTTCTTATAATGCCAACCCACTGTAGTTAATAAAGATACTTGTTAAAAATAAGTAGGTATTTTATATTTCTCTACTATTGCAGCTCTGTCTTAGCAATGACACAACTTGTGTTGTGATCTTTGTGTTGCTTACTCTATACATGGCTTTTTAGACCTATATTTTGCAGCAAGTGTATTGTGTAGGTGCTTTACAAAAACAATAAAATTGGCCCTGTAAACTTGAGCAAGATATGGTTTGTGCATGTTGACAGTGTGACAAGATTATGCTTGAAATGTTTTGGTTGCATCAGAGACAATTTCATGCTGGATTTCCAAGCTAGAGATTTAACAGCA
Organism: Athene cunicularia; assembly: GCF_003259725.1. Lineage (NCBI taxonomy): Eukaryota > Metazoa > Chordata > Aves > Strigiformes > Strigidae > Athene > Athene cunicularia. Next base: position 15,534,892 of record NW_020799109.1, on the reverse strand, counting down.
AGATCTGAAATGCATAAGCTTGACATTCTTTGCACCATTTGCTAAGGTAACTATCACTTCCACCTTCAGCATTAAAAATGAAAATAAATGTTTTGCTTAAAGAAGCTAAAGAAGCTACAGTTCAGATGTATCATGCACCATGTCAGAATTTCTGCATTTTACTTACGCATTTGTAGGCTTCCTCACAGACCTGCTGAGATACTATGCTTGCACAACACACACTATCCCCTGCTTTGGTTCCCTAATCTGTCTGTTCAGCTGTTTCTGAAGCTCTTTGGCAAGTTACTGTTGAGAGGCTAGTAGAGTCTGGGGAAGATTGTTTTCGAAGTGTTATCTTCAAGTAGTTCTTGCATATTTCGTGATTTTCTGTTTAAATTTCAGTATCTTTTGTGACAATCAGGTGCTTTTGATCAGTCAGGGATAGTTTTACCACAGAAAGAGAATGTGTCACCCATGGATTGGTGAAGGTGTTGTAACTGGTATTTTCTTCAGGGTAGATGTGTTCTCTGAGTGCTTACTTATGTATCATGTTTTTCTTTCCCCCCACTTTTTGTTTGAAGAGATGAGTTAATTAGACTGTGATATGTATTAGGTTGGCATTGTGGCCTTTGGTTTATTTTTGATTCTTAGAGACTGTTGATGTAAAAGTAGCCATGAGCTGTTTCATTGGAGGGGACTGAACAGTAGTTACTAATTTGTGGTACAGATCAGTGAGGAAGTCTTCATTTTAGTCCCAGTGATAAAGATGCTATCCACATGTCCACAGGTACACAATCTTCTAGGCTTTTTTTCTTGCAAAACTCATGAGTATAATGGAGTTTTGATGCTTTTGCTTGTTCATAAGTTTTAGAGGAAATGCAGGCAGCTGAAGGTGATATTTTGGATGAAGGTAAAGTGTGTGGTTTCAATAATACGTTGAGGCTAGAAGTCAGTATTGCCTTTGTTCTTGTAGGTACTTAAGACTGGCTGTCATGTGGGATGACACTGTGCAGAATGGTGTCCATGGAGACAGGGACAGTGTTGTTCAAAGGTGGATTATGTTGTTTAGTTTGTAAAGTGAGTACATCTTTCTTGATATCTTACTTAAAGACTACATTGCTCAGAGGAAATTCTTCATGGTGCAATGTATTAGTTTTTATAGCTTCATTCATTTGGAGTCCACAAGGGGGTTTAAAGAAAATTAATCTTTCTTCTTGAAACTCACCTGCATTTTTGTTATGCAGGAGATGGCTATGCTGTTCCCTTTAAATAATAGACCGTTTTTCACTTCCTTGCAAATGCAGTGTTACAGTAAGCTCTAGTTTACCTATTGACCTGAGACCGCACTGCCAAGGGGTGATCACTCATTTTCTGAGTTAGATGCTCCTGCTTCTGCCCTGCATTTTCTGTACTGGTTGTGATACTGCTGAGTGGACTAGATCACAACCCATTGATCCTTCAGAGAAATTATTGTGCCAAAGAGAAGGAAAAATAACTTTCAGCAGATTTCACGGGTGTCATGGCCGTATGCAGTGGAGCTTATATAAAATGAGGGGCAGGAAAAGGTGGGGGTGGCAGATTGGCCCATTGGGAGCTCGTGCATAGATTGATTTAGTGTCCTGCGAACTTGCAGGATTGGTGTGCATTATTTCAAGCCATTGAACAATATATTTCATATTTTTTTTTTGTGTTAACACACATTTTGCATAAATCTAAATGGCATATTCTTAAGCTTATTATTTGCTCTTTATTTAGATGAGACATAAGTTTTAGAATGATAGCGGCCTTGACAACACCCAATTTTTCTTTTAAATTTTATCCTAAATACCTCAGAAAGGAATTTCACAATTAAGTTATTGTTACTGGTTAATTAGTTGTATATTGTCTTTCAAACATTTAGTTTAAACAAACAAATAATCTGCATATATCAGAAACTCAGGGCATGAATTCTTCTTGTACATGCCCAAAGATCTTTCCTGATGAAAATTTGTTTCAGTCAAGCAAACCTGCTTTTTCTGCTTTATTTATAAAGGCAGAATTTAAAGAAGGAAGTGATTATTATGTGCTCTGAAGCAAATGTGAAACAAATACACTGTCAAAATGAGCAATGTATACCAGATACTGGAGGAAAGGCCTAGCGGACTTGCAAATTAAACAATTTTATTAATGTGACTGTGCAGAAGAATCACAAAACCAATAGGTGGTCATGTTCCTCACCTGGTAATTAAGAGTAAAAAATAAGAGTTCACAGCTGCCAGTACTTTATCTCTAGTCTTAATGACTAATTGCATATAACTTTACTAAGATTTAACTAGCAAAAGCATATTAGTATTCGTATAGACAGGTTTTCATATACATTATTTGGGCATTCTAACAGTGGTGGATTAACTGATAAAATCACATGCTATGTCTGTATCTTAGTGCTGTAACTGCTGATGAAATAACATGATAGCTGGAAGACTGACATACTGGGAAATAAGCCTTATGATGAGGGCAATCATCGGGAGACATCCATATCATTTGCTGGTGTAATCCTTTAAAACAAAACCTGCATTAATCCCAGTTGGTACTGTTTATATCTAGGAACAAGGTGAGAGAATGGAGAACTGTGGTCTGAAAACTGGGGCTTCTGGTGGAGGAGATTGTTATTGTGGACAAGCATCTGACTGTGAGCCGCCAGATCAGTATTGAAGTAAAGAGGTTAATGTCATCTGTAGAAATGCAAGTTGGAAATAAAGAGGGGTTTTTAATCTCTGTAAAATGCCATTAGTAGAATGTAGGCAGTTTTGATACAGTTTTGATGTCACTTATTTAAAACATTCATAAAGGTAGGAGATGATACAGAAGAGAACTACCAGGATTATACCAGTAGTAAAGAAAATGCCTATGGTGTGAGCTGTAGAAGGGCTAATGCATATAATTTTTTTTAAAAAGGGGATTTAAACGTGACTCACTGTGAAGAAGAAAGTAAAACATTGTAAGGGTGTAGCTAGGATGATGGATTGGAAGCTGAAGTGAGCCAAATGTTAAATGGCGCTTACTGTACCATGAAACAACTTACTAAGTGGAATAGTATCTCTGTATGTTTCGTGTGTTCCAGTCATGATTAGATGCTTTCTTGGGAAAATGTTGTCTAGCAAAACATGAATTATTCTGCTCAATATAAAAGTTATTGGACAAAATTGAAATACCTATTGTAATAATACACCTCAAAGTGGTGTAATGGAAAATAGATAACTAGGTGCCCCTTCTGGATGTTTACTCTGTGACTTTTAGATCCTGGATCACATACTCCTTTGCCTTGCATCACACACAGTTATTTTCACCACGGTGAAGTGGTATGAATTCACTGTTCTTATTTCCTCTCTAAGTAACCCATAGAGCATTCCTGCTAGTGGCCAGCTGATGCATTAACTGAGTGGCAGAGATGACGTCCTGCTGATAGATCCCTGTCTCAAAGATACATGAAGATTAAATTTGGTTTAACTTCACCAGTTGTCCTATAACATAGAGTGAGAATGTTTAGAAATAGTAAGCTGTCTTGGGAAGGAAGAGGCTTATCTCCATAGAGACTATGCACAGTAAATTCACAAGATGTTCTGACCTCCTTTTTCTGTCTGACAGGGTAGATAGTGTTTGCAGGGGAGTGCACAAAATTACCTTTGCATCTGTGCTTTTGGTCAGTTGTGTATGGATTTGTTTCTCTGGATGGGATGTATTTTTATTTGCATGTCACTTCTATTCATTGTGGTTCATTTTGTATTCCTGGAGGCCATGGGTTCCCAAAGAGTGTGTTAGTACATCTTGTGAATATATGTTTATAACAATAATGCAGAATTTACTCTTCATTGTTTTATTATCCATACTCTGAAAAGTGTTATGTGCAGATAACAAATAGATTGGAGAAAATACTTCACTCTCTAATTTCAGCAAATAAACATTTGAAGATCTGGTAGGATTTTCCAGAGTGGAAGTCTCTTGAGTATTTTCAGGGATTCTACCAGTGATTGGAAGAATCACTTAGAGACTTAAAAAAAGAAACTTCTGAAAATGGTGTACAAAATTTGGAAATGAATGTCTTCTGAATAGAGACTTTAACTTCTTTAGTATTTGTGAGTTTTAAAAATGACATAAAAATAAAATACAGGTCCCATTCATCCTGCATCCTTCCAATAGTTTGGGGTTTTCTTTTTAAAGATTCATGGGTTTTAAGCTCTTAAGTTTGTGACTAGCCATTATTGTTACTTAACCAAATTCCATGGGAAGATCAGAATTTTACTAACATGAGATGGACACTTTTTCTACTGTTACGGCAGTCAAGACTGGCTTTATTTTTTAATTATAAGACCATACTGATTTAAATAGAAATAGAAAATAGATTTAAAATAATGCTGAATTTTTGATACACAAATCTTTTGAAATTCAGTGGATGTTTTTAGAGTTAACAAGTTATTCTTCTATTTAAAAAAATCTGTAGCTAGATTTTGACAAAACAGATGAGGTCTGAAAAGCCAATTTTATGCTTTTAGATTAATAGGACAGAGTTGTCTGGTCAAGTGTCATGGTTAAGAGTGAAGAAGCTATTACATTTTATTGTATTATTGATTTTAAAGCCTAAGAACTTGTGTAGTAGAGTATGTCTTGCTGTGCTAACTCTTTGTGTAAGTCTATAACAACTGCTTTAATTACATTTCCTAACTGTGTGCCTGATTATGCACCATTCCTGTGTTTGGAATGGCTTTGGAAAGAATATGCATGATGTGAAACCTCTTGAAAGTGTTTCTGATCTCGGTGGGTTTCAGGTTTCAGGTGCCCGCAAAACCCCCTGCATAATCAAATTCCTTCAACTTCTTTTTTTTTTTTTTGTTTATTTCTGTTTTTCAGATATGTTTTTCAATAAATTACTCTCAGCACAGCTGAGATTTGCTCAACAGGGATGAGTGTACCCAGGAGTACTAGATGAGCCTCACCCCGACAAAATTACCCTTGAGATCAAGGTATCTCCCTACTTCGTGCGGCTTAAAAGGTAACCTATTATATGCAAACTTCAACTGCAGTTTATAGTTCAATCTATCCCTCTTTAATTGTTACTGCCTACCATATGACATCCCTCTGGTTTTTTTTGGTGGTGTTGCATCTTGCTTGATATTAATTCATGATGTGCAGCCTAGATTTTTTCCCTGAAGTTAAAACTTTGATATGTTAAACTTTTTATTAAATTTTCCATAAAAGAAAACATCTTCCAAGATTAAAACTATTCTCCAAGTATGAATACAACAGTATATACTGTTTACACTACACATACCCATCGACTTGCTTGTTTTAGCTATAGTAATTCAGTGTCAAAGGTTTGCTAGTTTTCTATTTAAATAGCTCATTCAAGAAGTTTTTGTTATTGTTCAGTATCACCAAGTTAATATATAATATTACACAAAGCTGACAATAAAAAAATACTTAGAATATTTGATGCCTGCTTTTTTGCACTCGCTATCAGTTTTCCTTCCCAAGCTGTGCTACTAATTACTGACAACAGTGATTAATCATAAATTTCAGCTTTATATTAAAATGTAGCGACTAAGAAATTAATGGAAGCATTTTGTTATGTTCTATATAATGTTTTCCATTATATAATGAGTTTAAAATTGCTTTTTTTCCTTTATTCTTGTCATTAGTACATTTCTCTGGCTTTGCATTGAGTGTGCCATCCTAGAACAGTGCAATTTTTAGATTTTGATCGAACAATTGATTCATCACTGAAGATTGATTCTCATACAAACTTGCACCAAAAAAGCACAGGTGACTGCAGAGGACACCATTTGTGGCTTTGGCTCACATAGGTTGCTCCTATGTCTGTTTATATTTTGCCAAATACAAAAAATTACTTTAAAAAAATCAAGAGGGGGTCAATTTATTTCAAAATAAAATTGGGAGATAAAAATTAAAAGTGGTTTCATTATTCTTGTTCCTGTCTGTCCATAGATTTGGCCTAAATAGTCACTCCATCTTAAAATGGGTGATGATGCGATAGTGTTTCCATGATAGTGGCTTTCAGAAGTGGTGTAATAGTTGAAATAGGGACAGAAAAGATCATTCTTTTTCTTTTTTGTTATTTGTATCATTAAAATGTCCTGAGTTGTCATGAAGAGATACATGGCATTTCATGAATTGTCACATTATTGAAAAAAATAGAGAGGGAAGACATTGGAAAATGTATATATATATATATATATATATTTTTTTTTTTTTCCCTTCAGATTCATTCAGAATTTGAAAAATACTGTTAACGTTTGCTTTCCTTACCCACTCTAAAGGAAAGCTTCTCCTTCAAGTAGCTATTAATTTCACTGGTACTATTTAGAAAGACTAGAGGCAGCAAAGTTGATGTGTGTTGCTATTCTTTTGCCCACCTCCAAAACTAATGTTGAATTATAGGCTGCTTTCAAAATTAATTAAATATTTGTTAGAGAGGAGATAATCTTGCATTATGCCATACCTTTTGATGCTCTTATTGAAGCGTAGACGCTTGGTTGCATGCTTAGACTTAGCAAAACTAATAAATTTGAAATGTCTTAAAACATAATATTTTCCTCTAGAGCCTTTGAATGAAATCTTGTTACTGCTTAAATGCATTGCTAGTATAAAGCTATGCATTTCATAGAATTCTTTTTCAAATACCTGTAGGGTTTTTTAATCAAAAAATATCTTTAAGGTCATCTTCTTTTATGAAGTATTCTGTCCACTGAGTGATGTTCTAATCTGCTTTTTGTATCCAGATGTAGCTTAATTATTTAAACATAAAGACATATGCTGAGAATTAGGGAGGACTGCCTTCAGAACTCAGTATTATCATTATGTACCAATTTAAAAGTATCAGTGATCAAATGGGGATCTTTGTTGCCCTTCAGTGAAAACATGTGACATGTGTGGGATACAGTAAATCAGATGTAATAATTAAGAGTATAGTTCAACTGTTCATATTGCATGCTATTTACTACTGTATGACCATTGAAGAAAAAAGTAAAGCCAACTAGCATTGCATAGTCTCATAAGAATTCTAGTTGGCTTGAAAATACCGTGCCATTCACATTAATGTTAAACACTTCAATGAGAATATTACATAGGCGTGGGTAAACTGCATCAACAGTTAAGTAGAGGAAACAGATTCAAACGATCTAATAGAGGAAGTGGAACACAGTCAAAAAAAGATTTTTCACCTTAATGACAGAGGAAAGGAAAATACACCCTCCACCCTGAATAGTTTTGTTTGGAATCTCTAATAGAAGATACAGTAAAGAAGAGAAGAAAAAGATATTTAATGATTATAATATATAATGGCAAGAAAACAATCTCTGAAAGATAAATATTTGATGTATAGACTGGTTTAGTGGTAATGTACAATCAGTATTTTATTATATTCTCAAACACCACATCATGGACGTTCTTTCAGCTTCTTAGGAAACCAGTTGCAAGCATTTTTCCTGAAAAGATGAAAATAGGTCTTTTTGCATAGTCAGCTAAGTCATAATGATACTAGTTCTAGGTATATCCTGCTTGTGTTCAGGATGCAGAGTTGCTGCGGTTCAGGTCAGTGTGACTGTTGCAGTTGTGATGATTTGCTGTGGGTCAGGATGCCTACCTCTCTCTAAGATTTCTATAGCCTGTTTTGGCTACAGCACATGGGGACCTGTGAGTGCATATGGTTGTTTCTGCTTATGTTTAGCAAAACTCTTACAGAACATTCAGTCTTGGTTTGCTCTGGTTCTGGTTTAAGAAGAAAAGCATGACTGCAAAGGGGCTTTTGCCTCTGAGCCTCCACGTCAACCCGGCACTGGGGAATACAGTTACTCATTTCCTCCCCTTCTCCATGACATCTAGAGAGTTGCCCTGTTGGGTGGTGAAGGAAGTTCCTTTGGAAGAGTGTGGCTAGAGTGTGGTCAAGTTTATTCTTGACTGGATTAGAGTCTACCATGACTTCAGGAGGGTATGTTTGACTGTAATGCACTTTTCTATATTGGTTTGTAGAGATTTATTTTTCATTAATCTTCAGGCTAAAAATGTACATATGTGCCTAAGAGAATAGGTGGCTATGAGAACAGTAGGATGTTATGAGAGGATAACTTTGCCAGTGAATAGTAATTTTATCATACAATCAGAATTACTTTCTTTTTAAAAGAAGGCTTGTCAGGTTGCTGAGTTTGCTTTTCTCCTGGGGCCTCTCTTTATACGACAGTGCTTAGCTTCAGGATATGTGCTTAGCGACAATAGACATACCTGTGAAATGATTGTACTTGCTATCCTTTCTTTGTATCTAAACATATTTCCCTTCTCCTTTGTATTGTTATCATTCTGCTTCATATTTTGAACTTCTTGGTTTCTTTCCTGTGATCTAACTGTACAACATGAGCAACAGATACGAAATGCAGGTCTCCGTTTTACATTCACACTGATGTATGCCTGTCTGCACAAGTGCCCTTAGTTGTAGTCATGAGCAAGACAGTCAAAAGTGACTTGTGTGCTTAGAACTTCACAATTACCCACTTACCAAAGTTATTTGCAAGCACTAAATGGAAGCTTGAGTTGAGCCACACAAGCATGGCATGGCAATTAATCTCTATTCTTAGACATATTTTGCATGAGTTTTGAGAATAAAGTCACAGGTTCCCCAGGAAATAATTATCTGATCACTTCTGTGCTTGATCAGAACTCCATAACAATTACTGAAGGTGTTAGTGACTCTCATGCTGTGGTTCATGAAGTGTTTGTTGGTGGTCTCTTAGAAGCTTAATGTTGGTGGGATGTTGCTATGTTCTAAGTGCTAATTAAAAGCAAAAGAAATTTGTGGTTTTAATATTGCTTCTTTTCATATGCATTTCATTTAATGATAATCACAGAAGAAGGGGAAAATGGAGGGGGAAGTAGGGGAGCACAAAGAAGTCCTTTGTAAGTGGTAAATATTATGTGAAGTTTTGAGAATACTTTTCAGGGTATAGAAATGGCTGACCAAAAAGCTGTGACTAGCCTTAAAGGTTGGAAAAGTTGATAATTTAGTGCACTGCTAATTCAAGATGATTTTTCTGTAGTCAACTTCTAAATAGGTGATGTCTGGGAAGCTTTTCTTCTCCAGGTTATCTGATTCTTGCCAGTGATCTTTCTGAAGTATTCCTTCAAGGCAGGTGGCTTCTATTCCCTTATTGAATCCATTAAGAGATCCTCTAAAATAGACCTGTCTGGTCTTTTGAAAAGTGATTAAGGCAAAAGGAAAGGAAGTATTAGAGTTTGTTAGAGTAAAGTCTGTTTTCATAAACTCTGGACAGGGGAATTTTAGCCTGGCTCAATTGATTATTAATTGTTGTCTTTGTTAATGATGCAGGTAATTTATTTTCATTGAAGTTTTTCTTCCAGGAGATCCTATTATCAAAAATAACATAAATATCAGTGGTTAATCAAAGACATCAGTTCTAGGAGAGCAAATTGCATGTACTCATGCACATGCATGTGCATGCATGCCCATGCCCTGTGTAGGTAGAGGGCAGGTGGTAGGAAGAGATTCTGTCCTCAAGCAGTGGTCTCTACCTGTGCATGCAGACAAATACCTGGAAAATAAACTTTGTATAAAAGTAGAACTTGTAGTGGGTCTCCTGTACTTTTTGTTGTTTCTTTTCATCCTGCTCCAAAGCTGCAGATACATTGTTTCCTGACTTTCTGCCAGAGCCCAACATAAAGTCTCTGGCTACAAAGTGTGAGAGATTAAAAAGAGAATGACTTTTGAATGAGGAAGCTGCTTTAAATTATTCAACGATCCTCCCTCTTCCTCTGTTCCTTTTCTTGATGTTTTGGATCAGCAGCACATTTCTAGCTGTAAATATCTTTAGAAAATATGTTTTAAAGGAACAACTTCAGTGTGTAAGAGACTTTGAAACTAAAGCATAAAGAAGTAATTTTTGCTTCATTGCATGTAGTATAATAGACAACTGCCTCTGATTTGGAAATAAGAAAAATCACAAAATACACAAGTTCTGCATAATCTCTTAAAATCCTTTTTAAGGAAACTATCCTTTTTAAGGAAAAAATCCTTTTTAAGGAACAAACATGCGAGTGAGTCTTGCCACAGTAACTGGTTTAACTTCAAACTTTTGGCATCAGGGTCCATTTGCTGATCCTTTTGTCAGTGAAAAAATGTGCTTTTCTAAGAGCTCTCTAGGAGGAAAATACTCCCTGAGGGTGCTCAGGCATTTTGAAGAAAATAAAAACTGAGTTAAATCTTCACCCAAAACTTGAACTGGACCCAAACTTAACATTTCTTGAGGCTTGACAAGTTTGGAATGTTTCCTTCCTCTCCACCCTCATTAGTTTTCATTTTCATGCTCTTCTGCATTTCCAGGATCTGGCCAAGTTGTGAGCTATGTGTTGCCGGAATTCTGTACCAAAAAGGGGCAATATTTCTGTGGTATATTTTGGCCTGCTTATAAGAAAAAATTTCCCACAGAACCTAAGGGGGAGCTTGTCCTTGTCAGAATGCCACACAACTTTTTGCAAAAATCAAAAGGTTTACGTAATACTTTAGTAATAATAGCAATTTTTTACAATTTAAGAAAATAGTTTACAATTTCCGGTCCTTTCTCGTGCCAACTCTAATGCCGTTAATGTAATTACCTAAATATAATCGTAATATTACTGTGTTCATTTAGAACGTATGTAAATAACTGCAGTGGACTATAAAAAGAAATGAAGATTTAAAACAAAACAAGATGAGAAAAAAGCCCATACTAGAAAAGGAGAAAAGTGACTTTCTCAAACATTTTACATTTGATTATTCCTAATATTAGCCTGAATTGAAAGCTAAGAATTCTGCATACTTGACTGAGATGTCTAAGTACTGTTCTTGTAACCTTAAATGAACTAAGAATGTGACAACACACTCTCCACTTGCCTCTTACACATTTTTCTCAGTATGTGCTCTGCCAGTTTCTGAATGCAATAAAATCTTCAACATGTCAGACACTGTGTGTAAACCTAAATAGCTCTCTTGCAGATATCAAACCAGTGAAGTAAGCTCTTGAGAAATTCACCCTATAAAACTTGCCTTGATACCTGGAGGTTTTTGCTTCTGAGATTTAGTGATATCAGTTATTACTGCTAAGGATTTACCCAGTTATGTTGTGATGATACATTGGTGTTCTAATGAAAGAAAAAAAATAAAAAAGGATTTTTTTCTCAAATTTAAATAATTTTGGAAACATGGCTTCCTTAGGGACCAGCAATCTTCACAGCCAGAAGGTACATTTAGTTTCTGACAGCCTGTCTGACTCTTCTTGACAGCAGCTACCCTGTAATTGCTGTGGGCCTTTGGAAAAACTGATTGGTTTTGTTTTATTTGTTTTTAAATAGTCTTTCAAAGACCTAACTCATTTTTTCCCTTCTGATTAGAGATGGTTGCCAACATTTTTGTTGCTTATCTATAATATACCTCCAGAAATTGTTTTTCATTAGGAATAGAAATATACTTCCAAAAGGCAAGAATTTAACAAAAAACAAACAACAAAGGATGGAAATTAGAGATGGAAAATAACTTCCTGTGTTACTTAGTTTGGTTCTATGCCATTGCATTATTGTGGGGAGCAGATGAGGATTTGGGAGAGAGGAACAAATCCTTAGTGTTAGCTAAAGATATCTGACTAGTGTTGAGATTTTTTTCCTTCTCTGATGAAATTTCCTTAGGCCATCCTGTAGAGGAACTTTGTGTCTTTGCACTGTTAGGTACAGTACTTACAAAGGGTCTGCAAAGATAAAGGTATGGATGCATTCCCATTTTGCTCATTTTCTGGTTCTGATGCTTTGCTGTGGGTGGGATTGAGCTCATAAGAAAATTTTATTTTGCAGCCTTACTTGCTTAGGTGTAGATGCAGAATGGCAGCCTATGAAGTCCAAAAGCCAAATGCCCTTCTTGTGACTGAACGTGCACATTGAACATATCTAGAAAAGTGACATGGAAGGACAGTCCCCAAACCACTGCCTGGTCCTCAGTGCTAGAAATGATGAACTCATTTATCTTAGAAGATGAACAATTTAGGATTTACCTTAAGTGAGTCTGCTTTCTCTACAAGGCACTTCCTCTTCCAGATAGCTATGTTCCTAGATGAACTGTTAATCATAGTTTTTCCTAGCTGTTTATATAGCCAGATTCTTAGCTTTCACAAGTCTGCAGACCTCTGTGAAAGAGTAAGCGCTATTTTGATTTAGATGAGCTGACAATTTTGCCTGCAGCATCAAAATAGCTTTTCCCAGGCCATTGCCATTAACCATTTTTCTTGCCTTCCTCCTGATCTCTAAAAAAAAAAATAGGCAGCTGCCTTTTAAATAAGTCCTATACATTTTTGTGTGTAGAGGGGACATTTACACAACCCAGTGTGAGCCATCTAATTAAGCCAGCTAACCTGTGCCCTAGGTTCCTTTTGTCATCAGCAGTGAGTCTGAGACAGTCTCCAAGGGGCAGGCCAGAGTCTTTACATTGGCTGTACAGAAACCAAGAAGTCTTTTTTTTGCTAAAGCAGGTGCCTAATCATTAATGACGTGCAGTAACTCTGATTGTCATCATTCTGGTTTATGATATGATGCTTCTTTCACTTGCATTTAACAAAATTCACTTGATTGGAGGGTTTATACCGAACCATCTCAAAGCCCTTAAATGAAGCCCCAAAGCTCTTTGGAATTGTGTCAGTTTGACTAGAGAACCCTTGAAGGAAAGTTCTGGTCCACTTTTTAATGAAGAAAACTTGCACTTGCTGGTTTATGAATAGGTGACTGCAGGGTTTTTTTCATTTGTCATTTTTTGCAGTGTATTGTAGGCCTTGGCATGTTGATTTGGGACCCTTTGGCTACTTGGATCTTTAATACACCAAGGCTCATTATTCTTGGGCCAGGTCTTGTCCTGGGAGAAGTGATAAGCTCTGAAAGGGGGAAGCAGAACAGAGCAGAGCTGGTGGAGAATTCTTGTGCATGTTGTGCATTGAAGACAAGTACAGTGTTCACTCTATGCTGAAATATTTTAGAGCTGGGAATCACAATTATGATATTGTCAGTTATAATCTTTAACAAGGGATTAAGATTGTATAATACACTTTATTTTTAACATTTCGCAGATGCAGTTGCTGCGGGTGACTCCAGTCACTGTTGTACCTGTGCAATTTTCTGAAGCAGGGTACATAGAACACCTACTTGCTGCATGTGTGAACCAGGCTGGATATATGTTCTATTATCATATGATAAATGATAGTAAAGTATTTATAAATAGAAGAACAATAAAAAATGTTACCATATGCTCAAAGTAATGATCAGACATTTACCCTCACTCATGAAAAAATGTTTTGGATCCAAGCTTGTTGTACCATATGGACATGGATGAGAAAAGAGTTATGTGTGTTTCATGGGAGTGTAGAATTTTCACTTCATTGTGGACAAGAAGAAAGGAAAAATTAATTAAACAATCAAGTTTCTTAAAAATCTTTCTCAAACTGGAAAGCCTCATTACATTCATTACAATGCAAATTTTTCACCTCTGATATCGATACCTTGCCAGTAATGTATCTCAGGTGCAGTTACTGGTAAATAAGTATTCTTTATCACATGCTTTTAAAATTATTTGGATAGAATATTTTTGTTTTCTTTAAAGTCTGCATTATTTAGGGAGAGAGAACTCGCAATTTATTTCTTTCTAATTTTATGATACAAGTTTAAGGTCCAAACTCTCAGCCAGTGTGGAAATTGGCAGAACTCCACCGGAGTCAGAAAAGCTCTGCCAGTTCAGACACCATCTGAGGTGTCACCATTTATTTTATTTTTTGCTAATGATGTTGTATAAAAATGTCATGATTGAATGCAGCTAAATTATTTGTAATATAACCCCAAAGTTTGGTGCAAAAAATGTTTCTTTTGTATTACACAAAGTCTGTCCTAAATTGCTCAAGTTAAGCTGGAAATGAAAAAATATGAAATGGAAAACCCTAGAAATAGAATTATTCTATTTTATTATCTGAGTGCTTAGCACTTTGCCTGAATGATAATGTTTTTCTTAATATATAAGGCATAGTTTCTGCATGATTTCAGTTGTCTTTTTCTTCTTAAAAGAGAAATGAATATTTGGATAAGTTAGTGAAGTGATAAGGCGAACAAAAGAGGTATTTTTTTCCTCTTCAGAGATAATGAGGGAATGCAAGTGCCCAGAACCAAGTGTCTCTGTCAAGCAGTCACTCTTGCAGGGTCCAAGGAAATAATACAGGGGAAAAACAAACAAAACAACTCAATGAAACAGAATCAACCCTCAAACCTTGCCTACATAAAATAATAAAATATACCTAAATCCCAGATAGTTTTATAGTGCTCCCAACTTTCCAATCTGAATGAGATGTGAAGTTTTATATCACTATAACGATTCAAATATATGATTTTTGGAAAATATATGGAAGTAGCATGGGCCAATTAGGAAATTCCACTTGATATTTATGTTACAACATCCTTTTTCCAAAGATGATTTATGGAAGTTTTGGGGAATTTCTCTGTGCCTGTATTTTGTCTCACTGATAAAGACTAAGTTCAAGTCCTGAGCAAGACCAGTAATTTGGTCTACTAGGAAGCTAGAAGGTACTGATGGCATTAGCATTGGTCCCATAGAACATAATCATAAGGCTATCAACTCTCTTCATTACAATAAAGAAGTTGTTAGAGCAGGGGCATCTTCACAGATTAATTCGAAGTTTAAATTTAATCAAACCTTACAGCAACAAGGGATTTCCTTATGGATTCAACAGATATTATGACAGCCACTCCTTAAACTGAAAATTGCTTAGTACTGTGAATACATATATTCTTTTATACATGCAGGCATGCATTCTTCACACTTTGCCATGTGTTGACACATCATATATATTTTCCCTGTACTGAATAGTGGAGCTACCATTCATTTCCCCTCACACCTGCCTGTAAATTCCATGCTTTTTCACATCTATTTTTATTCTCGCAGAAAAAAAAAATAGCCTTACCTTTATACATCAAGGTTTTGCCTTCACTGGGAAATGTGGTGTATTCTTGACTTAGCCATCATGAGTTAATTAGCAAGAGATAGAAATCCAGTCAAGACAAAGTGGTTTGTGGTTTTAGCAGTTATCTGGCCAAATCAGTGTTAGTACTTCATGGTTATGCAGCAGACTAAATTGCATCCAGGAAGATGGTAGTTAAACTGGATGGTCAGCTAGTGGTACCATAGCTATATTACTAGCAGTTCCTGAGCTAGTTCATTTACATCTAGTTCAAATACACTTAGACTGTGCTACAGAGTCATGACGTATTCATGGACATGACATGTTTCTAGACATAACTCAAAAAAAGGCATGCCTGTCATAAAGAAATTTCCCAGTGAATTTCTGTGTCTGTGCAGCCTAGGTTACAAGCACACTCAGAAAGCCAAGGCTTCCAGCATTAGCCCAGGAAATCTGAAAGCTCTGATGGCAGTGGATTCAGCTGAGGCTCTTGGGGCCACACTGTGCATTTCTTCAGGTACAGGAACTGTGTTGGTGTTGGGGCTGGCATGTCCTACTCTCCAGGCTCCTGTCTCCACAATGTTCAGTCTGGAATTTCTGAGAGTTTCAGTTAGCTCCAGTTCAAGGTTTTGGCACTTTCCTGTAGGAAGCATTCCTGTGACACCGGGCTCTGAGCATTCCTGTGAGTCACCCGGCTCTTAGAAAAACCCCATGTAATATGGCTGGCCAGAGCTGCAGGAACCTGGGTCCCAGCCAGGAGCCAGCCAGGCCCTGGTGGTTACATTGAGAATGCACTGATGAAAGTTTGTTGAATCAGTGACACTTCTGTAAAACATTTCAACTTTGACAAATAGTCATTTTCAGTTTAGACAGAAAATGCCTCAACAGTTCCATTTATGAATGTCGTGTGAGTATATTTAGATTTCTGTTGGTATATAATTCAAGATTTTGTTGAATAACTTTACTTATTGAAAGGAAAGGTGAATTAAATAATTTTGACTTTTGCTTCATTACCATGGTATGAATGTGCACATCTACTCAAGGAATGCCTAACATTAAATTTTCAGCTACCCTTATTAACACCAACTTGGATCAATCGCTGTCTTAACAGGAATGTTTACTTAATATGTCGGAAGAAATCAAATTACTGATTCTTTCTGATCCAAATAACCGTATTTGATTTTTTTTTAAATCCTTATTCTAGAGACTCACTAAAATAATGAATGTATACAAAAGAAACAGCAGGAACGTTAGGGATGTTTTTAACTCAAGAGATATCAAGGCTATAACTTTTGATTACTCACAAATATACAGAAAATAAATCCAGATAAGATTAAAGAAGACCCAGAGGAAGTGAGAGAATATTGTCTGCATTAATATGTTGGCTGAGTAATGAATATCATTAGCTTTGAATCACAATAAACACATTTTTAAGCTTAGGTCTAAAATCTTAGTTTCTATAGTTTGTCTTCCACTGTGTGCTTTGCAAACACATTCATGAAAGTAGCTCATTGTGAATGTTTGTGAATGTAAATCACTCTCAAGTACCCTCTGTGCAAGTTTGTACTCTTTCTTAGTTTATAAATCGAAGCCCTCCAAATTATTTGAACATTTATATCTCAGTACGAATTTTTTAAATTTGAATTTTAAATTCTTTAGTCTGATGTCTGTATTATACTTCAAGGTTGATCCGATGTAATTGTATGTACATTTTACTCTTAACAGCAGTTTCCTAGGTTTTGGTGTACATCATTAGTACTTCCTTGAGTGCTTGAAGTTGTCCAGATTCTGCTCAGTGGTCACTGTTTCATCTTTCTAATATAGTTTATTCTTGATAGATCCTTCAGGATATGTTTTTCTCTTTGGGCTTTGCTTATGTTCTTCTTGAATACTGTTGAAAGAATAAATGTATATTCCAACGGTTTAATAGGTTATTGCAGACAAAGTTCCCAAAATTAAGATACTACTTGTAAGTTCAACTGAACTACTGATGTGAATCCTTTTTTCCTGATACCAGCCAAGTGGCCCATGTCCATCTTTGTTTTATCAGGTGAATCTCCCACTTCAGCTTTATTATGACCTATTCCCTTCATATCCTGTTATATGTTGAGGTAATGCAATCATTGGGGATCGAAAAGCATGATGAGCTCAAAGTTACCTTGGTATATGTATCTGCTACCTTCCTCTTCTCAATCTCTGTTGCATTTATGTCTGTTTCTGGGAAGCAGACATGATATAAATCAGCTTCTTTACTGAAAGATCCATTGGGGAAGAAAAAGACCTGCATCTCTCCTTCCTGTGGTTTCAGGGACCTCTGTTTCGGAGAAATACATTGTGCAAGTTACTGCTGTGTTTTTCCACTGTAGATACTGTGACAAAATTAATTTTCATATGGTTTTATCTCACTGATGTTTCTTTTGTTAGATTTGAATTTGGTCTCACATCTTAATCTTTCTGAGTTGTATCTATTCATTTGATATCCTGTGTTCTTATATAAAGAGTTTCTTCTGCTCAGAGAATCCTTGGTATTTTGTGACTCATTCTCTCAGAATACTGTGATATGTAGAAGACCTAATGCTAGTTAATCTTACACCACCTTAATTATAATTATTTTGAAAGACAGAGTAGTGCAATTTTGTTCCAGTTTAATAATTTCCATCTTGTTTTCTGGATCTAAATCTTCAAGTAGGTGAACCCCCCAAAAAACAGGAAAGATTCAGAATTCTGTTTAATTTAAAGAATCTCTGAATAGAAAGATTTTAATTTTTTTAAGAAACTCAATCTCTGTATAGTTCTGGCATGAGCTTTTTTTTTAAGCCTAACACAAGAGCATGCTATGCAGACACAGGCAGACATACAAATACCAGATGGTAAAGGTTTTGTATTGTATACTGTACCACAAAGTTTGTTCCAGGTTCTTTGAGGTGAATACCACATGCTTGTTTCCATGAAAGTTATAAAATTATGAGTTCACATATTTTATTAAATTTTACTTTGTGCATTCAGTTGAAAAAGGATACTCACAGCTTTGCTTTTTGCTTCTGCATGTATACACATGTTACAAGAAGGTGTGTGGCCTCATGGGTAGAGCATTACACAAGTCATCAAAGAACCTGGAGTTCCCTTGAGAGAACTTAGAACTTTCTCAAAAGAAAGAAAAGAAAAAAAAAATTAAAAAAAAAAATCTTCATCAGTTTCTTCCCTGATAACTCTGTTGTCAGTTTATGCTGGCCTGAAAACCTGCACTACTGTCAAACCTTTCTTGATCTTTATCTATAAACTTAAGTTATTTTATGCCTCTGAGCTGCTGGATTTTCTCCTGTCTTTTCTGTGTCATCCTTTCCAATAAACTATAGTCTAATGGAATGCTAGTAGGTATCAAGCACTTAGATCTTCACCTGTCCAGATTCACCTGTACAAAACCAGCTTGGTGACCATCCAAACTATGTAGGTTTTGTCCCTGAAAATGGCATTTAAGATCCATTATTTGAAATCGTTCGTTACAGGTTCAGAAATCATGATAGATCAGCAAAATATCTGCTGAACTTGGAAAGAATTCATCATATGGGTAGATCGTGCATAGCCTAGGTTTTTTGAAAGCCTTAATTTTGAAGAGGCTTGTATATTCATTGGATCTGAAATAGACTAACCTCATATTAAGTAGTTTTAAGGTCTACATCATAATAGCTTAAATGTCAGTTTCTGTTAGAGGCTTTTGTTCATTTCTTTCTTGCTTTATGATATTGAAGCTTCTTGGAAGGCGATTTCATATTTAATCATTAGCAAAATGTTTAGCTTGTTTGGGATCTTCCTAGTTCTCTTAAGGTCACAGAGTACCAATTTACCCTCTTAATGTGCCTGAAAATGTCTGTTTCAGACTGTCTATTGTCAAGACCCCTGGTATTGATTATGTTCCATTGTAATAAATCTTTGTTCAGAAACTTCCTCTGGCACAGAGAGAGGAATTGCATGCACTAGAAGTATACAAGACTGCCTTGGTAATCAGTTATCTTTCCTTCCCCCTCTTCCCTCATGTCAAGTATAGTCTAAGCAGAATTATGAAAATAAATCTGTCTTCCCACTAAGTTTTCCAAAACGCGTAGCACCACATCCCCACTGGGTTATCAGGTGGCTGGTAGACTTTTCCAGCTTGGTCTGTCGGAACATAACCAACGTTAGCTGCCTAATGGATTAGTCACTAAGGAGAGTTATTTAGCTAAGATTCTGATTCTTTCAGATAATGCATTCACTGGTGTGCCCATTATTTGTTGGGTTTTTTTCTTGGTTTTGGAGTCCTCACTCACTTGAGCCTTTGCATGGTGAAGGAATTGAAGAAAAGTTCCCTCTTCTTCCAGTTGTTCTTGTTTGGGAACACTAGGAAGCATAACACAAAAGGCATGGTCTTAAAGAGGAGTCTTACTGAAAATCAGTTGGCTTCATGTGTATTTGGATTTACAGTACAAGTTATAGTGAAGACTGAAAGAATTCTAGACTTAAGATAATTAACTGCTTTTTTTTTTTTTGCTTTTTTTTTTGCGTTTTTTTTTTTTTGTTGTTGTTGTTGTTGTTGTTGTTTTTGGGTTTTTTTGTGTGTGTTTGTTGTTGCTTTTGTTTTAATTAATGGCTGGTATGTTAAAACCAGATTCTGAATATTGACAGTGAATTTTATTTTGTTCAAGAAATGGGCTAGTACCACTTTCAAGAAATTATATCTGCATTAAAAATAAAACTATAGTATAATTTTATTCATTTTGGGGCTATCCTGTTTGAAAATAAGTACATTTCCATACTGATGCCAATTCAAAAAATGGAGGCAAATAATTTATTCTGATGAATGAATCTACTGACTGCTTGCCTGAGAGAGGTAAGTAGCATTTTGTGTGTAAGTAATGAGCTGTTGGATCCAAGTTCTGAGGCTTGTTGGGAGTGACAGATGTACTGTAAATATACCACTGGTTTAAGGATTTTGTTTGAAGTCTCAAAATATGCTTTAAAACCACGATAACAATGGCATTGTTACAGAATGCATGCATAGGAGTATATGTGAGACGATGTGCTATATGTTTGTGAAAGGAAACCAAGTCATCATACCATTATTAACTGCTATAATGAAAGCTGTGTAGAAACCAAGAATTAGTATTTGTACATTAAATTAAACCATGTTCTGATTCAGACATCTCAAAACGTTTGGGTTCAGGTCTTAGCATTGTCCACATGCCCATTCTTATGTTTGTGTTTACTTTCCAGGAAACTAAATTGTGGACTTGTGGTCAAGACTTGTCACATTACAGAAGAAACTTCATATTTTTTTAGTTTTAAATATTTAACAACACTCCCTTAATTTGGCTTGGCATGTTTTAGCATGGAATCAGTCATAACTAGAGATACTACCATTTTACTTTCAAGTAAATCCTATTTGCTTTAGGTATGTCTGTGTGGATGTCAAAAAGTGAATTCTGTGGGTGTTGATAATTGTGAAGAGATTATTACTATGATTCTGAAAATCCTTCCTTATGCTAGATACATTATCCTGGCAACTGGAGCTGTCAGATCCACTAGCAGATGTAGAAAGGGTCACTTCTAGCACAGAAACAATTTGGACTGTTTTGCAGAGATTTAGTCCTCTTTCTGAAATTGTGATTCATTTATATCCTTCTTGACATATATTTACAGCATGCATTTCAGTGTGTTTCTTTGCTGGTATAGATTGCTTGTCACCATTAGTTTTGTGTTATGACAGCAGAGATTATACATCTTCTGACCAAGCTCACTGTCTAGTTTTCAGTTTTGATAGAAACATCTTTTTTTTTGTGTTACTGTATATATTTTCACTGCAAATATTGTGAGCTTTATGCTCCTTTCATCTTTCAAAAGAGAATCAAACAATGATAGTAAGTTTAGTATTTCTTAATGACTACCATTGTGATTTTTGTCTGTAATTTGCATTTTGTATTTGGTAGTACTATGCATTCCATGATAGTACCACATATAGAGTATATCAAAGAAAAAGGAGTTTAAATCCACTAAAATTCTTTCATACTTTAAATACATCACTTAAAGATCCTTATCAGTAATCCTTACTTTACTATAATATAATTATCTGACCTTTTAAACTCATCAACACCACTGGGTCAGAATAAAGGTGTCTTGTATTTCCTTGCCATTATATGAGATTTAGATTTCAGCTCCCTCTTTTATTATAGTTAATGAGCACCCAAGAGGCGTTGTAATCTGCTGGGCCAGGGTCAGTGTTGTGCTTGGTGTGCTGTCTACAGAGGCTTGCCATTATTTATTTATTTACAGCCCCAGTCTTCATCTTTTCAGCCCAGCTTTAGAGTCTGCTGCTTTTAGCATGCTCTAAGGCTCTATCTGGATCCTTGGTGTGTCTGTAAAGACACAATGTTTACTAACTTCCTGATTTACCACCTCATGAAGCTTTTGTGTCCATGGAAAATAATAGAACACACAGAGCTCAGAGACTTAACCTAGCTGTTAAAACGGTCATTTTCGTATTAGCACCATGTCAGTAGCATGGACACTCCCTTTTATAATAGAATTCTCGAAATTGCTACTGCCAAAAGCTGCTGCATTATCTAAGAGTGACTAAAGATCCATTCTCTTGAGGTCTTTCAGCAATGCCAGAAGCCAGAAGACTGAAGATGCCATTTCAGGTATTGTCATTCCCAAGGCTCAGAGAGAAAGTACTGTTCTGACACTCATGGGTTGTTAACACATATAAAGAAAAACAGTTACATTTTATTGAGGGTTTTAAAGCTTTTGTGAAGTAACAAACAAATAAGACTATTCAACAGAGAAACATTTAATTTTTCATACGCTGTAGGGTGTTCGTTCTTATAATGTACGTTAGAAAATACATCTATCAGTCCATTAAAGTCAGTTATCCAAATGGATTTATAAACATTAAATACATCTTCCCATAAAACATAAATAATGTAGCTCCACTTTGACCTTTCTGAAAGTCCCCATGAAACTGAAGAGTGTTCATTAATAGTATTTTTGGCCAGCTTCCACATGTAGGCTGAAGGATTTTAAACAAGATTACAGAATCATCTAGGTTGGAAAGGACCCTGGAGATCATCTAGTCCAACCGTTCGCCTAGCACAGTTCCCACCTACAGCATATCCTTAAGCTCTAAATCTACCTTGAGACACTACTCCTGAACACCTCCAGGGATGGGGACTCTACCACCTCCCTGGGCAGCCCATTCCAACACCTAACAACCTGTTCTGGAAAGAAATGCTTCCTAATATCTAGTCTGAACTTTCATACTGAGCACTGAGTCGTGCTCAGTATGCCAGCACAGAAACCAATGGTGGTCATGATCTGGAGAGATTTTCTCAGTAGCTTTGTGAATCTGGTACTGTAGAGGGTGACAGTCTACTTCCATCCAAATTTTAAAAAATAATTTGGTGGACAGATTGTAGAAATATCCAATGTAAGAGATGATCTATTTCCTGCCAAGCCATTTCTAGTTCATCAGAAAATGCCTCCAGCTTCTCTGTACTAATCTCACAAAAAGAATGAGAAGAAAAAAACTTTTCATTTTTTAGAGATTTTTCCACTTATGAAAATGAGTATAAAAGGAGTATTTTAAATATACTGTTCTTTGTAGAGCAGAAAATGAAAAGGCAAGGTACTAATGTTCAGCAAAGAATGAAATGGTGGGATGGTATTGTTATGGTTGTGTTAGGGATGGGTAGAAATGTTGGTGCAGCTGCTAAATGTAACAGCCACCTTCCAGTTGAATGAGGAACAGTTAAATGCATCTGTTTAGAGATATTTGAAAAAAATTAAACAACCCCTAAAAATTCAATTACTGCATAATGCTGTTCATTACTCTGTTGGAGCAGTTTCTTGGTGGGCTGGAAGTTAAATGCAGAGGCAGGGGAAGGGCTTTGGCTGAAGCTGGGTTTCAGTACCTGTGAGGAGAAGGGCATACATGCTACAGGAGCACACAAGAAAGGAACAGGGAAGCTCCAGGTGCAACCAAAGAAGCAGTTATACTGTGAGCTAAGAGAGCATCACGTGAAGTACTTGCTAAAAAGAGGCATGAAGATGTAAGGAAGATACCTTCTACTGTTTGTTTCCTGTTGTGTTCAAGAAAATTGGGATTTAACATACATTTACTGTAGATTGCACTGAAGAAATTCTGGACTCCATCATCAGTTCATCCTTTTGAGAGAAACAAGGACTTAGAGCCTTAATTTTGGATAGATGCTTAGGTCAAAAGGGTGACAACATTTTGCATTTTCTTTTAATAATAATATTTGCTTATTGGATATTGATAAAGGAATAAGCAGGACACCAACTTTTATTAGGCTCTCTAACTGTCAAGAGATGGTCCTTGTTCCAAAACACGGTTTTATGTGGGCAAAACAAACTGAAGATATAAGGAGGTATACGGTGTACAAGCAGAGTGAGCATTGCAGCTTTTGCAGCATTTCTGACTCTCCAGGGTCTCTGCTGCCATTCTCTTTCCTCACAACCTCTCATCCTTTTTTTTTTCCTCAGTTTGTTGGCTGAGGTGTCACTACCTGGCTCCTGATGTCAAAAAGATAATCAACAGTGCTTGCTGTGTTTCAGGTTTGAATTTATGAAAATAATTAAACTTATAACATTACTAATAGTGCTGTATCTTTCTACTGATACTGCACTTTAATTATTTAATATATTCCAAACTGAATAATTATCTATTCTTAATACATTTAAAATGAAACAAAAGCCCATTTTAATAGCAATATGGTTTAGATACTGGGAAAATTGTAAACCTCTAGGTAGAAGGGGTTCAGCCCCTCCTTATAGGTGATTTCACATGCACAGAAATGTGAAGCTTGCTTGTTGCCAATGTAGGAAGTGAACATAATTATGACTTTGCAGCTGCTTCTCCTAAAGAAAACAAACAAACAATAAGACTCACTTTTTATTGCAACTAAAAAGGAATATGCTCAAAGGGAATATATTTATTCCAGAAAGAAGCAGCCATAAGCAAGGTAATGCTGTCCTATCAAACTCATGCCAAGCACATTCACAAGTATAGTATGAAACCTCAAGAAGAAAAAAAAACTTCCTCAGCATCCATTGCCAATATAGAATAAACTGTAAAAAAAACAGCAGTGGAAAGAGTTTTGGCTATGACAAGTCTGCGTAGATATTTGTGTATCTGGGTACATGTAATAGTGGCCTTTGTACTATACTAGGCCAGGATAGAATGCTTATATCAAAAAAACTCACCCCAAAACACCTAGCCCCTAATTTCCCCAAGTCCTTCCACTCATTAAAAAGACCTCATTTTTTTTTTTTTGTTATTTATTTTGTTTTTTAAATGCTCAACAGTTTAGCATCTGTCCATCTTTTGGCCTCTACTGTTAATTATTCTTACTGCCTAACCTCTGGATCATTAAGAACATGGGTTCACTTGATTATTTCTCAAAGAAAATTTCTTGGAGGGAACATTAATACCTTGCTGATACAGAACTGTCAGTATGTAATTTTTTTTTTTTTTTTATGTGCCTATGTGATATAC
Organism: Athene cunicularia; assembly: GCF_003259725.1. NCBI lineage: Eukaryota > Metazoa > Chordata > Aves > Strigiformes > Strigidae > Athene > Athene cunicularia. The sequence continues at coordinate 15,510,337 of NW_020799109.1, read as the reverse complement.
AGCAGTAAAATATTAATATCCCAGGTCAAAGTAGTAGGGACAGATACTAAGCCACAGTGTAGTTTGTGCTGAGTGTCATGGAGAGGTTCCTCTGGTGATAAAGGATTTCTGGATTGGTTTCAGATGACCTGGATTAATCTTCAGGTCAGAATAATTCACTAATTTGAAGTATGCAAGGTACATAAATTCTTTATTCTTCCTTCCTTATATGGTTGCTGTTCAGCATCACTGCAGTTAAAATATCTGGTCAGCCTGTATATAATTTGATGTCAAGAGGTACACAGAAGTCAGAAAAAATTATGAAGAATATTAATTTGCATGACTAATTCATATAATATGTGTTTTGTTATGCTTTTAATGAAGCGCTTACCAGAGAAGTAGTAAGAAATATTTATGTATCCTGGTGAAGATCTTTTTTCCCCTTATTATAGTTGTCTGCAGTTCATACTCTATTATCATTAAGTATCAGAAACAAAACATGTATAGTACAACAACAATGCATTCTTTATTTGTAAAATGAGTCACATTGCTTCTGTCCTGCTTCCCACAGATCAGATCTTGAATAGAGATATAAATAAGAAACTTAACATATGTGACCTTCTGACCACAGTGTGTTAAGTTCCAGGGACTTATATTGTTCCAACACTTTTTTTTCCCTTTTAATTGAATGTGTATTCATCATACTTCTGTCAGAAATTGAATGATTTACAATTAATATTAGGTTATGGTATGAATTACATTCAGATACATGGAGAGGAAAACTGTGGAGGAGTAATTCTTGCTAAGGATGTTGAAAACAGTTTCCATTTAACCTTCAGATGTAGTGGAAATGACACAACTGTATTTAAGTAAAATTTTATCTTTGGGAAACATCTGCTTCTGTACAAAAACTTTATCTTTTTCTGTCCAGTGCAATAGTTTGTGTTAACATTGGATCTTGAAACGTGCTATTCCACAGATGTGTGACCATTGTGACTTGATTAATGAAGTGTACCAATGCAAATACTGTTTATTCTGGGCAAAAACACTTGAAATAAACCCACAGAAGGTGCTACTGTGATGCAGATCCAAATAGGTTTTTGTGGCTTGGAAATGTTCAGATATTTATTAGAAAATTTTATTATTGGTTTGATATTATCTGCAATTGAAACACAGACAAACTCTGTCAAGAGTGTAATTTACTCTCCATTATTTGTAAAAGTGATTTTATCTCATTTTTATTAAAACATTTCAAAGAAAATGAACAAATAGAATGCATTTCTGTTTTAAGCCATCAGTGAAGATGTACTAACAATCCTTTAAGAGAATCATTGGAGACCTCCAGTTCAATCTTGCAATGCTAAATCACTGCTATTCAGAGAGAAGTTTATTGTGGTTTATGAGTTTCTTGAGACTATAGATTTTTGGTATTTCATCCCCAGTTTCTCCAGACACCAAAAAATTTTACAAATTTTACAATCATTTTCTATTTTGATACAACTACCATGATCATCACAAAACACACTCGCCATAAGACTCTTTAGAATATACTTCAACATCCCACTTCAGTAATTACTATTAAATAAGCCTAGGACAAACGGGAAAACTGATTTAGTGTAGGAGATATCTCTCAGTCAGTTCACTTTCTACTCTTAGATAGTTACGAGATCGTATTCGGGATGCATTTGTTTGCACAATCTAGAATATATTTTCTTTTGAGAACAACCACAGTGTTTTCTGAGGTCCATTCAGGAGAGTGTGTTAAACACCACTTCAAAAAATGACTAATGACATGAACCAGAACCATGAACTTATGACTGTGTTCGGGGGGTGTGGGTGTGGGGGGGTGGTGTGAAGAAGACCTAAGGAAAGGTAACAGAGTGTTATAAATTGACTGAAAAGGGAGCATAACGTACTGCTGTCAGTTAGGAGAGATTTCAACTGTAGAGAATGAAGGATTTGCTCTTATGTCTGCCTGTAAAATGAAAGTTTACATTAGGGCCTATGTTTTGGAATTGAAATCATGAGACTCAAAGTCTGCTAACCAGATGACTTTTGATTCTTCTAATAATTGTGCCTGTGGTATATAAAATGTGTTCAGGAAGACAAAACTATGAAACAGTGAGCATTAAATAAAATGGCTTATCAACAGATATTTTAAGTGTTTACAGACTTGCTGGGAAAGGAGGTATTGTTTTAATTTCTGAAAAACCTGTTGGACAAACTCTATAGCGGTGGTCTCGGAAAAAATACAGCAAGAGAGCAATTTTTATAACGTTGAATGTAGTGTTAGGGAAGAAATTCTCATAGGGAGTAAGTCAACCTAGAGAGCTTGGGAAGGAATGCTTCAAAATGCATTATTTAGCAGTTAAATTTTATCTATATTATTGTGTAAGCATATAGCTTTTTCTGCCATATGAAGAGAGGATAGAATTTTTGTTTGTTAGGGTTTTTTTAATATTTCATGGTTAGGTTGAGTGAATTTTGTTGTGAAAATACTTACAGGAGTCTATATAGTATGCCCAGAGAGCTATATTGCCTTTATTATACTTGGTATTTAAAAGAGGGGTGAAGCTCTCAGAGGAGCTTCCTTTGTGTCAAAATTTAATTTTGGATGAAACTGAATTTAGTGTTCAGCTGTTGCATAGTAAGATTGCTCAGGAGCACTGCTGGTTTCTGGTGTGTTGAGGGAGCAGTACAACTGAAAAGTGGGCACAAGTTGTGCTGGTCTCTGGTCTCCTATAAAGTAGAATGATGGGGGGAGTCTTTGTGATATATCATGGTCATTAGAAAGTGGTACCTGGGGAGAGGAAGAAATACGTATTTGTCAATGCACTCTGGGCTTCAGCTTTTGGAGCCAGAGGGACTGGCTTAGTCTTACTCAGGCTCCCTTCTTAACATATCCACAATATTTCTGTCCTGTGAGATCCCAAAGGTTTATTTGGTATTCTGTTGTTCAATCCATAATCTTAAAACTGCCTTTTGCTCCTGACCTATCTTGACATCAATTTGAAGAACCAAGAAGTAACCCCAATGACATTGCTTAAAACAATGTAATAATGCTTTCATTTAAGCAGAGTCTTTGACATTATTCAGGAGTATCTGACTCTAGGCTATTGTGTAGGCACATCTTTCTGTGCAGTAACATTTTTTTCAACTCCCATTGTCTAAATATTGAGATTAATAGCTCAAATGTGTCTGACTTTGTTTTTCATGAACACCAAGAACTTGTCCCTCAATGTTGCAACCAATATTTGCACATGCACTTTCTGTTCATTGGAGTCTGGGCATGTATTCCTTTTGCACGGGTTGCTATTGCTAGGTTGGCATTCCATTTCTTTTTTGGCTGCAGTCTGCCCAGTTAATGTGAGCAGTGCAGAGTCAATTCCTCCTCCAACTCCCAGCTTAAGGCAGCAAACCCTGCTCTCCCCACAGGAACCAAACACTTCATGCTGTTGCAGCATATTCTTCAGTCTTTTTGGGGATATGCGACTAGTCTAGCATCATCAAGGTTATACCCTAATACAAGGTCATATGTAGGCATTGGCATGGCACTGAAGCTTCAATCACCACTTGTTGACATTTGTATCTTGTTGAGATTGACATTTCTCACTGCTGTTTGTCCTCCTGAGTTTGTCCTATCACGTATAAAGTCTGTGGTCTTAAGAGTTGCTTCCCTTACTCCTGATCATTTTTATGAGGGGAAGAAGATGGGAGGAGAAACTGAAGTTCACCTTGAAGTTTACCTTAGCTAAAAAGCAAAAGAAATGGGAGGAAAAAGGTAGTCTTTAAAAACTGGCCAAATACTGAAATTTTAAAAATAATTTTTCACATTACTTAGTACTGCTAAACTCAACAGATAAAAAATTACCACCTTAAAATTGTTTGGTTTCATTACTTTCTTTGGTCTTTTTCTTGAGCTTCCCTTGCTCATCTCCTGTGTGTGTTTGGTAGTTAATGCCACCCATACCACCTCTTTTGAGAAAGGTGACTTTAACTTTTGTCTGCTGAAGATATTGTCACTGATCATTCTCTTAACTATCTTTACCCATTTGCTATCTGTGTTTGCCTTGTTATTCCCATTTTCTTGAATGCTTTATCAGTTTTTCTTATCTGTTGAACAGCTACTATATAAATAATTTATGAAAGCTTTCAGCTCTTTGAGGATACATTCAATTATATATGAATAAGCTGTGTTACTATATTCAATTAACGAGTTTATATAGTTATATATTTGTATAGGCATACCAGTATTTTATGGATGTTACCACTTTTTAATTAGATTTGGAAAGACCCTTAAAATGGAAAATTATTCTTTATAGTATTCTTTTATAACTAAGTTATAGAAATCCTTCCAATGATGCATGAGACTGTTTTAGAGATGTTTTGGCTATTATTGGTTATGAGATAGTGTTTGTGAGCAGTTGACATTAGAAAAAAATACATAGAAGTACACTTGAGCAGTTTTTAATCCTCCCCTTTTGAGAGATTATAAGAGATCATTAAAAGTGATTGCTTGTTTACCTTGAAGATTCTCCAGTGGAGGATTTTGAAAATGTCTAACCTGTTGTCTCTATTCTACAGAGGAAGAAATGTGACTAAGCTTCTGCATATACAAGCATCAGTAGCTATTACACTTTCCAGCCCCTCCTCTTAGTTTAACATTTGGAATATTTTTGTTAGGATTTCACTTTCCTAATAAACATCTGCATTTTTGTCATCTGAAAGCTGGACATTAACAACGTATGATGTCTGAATACTGAATGAGAATTTAAATTAATATTCAGTTGGAGAGATTAGTTTTCTCCAACCGGGTGTGTGCAGTTGTGTGACTGTCAAGTGCAGTCACACACACGGAGCAGCATGTGAGGGCTGGGCTAAGAAGAGAGTGTCTCCTTGCTGCCTCTTTTCTCCCAGTAATTTCTGTCCCTGCATTGATGTAGAAGTTACATGGTTGTTTGCTCTACTTGGCACTGATGCGTTATTTCTGTACTTAATGGCCTTTATTGGTTTCTTGTATTGGAATAATTAACAGGTGTTAATTTTGACATAGAAACTCTAATTGATTTTTGATCAGCCTGTTTTTGTTCCATCAAAATGTTCAGGCAGAGAGCCTTCTAACTCAGATATGTGAGAACTGAGGACACAGAGGAAATTATCAGGAGCCCTAAAATTGTATTTCCAGACTCGCTGTGGAGCTCAACATGGTAGTTAGAAGGAGGCTGAGGATTCAGAACTGATGCTGGAAATTACCAGGCTTGACAGGCTAGGGTGAGGGAGAATCATAAATAATACGTAGCTATTAAATGTTGCTATTAAAAAATTTTACATACTTGCAGTGGACAACTGAAAACAAGCAGAACTGTAAAAAAAACCTAAAACAAACAAAACAAAACCCCCAGACATTTAAATTATAGTGAACTATTATGCTTAGAAGTTTAAAGACAACAAATTGTTTCTGTAAGAGAGACATGATACATTTAAATGGCATCTAGCTCAGATCCAAGGAGGAGCAGAGTTACGCGTCGAAGGTAATTGAAGGCACCCTTCAAAATGGGCAGAGAGAAGATGGCACTTGACCCTGGATCGTTTGGAACTCGCAGCAATGCACAGGGACTTTGCCATCATGATAAATGATTTGAGTTTTCACTAAGTGAGTGTCTGAGTATCGTTTATGCTGACTCCCTGATATTTCACTGCCAAGAGGTCAGCTGCTGTATTTGAGCACAGATGAAAGTCACTTGAAGATGAATCCAGGTCTGGACACCTTGCAGAGAGCAGCACTTAAGGACTGTGTTAGTAGCAGAACTGGGTGTTTTTTTGCTGGATATTAGATGGATGCCTGTGATTGAAACTGCCACAGAATTGGACATCATTGATGTCTGAGTAGAACCAATCCTGCCTGAAAATCAGAGCATGAATCAGTGATTTCTTGGCTCTTGACAAAGGATGGGATAATGACCAGACTGGATAACAACCATCAGCTTCTGACTCATTAGGATTCCAATCCACAAATGTCACCTGGGGGCTGATGATTGAATAAAAAAATAATTTTATGTCTGGAGGCTGGAATTCAGCAGTGCTTAGTGAAGGCACAGCATCTTGAAAACCCAACAGAATCTTTGGTCAGCAGAGGACAAAATCATGATCTTCTGTAATGTAAAAGGTATTATAATTGACTATAAGCAACTTAGATGTCTAATACTGGGGATTACTGCAACAAATTGATGCACTGCAAAAGACTGTGAGGAGAACACAGGAAACCTTTTAGTTTTTGTGAGCTGCTGCTTAACCCAGTAACAGAGAATGCTGTAAAAGTGTATGTATGCCAAGTGTTCTTAGAATCTGCGCACATCTTGTTTTAACCAGTTGCCACTTAATTGTTCACTGAAATTAGAGATGAAACCAAACCCTTGTGTTTCATGGCAAAGTTTGATCATGTTCACAGTCATCTGAGGATGTTTTGGCCGTGCATACTAGCTTGGGCCAAATTTAAATGTGAAAATAAATTTGAGATAGCCAGTACACACAGATTTAGAGTTCAACTCTGTTTCTGCATATTCGCATTGTACTGAAATTCACCCAAACTTTCTGCCCCAGTTTCTCAACTGAAAAATGGACATGATAATGATTCCTTGTTTTCCCCACCTTTAGAGGGTTTTTTTTTTGTGTATTTATTTTATTCAAAACAGTTCTAAGTAACATTAGGCAGTAAATAGTAAAGTACTTGCTGTCTAAAACTGAAAAGCTTGCATAAACTCTAAACTGAAACTGCAGAAATTTTCTTTTGACTTCTCCTTTTTGTTTCTATCACAAGGGGTTTCATAGGGATGTATCAATTTCCTACAAATGATAATTAAGATTCATATGACTAACTTGACTTAAAATTAAGTAGAATGCTCATATAACCAACCCTCTAGCCGTCCCCAAATCCTCGGTTATTAGTCTGAAACTGGCAAGTACAGAATAGTAGAGAGAAAACTGGGACAGATATGTTCAACATTAATGCAAAAAGATACAGAAGAACTATAGTGAAAAAATAAAATAAACTTTCTTTTCCTATGCAGTGGAAGTACCTCAGGCAAAAAAAGTTATTATAATACACATTGAACATAACGGAAATATAGATCTAAACCTTTAAATATATTCCCCTGTTTTTAATGGTATAAAATATTCACTGTAGTCAGTAAATTAGGCAATGATTGAAGAAATAGTGGGCTATGAACTGTATTTTGTAGTATTACTATATAGGAACAGTAAAAGAGGTCCCTGTCGTTCTATCTCTTCTACTAGGTTAAAACATTTAATAAGTGTCCACCAGGAATAATTTTTATTTACAATTGAAAGATAAGACAGACACCTTCAACAAATTAACTTTTAATATAAGTAATCTAATGTTTTATTTTGCTTTTTTGTGTTACTTCTGAACAGAAAAATGTAAGAAAGCCATTATAGTGTTTCATTTCAAAATCAGCTACAACTTTGAGCATTTTATCTATATTAATTTCTTGCTTACAGATATTATACAGCAAAATAATAAATGTATTTAATTGGATTTTATTTACATTTGAAGGCAATTGTTGACATTAGTAAAATTGTCATCCTTTTCATGTCTTTTTGTTTCACTCTCAACATTCAGTCCTGTGAGCATTTTTGTTGTTACTAGTCATTCCACTCATTTATGGATATATGTAAAGTCAGTTTCTGAATCTTTTTTTTTCTTATTATTTTGCATGTTGACTTAGTTGTACAGAAAAAAGCCCAGTAACTTTGTGAAAATATATACCTTTGTCAGAAAAAGAATTTCCGTTCTTTTACCAGTGAACCAGAGTTTTGTTTTTATTTGGGTGTTTTTTTGGTTTTTTTTTTTCTGATTTCTTTTTATTACCATAGATGTCCTGTCTTTTTGAAAATTTTTCCACTAAGCATATGCCCCCTGTAAGAAACACAACCTCTGTCATTTTAAAACTTTGGGCTGCATAGTGATTATAAAATCATGCAAAAGAGGAAAATATGTCAGAGGAAGAAGAGGAAATATTTGGTGAAACCATATTTTCATGTTTAATTTGAATTGTTCTCTGAATTCAATTTATGATTTTCAAGTTTATAAATTATAACATGAATGAGGAATTCTGAGGAAGAATTATCTCTGCTTTTGCTTTTAATGCTGAGACAAGAATTAGAGTGCCTGAATTTTGCCCACAGAATTTTTCCTCATGGAATTTCAAAATCCTACCTTGGGTATATTGTTTTGTGTTCTCTCCCCTTATCCATCTTCTGAGCTGTATATAAATCAAAGATGGTTGAAAAATTCAGTGAAGCATTTCACATGTATTTTGATGACCAAGACTCAGAAGCTTTCAGTAGAACTCTGAAGAGTGTTTCGATGTTCTCTGAACCTAGGTTATACTACAATGTTCTCTTTGATTACAACTTCTCATTGCATAATAGCCAGTTCTTCCCTTTTTTATCTGAAATATTGGAGATAGTCTGGTTTTGGATATCCAGAATAAAAATAACAATAATCAAGGAATTCAGAGCATGAGTCTCTAATAAACACAAGTTAGAGGACAGTGTGTTCCATGCTGAATAGATGCATATGGCAAGTGCTTTGAATCAAGTCAGGACCAAGAGGAAATTATCTGCAGTCCTCTGCTTGAGCACATGTTTAGATGAGATTAAAAAAAAAAAAGAAAGGAAAAGCAGATTTAAAGGCTTTATTAGACCTCAAAGTGGGAAGCAGATGTAAAGTTTAAGGGTAGTAATGCTTAAACTCTCATGTAACTGCTCAGAAACAGACATGTAATATAAGACAAACAGTCATCTTTGAAATTAAAAGCCATTATGATTTCAGTGTTGCCACAAAATCAATATCCTAGCCTAATTCACCAAAGCCACAGTAAAGAAAATAAAAAGAAATATCTAAAATCTTTTCATGGGGTCAACCTGTCAAAGAAACTTATACTACAATACGATTTTACGTTGTTCAGTGGCTTACTGAACAATAGGTTTCTTTTATCTTTTGAAGTCTACAATAGGTCCCAAGAGAATCGAAGCACTGAAAGCATGAAGCCCCTGTATCGGAACATGTCACCAACGAAAAGTAAAATGAACTCTTAACAATGGATTAAATTTTTTTTCTTGACTAAATTCACTCTTCTTAATTTAAAAAGATGAAACTATGGTAACCTGTTAAACTCTGTTCTGTCCCTTTTTGAAGAAGGAGAAATTTTGATTATAAGTGTGTCGATACCTTGTTTCCTTTTAGAAGAAAAGCACTTTGAAAAGGAGCTGTCTTCGTCTTGTCTCCTACACATCATGGGGAGAGGAAGAATGTTCTTTAGGAAGGATGGAGTTATAAGCATATACCCATACCGTGTGAGTCATTTGCCAGAGAGTCATCATGACATGGCTACAAAAGATGGTCCTTCATGCCATTAGAAATGTTAAGATTTTATTTAGAAGTAAGATGGTCTGCCTGGGTCAGTGCACATGTGCTGGGTCATAGAAAATCCATAATTGTCTTTTTAGTACAGGGCTTTAAATAGTCTCTTCAGTAAAACTGCTTTTATAGTAGTTAATTCATGAGAAATCTGAATTGTAATTTTAGGACTAATTTAGCTATCAAGGATTGATTGCATTTAATTACTTAGAGACTTAACATAGGCTCTGAGATTTAGGAAGTAGCTATTACAGTATTGCTATTGTGTACCTTTCTAAAAGCGTGGGATTTGATTACTAAAGTCTCCTTTTGGTTGCACTAAAGAAATACTTCTAGTAAAAAGTCTGAAACAAACAAACAAACAAATCATTATCTCAGCACCTCATTTCTCACTTTCAGCAGATCAGAAATTGTCCCTCAAAATATGTCTACACTGAGCAATGCAATGTTGTGGTAGCATCTATCGTCTCTTTTTCAGTTGACTAAATTAGGTTCAGTGGAGCACCACACTGATCTAGCTGTACTACTTACAGAAAAGCTAGTTTGAGCATCTTACATGGTAGTGCACCTGCTTACCGTTGTCAATTGTCAGAATTTAAATTTGTCAAACGCTTTTAGCCACATAATGCTGCTTTTACTTCTCAGCAATTCTGTGCTGGCTTTGGAGCTTGATAATGAATACTGATAAATAATTCTTTAGTATCGTTGCAAGAATGACATCAGCAATTGGCTACAAGTGCAATAGTGGTAGTCCTGACTATGGTTGATTAAAAGGTGTAGGACTTTTTTTCTCTTACATATTCATAAATAAAAAGGAAATTTAGAGCCCTTTATATTTAAAGGCTCTACCTAAAGCCTGCTAGCATCAGTAAAAGTTCTTTTGTGGATTTCAGTTCTAGGTAAGTCACTGGATTGCACTTCACAGGTAGTTCTGGCTGAAGAAAAGAAGTTGAAAGATTTAGCAAACATTAGAAAAATTCAATCTGATTAGAAATCAGACCTTTCTAGCTAATAGTACAGGATGAAAAAAGGAAAAAAGTTAGGTTTTGGATAATCATTAAGATAGTTTTCCCAGATCAAGTTAGTGAACATTGTGAGAAAGGTTGTCCATGGGTACATCCAATTGACAGGGAGATATTTCTAGGTAATTTGTGACCTCCCAGTGCATTAGTACAATAAGTGATGAATAAAAAATAAATCTACTTTAGAAAAAACCCAGAAATTCCCATGTGCTACCACTTCTTGGAAATACCTGTTTTCTGAGTAAATGTGAGGTAAGGAGGAGTTTATCTTGTATTATTTATTTCTGATTGGGAATATGTCTCAGGGTGGAGAAGTAGTTTGTGTGGCTGGCATACATGATTAAGTCTGACTAAGATACAGATATTCCATTGCTTTCTTCTTCTGAAGCAAATGAGTGACAGAGGGTACAGGCACTAGGATGTTACAGAAGCAGTTTCATATAATCCCTGACTAAAGGGACAAATACACCCAGTCACTTTTCAAGATCTAAGAAGCAACACAAAGAACTTTAAAAATTCAACAATAATGGAGAGGTGATTTCACAAGTCACAGTTAGAACTACAAAGATCATTCCTCTAACATTTGAGAAAATGAAACCTACTTGGTACTCCTTCATCACCATGCATGCACCCTCAATTAAAGCAGTGCCCCTGATAGCAGGCAGTATAATCTGCATTTTATTTCACTCACGAGCAAAATAACAAGTTACTCAGGCCTGCGGCACTCATGAGTGATATGGGCCGTGTAATATCCTCTCCATTGAGTTTCCTATTATTAAGCTTGAAATAAAGAGTTCAAAATTAACTGTGACAATGATTTTATCTAGCTTTGGCATCACCATTAGCTTCTGCAGTTTACTGCTAATAAAACTTTAGATTTGCTATTACTTGTAATAACCTTTTTGCCACCTTAGCTGTAGAAATTAGACAAAGAACCCTGCCAAAACATGGCTAATGACATTTTCTAGTTGCATGGAAGAATTGACTAGACATAGTGACTGTTATTTATAAAGTGTTAATACAGTGAAGTACAATATTTGGGATTTCAGCGGATTAATTTGAAGCACATGCTTCTCTTAACAGGCATCAGTGTTTCATGGTTCATGTATTTAGCTGACCAACTTTACATGCAGTGTGTCAAATGGATAAGCATTATCTCTGAAGCTGTCAAGCTGTTTTGAAAAACAGACACACAAGTGAGCACAGGTAATTTCATATTTTTGAAGCACTGCCAAGATCTTCTGTTTAGAATGGATGTTAATCAGGCAAAATCCTGCAAAACTTTCAGATCCTAAAAGTATCACTCAAAAAAAATTTTATAAGGTGCTATCCTGATCTTTCCTATACTGGTATAAATGAAGAACAATTGCAGTCTAGTCAGTTGTTCTTGTACTGGACTTGTACTGTAGTGTAATTTGTGGAACTGAAATCTGCAGCTCAAAATCCACTTTATTATCCTTACAGTCTTTGTTCATCCTTTTGACATATTTTCTAAGCTATTGGTTTTCAGGCTTGCTATGTGCAATTTGCAATGAATTCACTGAGGCAGGAATTTCAGCATCCTTCATCTGATGTAGTGCCATCCAGAAGTACAGATTGTTAAATATCAGTCAAAATCACAGAAGAATTAAGATAGACACGATATTGTCTCATGAAGAGGCAATAGCAAAACACTCAAACTGAAATGCAAAAAAATGTTTAGATCCCCTTAGCTAGAGTCCACTAAATAGATAAACAAATTCTGTATGAATGCGGAGTCACACAGGTCCTTGTAGAATGCAGAGGCAACATGGAAAGTAACAGTCCGGGAATTCATTTATGGTGAACATACATCAAATTCCTCTTTTCACATAGTTTTCACAGCTTGGAATGCTGGCTTTAAGATATATGCCTATGCCTTTCTTTTAAGATGTATTTTTCTTTTTAAAAGTGGATGGTCACTCCCTTTTAAATATCACGCTGTTGTTTAGTGTTTATGCAGGATGTGAATCTGAGTTCACATCCAAAACTTTTTACATGCTTGGAACTTGACTGGGTTTTTGGGCTGTACACTGTTCTAGAGACATATACCTAGAAAGGTTGTTACAGTAACTAAAAATAATAGAAGGAAGGAAGCCTTGTCAGTCATAGCCTGTAACCTTGGGTTTTGGATGCTGCCGGGAAGAGAGTAAGCTCTTGGTTTCGGTCACTGCTCCATGGCAGTTAACAATTCTATGTGACAGTTGTTAAATATACATAATTTTGGAGCATAGGTGGTGTCTCAGCTCCAAGATCTGAGAGTATTAAATGAATATCCTAAACTGACGAGGGCCTTGCTTTGGCATAAGTGTTCTTTAATTCTTCACTTTGCACGTGGAACAACTGAGGTAGAGATTGTTCTTTTCCTTTCCTCTCCTCATTTCTTCCCTTTGTCACGATGTGATGGTTGGGAAACTCTGCAGGAAGATGGGTAAAATGAATATGAATTCCATGAAGGACTGCAATGAAGTGAGACAGGGTTTTCCAGGACTGCAGTGGCCTGAGTGCTAGCCGGATGTATGTTTTAATCATCCAGTGGAATTAGAACATGAGAAAGTAACAGAGTTGTCAGAAGAGCAAGAGGAAGAAAGATCTTGATGCTCATCATGTGCCTGCAGTTCTAATTTTGATTGCTTATTTCCTCTTTCCCCACTGCCTCATCATTACTTCATAGGAACCAGGCAGAAAGTAGTGGATCATGGGAACAGCAAAAAGAAGTTAATTTAATGGAAACTAAGACTGAAGCATAGTCACAAGTCAGGAAGGAGAAATCAGGTGAGTGTATGAAAGCTGGTAAAGAGAGATGAGTGAAGGGACTGAGGAAGGGATAGGCAATACAGGTCACAGATATTCTTTCTCTGCTAATTTATTCTATTATCCTTTATTCCAGACTTTGACTACCAGGGCAGTTCAGGAGAGAAAAACTATAGATATGTGATCAAATCAATTTTATTTTGAAGAAAAAAAATAAAGAATTTTTGGGTAGTATTTTTTTTTCTGTTTCTACCTGTTTGTTTCCTGCCTCCCCTACCTTAGGCTCCCAGCTTGGATTTTGTATATCATGTAAAGCTTCTTTCATTAATAGCAGCTCAAATTAACCTGATTTTAGTACCACCTCTTTAGAATGCTCGGCTAGCAAAGAAATTAATAATGATGCACATACAAATATGTAATTTCAGTTTTTTGAGCGGAACTCGTAGTTCTTAGTCTGTTTCTTTCTCCTACGTTTTAAATTAGTTTTTTATTTTAAATAGTTTAACTAACTTGCTTGAAAACATGGCTGTGTGGAGATATGGGCTTTGATGCATCATCTGAAAGAAATCCCAGCAGTGAGGATGATGATGCTGAAGGATGTAATATATTGTCTTATAAACGTCATTCTGATGTTGCTCTTCTCAGTGCTGCTGTCAAAAAGTCTGTGCTCCCAGCAGTATGCTGATAGCATGTGGGTGTAAGTGTTGAAAGATAGGCTTGGATGCTTCTTGAGACTTTTAGAGCAGTGAAGAAATATTTTTAATTGGAGTGGCACTAACTCTAGCCTTGAAGCTTTGTTGACACAATTCTCATAGTAATAATATATTGAATATTTTGTGAATAATTTCTGACTGGTGCTATGCAATGAACTTCCCAAACTTTCAAGTTCAAGGAACTGTTCTGAATTCCCATTTGAAAATACTGTAGGTATACTTGTGTGTGATGTCTGAGAAAGTACCAAGCAGAGGATATAATGCTCTGTAACTAAGTAGCTTGAACATGCAAAATGTTTTATTCTGTGTCCTCTTCTTAGAGGAGAAGAATGATGGGAGGAAGAGGGAGAGACATTAACAATATTTTATCACCAAAATAATGGATTTCTGATAGCTTGCTTTTGTGCATATCTTGCTAATTTAAGTACTCTGGGTTTTTTAGGTGTGTCAAAATTAAGCAATATTTTAGAGCCAATTCCTGAAAAGATTGTTCTTAGCTCTGTTCGTATGCCGAACTCTCAAGTCATTTGTACTTCTATCATGAATGAAATGCTAAAAATTAAATGCTTGTATAATTATTCACAGAAGTAGGGGTAGGCAACACTAAAAATTTTCTGAGTTGTTCTGTAACCACAGTGAAGCCAGTATATATATATATATCGGTCAGGTATTTTGTTTTAATGGAGAGAGATTTTTTTTAGACTGGTTAAGAGAAGCAATGAAAATTATATTTACGCCACTTTTGATCTTTCAGGGTATATTAGATGTTTTCCAGCAATTTTTGCAAAATACATCTTGACCTTTACAAGCTTTATCTGAATGACACAGATCAGGTAGTGGTCCTGCCTATGTGATTAAATACAGATGTTGCTAATATATTACAATCTGATATGCTTTGACCGTGGTTTCATCGCCTTTAGGGTTATGCCTTTAGAAGTGATACTTTCAGCCTTTTAATTAAAAATGTAGTTTAAATTTTCTTCTTTCCCCACACAAGTGAAATTCTTATCCTAAATTTGCACTCCCTTCCCCTTTCTCCTCCTGCCCCATTTTCTGCAGTTTGAGTGTATGCTTCAGACAGGTCAGCATGTGTTACATGTGTAAGTGGAATGAGCATACTTAAAGACTATATGTGATCCTCTCATGATACAGCTGTTAAAAAAGGATTCTGGGTTTTAAGTTGAAAGGCTATGGTCAGCTTAGCTTGATGGTAAACGTACTAGAGAGTTAATGGCAAAATTAGGACATTTTTTGGCTGAGATGCACTGGAGAGAGAGAGATGAATATAGAGCAGCTTGAAATTCAAATTGAGTGGATATGCAAAATAAACTTTAATCAAAATTTATGAAAGTCTCTCTTTTAGAGAGAAGACATTGCTTAAAGTATCCAAGTCTATCAAACAGTCCTTCTCAGTGGGTACTTGTGTCATTTATTTCCGAGTCAGCACAGCAGGGAAAGCAGCAGAGGAGGACTGTGTGGGTTGTGGATGTCCTCAGCAAACGAAGTGGCTGCAGTGCAGTGTAAGTGCTGTAGTGCTGCTGTTGTCACCAGTTCTCCTGCTTTGAACTTTGTTTCCTTTCCCTGGCTTAGGGTGCTCTCTATCTGGCCTGACCAGCTGTCCGGTTTCCGCATGTTTTTCTCAGGCCAGATGGGGCTATTGTGACCCATCTCATCTTGTAGCCTCTATCATGTAGCTTCTATCCGGAGCAATTAAATTTTGTGTTATAAGTGGAAAGAGAAGAAATTGAGGAGGAGGGGAATAAAAAAAATAAGAAAATTTCAGTGCTGGATTTGTGTTGGCTAAGTTAAAGTAGTCGTATGGTTGTAGAAGCAGTAAACCCAGCTAATGACAGAAACAATTGTTCTTAGTGTAACTTAATTATATTAATTGATTTGACAACTTGAGAGAAAGGGGTTTTGTATGGATGAGTGTTAGCTGGAGAGAATTCCTGTGGAGTAGAGACAGAAACTGCGATTTAGCACCGTGAGTGGAGAGAGATCAGTAGGATGTACAGTAAGACGACTGTAATGGGCCATAAAACTAATGTCTTTATTGAGTCCCTGGTTTTTAGTATCCATTAGTTATTGAGTTCCTGGATTAGCTCTAGAAGGTATTCTGTAAATCTTGCATGGGGGTGAAGGCTAAAAGGTTATTGGGGAGGAGCCGTTTTGTGAAAACATTTTCCTGCTAATAGCTGTATTCATTCTTTTTATTGATCATATGAATTTAGTTTGGCACAAAATATGTGAACTGTTTTAAAATGGTTGCTATGAGGACATTGTCCTCCTCAATATAATGTCCCATACCATCACAGCTTGCCTTAGAAATGTGTAAACCCAAAAATGACTTCAAGAGGCTTTTGGCTTGGACTTATACTTCCTTGTCTTGCTCTCAGTTGCTGAATTTGCTCTAATAGCAAAAGCCTTCAGTATATCCAACAATTGCATGCTATTAGAAAAGGAAAAGGGTTTTGGAGTACTCCAGATAAATAGAAGTTCTAAAGAAAGTTAATAGGTTTTATTTGGACCTTTTATCAAGTCTGAAAGGAAGAAATAAACTCCCCAGTGAACTACCATTAGACACAACTTTTGGCAGAGTCAGTGTAGCAGCTCTGGCACTGACTGGTCCCACTCTCCCCCACTGGCTTGTGGCCTTACATCTTTTATTTTCTCGGCTCCTCTGAATCCGTTAGTTAGCTGAGGCAGTTTACTGTAATGACAAAAAAATTATTTAGATAGTTTACTGACTTGTTGGGCTGATTTGGCCCCCTGCATGGTTGGGTGAATGCTGCAGGCAGTGAGAGCAAGGGGAAGGATGGCAGGAAGGGGTAGTGAGGCAGGAGCAGGGCACCTTCAGCAGTGGCCAGGCGTTAGATCAGCTCAGAAATTTCATCTGGCTCTGCGACTGGGTGGGTTAGCCCATAGCATCAACACCTCGATAGGTGGTGGGTCAGCTGGACAGCTTGAGAGAGAAGGGAAATAGGCAGCCGAGGAACAGGGGAGTGAGAGGCTGTCAGCAGGACGAGGTGGGTGGGAGGAAGACTATGGTGGGCCATCACCAGGGTCTCAGCTGGATCTGTGATTGTTTTTTCCAGTTCAGTAGGGTTATGATTTTCAATTTCTATGAACATCATTTGAAGGTCTTTTATAGATCTCTGTGGTGAGCAGAATTGAGAGTAACGGGTTTAAATGTTTATGAATGCTGAAGACTGATTAAGCCATCAGAAAAAGAAGAGCGGCAAAAATGTTAGTCTGTGAAGACTACAAGGAGCTTAGCAGATAGTCCTCTGCCATTGCTAACACGAACCAAGGGAAAACCCCACACTTTTTTACCTTAAAATACAATTTGTTGTTAATGCTGTTCCTTAGCAGCTTCAAGAGAAATTACACTTTCACTTTTGTGGAGCTTTCAGTTTGTTCTTTAAGGTCCACAAGGCAAACACTGCTGGCAGACCAATGACACTGAACGATCCTTCAAGAACTGCTAGGAGAAATAGTCCTCAAACATTTCATCTTTTGAAAAGCCAGCTTTCCTCTCAGAGAGGACAGCCAGTCTATTAGCTATAAAATATAACTGGGTCCATTATCGCAACAAATCAGGCGTCTGGTAGTAGGCACAGAAAATACAAGCTTGTATATAGAGTCTCAGTTCTTGGAGTAATTCTTGTTCTTGGAAGTATTTAAGGGAAGCTGGAGTGCTGTCACAGCATGAGATGTTATTCTGCTGGCTGGTGACATCCACAGTATATTTTTTATTTTTATTTAAAAAAACCCACCAAAAAAAGAGCATAAGTACAATTAAATACGAATAAAGTAAGCGTCATGAGAATGAAGGAATGCTTGAAACCATAAAGCAACTGTAACAAATTAGGTTATATTTGCCTGACTCTTGAGATAGCCTGAAATAGTAATCCTGAACAACAGTGTTTTTAACAGGCAGCTCAGATTTAGTTCCCAAGTCTTGAGCGCCTCTGTCCAACACAGAGCTTCAGAGACTTCATTGCGGAGAGGCAGAGGCAGACAGGACCTTTTGACACGTGTAGGCGTTTCACAGTGAGTAACTGCTGTGCCCCTTCGTTTATCATAATTTCCATTTTTAAAGAGAGAAGGAAGACTAAGTGTTCAAAATAGATTTATGGTCCTGGAAGCATAATGTTGCAGGACAAGGGTGTTTGCATTTATACCACTTAAGCAAGGCCCTTGGTCATAACCCTGGAAAATCTTAAAATCATGGTTTTATTATACACAAGAAAGCTATTTCAGGTAGGCTTCAGGAGCTAGTTGGTTACTGGGAGCATAGACCATAAGAAGTCAATGTTATCATGTTCGTAATAAGAGGATCTTCTTAACTTATTTTTCTTTTCATATTGCTGCTAGATTTATAATATTATAAGCTACCAGAACAACCAGAACAACCAGCGTGTCTGTGTTTAAAATACAAACTTTGCTGTGTAATGATTTACCACTAAATCCTAATGCATTTTTGTTTTGTTTCATTTCATTTTGTGGCTCATTTATTGCTCTGTGCTCCCAAAGATCTTCAACTCTATGCTTTCTCTCTGAGTCACAAATGAATTTTTAAAATAAGCACTTGTACTGTGAACCATAAAGCAAAATACAGAGATGGAATCAAAAGAAGAAGGTAAATTACTTTTAGTGTTCTGCAAAGAAACTTTCACTTGGCTTTTCCTGTTGTTCTGAAACTGTAAAAATCAATATAGAAACATATATTCTGAAGGCAGGTCATCTGTGCACTGGCTGTTTGTAACAGTGAGCTTTGAAGGGGATACTTATGTCCCACCTGACATGAATCTACAGTTCTTTGCACTAAGTATCCTGATGAAGCTATGTTTTAGCTGTGGCTATCCATCTCAATGACTATTACTTTTTACTGTTTCAGACTGCTATCTTTCATTATGGATTCACTGATAGATCAATATGACACAAGCAAGATGAAAGTCAGTTAGCTGTACATGTCTATTATAAACTTAAGATGTCAGAAAGCATTTTTTTTCTGGATAGAAGGGATATGTGGTCCACCAGAAGCCACACAAATGGTGCTTTCCTGTTAAGTAAACCCAAGTTTCCTTTTAGTTTCCCTCCGGTCAATCCATGCCTGAACTTTGTTATTTTGAGATCCTCTTGGCCGTTCAACATCCCTGAATTGTGGAGAACAGATTTGAAAAGTGAGAATAGAAGTTGTTGTGAGAAAGAGGCAGTAGATGGGAGTGCTGACATGTCCATATCCTAACAAGAGAAAATCCTGGTTTGCGTGCTCTATTATAAACTTTATTATAAGGCAGGGTGAAACTTGCAAGTTTTAAACTGACAGCATGAAAATAAAGAAGTATGGGTTTTGTGAGGAGACTTCAGAACTTCTGAGAAGAGGTGGAAATTGCCATAATAAAATCTCTGTTATGAAACTGTCCAGCAGAATAAAGAAATACCCTGGGCCCACTTTCTGATCTGGATAGGAGAGAAACATACAGGACTGTGAAACCTGGTGCTGGCAGGAACAGATTGCTGGGTACACCACAGATTGCACCTGCCCGGGGCTGCAAGCACAGCCCATGAAGCCTGCTCTACTAGAGCCATTTGACACTCTTCAGAGTCAAAAAAGTGTAGGGCTGATTTTGAAACTTTTCCTGAAATTAGGATATATATGAAGGTTTCCTTTAGTATTGATTCCATCACAGGACTGTTTTTCCTTGCTTAACAACCAGGTTTCGTGAAATATTTAGAAAATCTCGTGGAGACTCTTTGTCAATTTCTTGACATTGGCAACAGTTGGGAAAATGATTAACAGGAAACACAGGTACACACCTACTATCATAAAATTCTGTGCTAAGATATATAATATTGGTTCTCATCAAACGGAGTTGCCAGTTTTTCACAGGTTTGTCACCAATTTTTAACTTGGACTTTTCCCCCTATATTTTACCTCTCAGTTTGTGATGAACCCCATTAAACTGTTTGTGGACTCACAGCTGAAGAAAGGCTAGGAACTGGATGTTTATATATTTTCATTTATATCTGTGCTTTCCTGGAATCATAACCATAAAAAAAGGCATCAGTAATAGAGCAATAAATGTATGCTGAATATTCTTCCTGAAAATACTTTGCTCTGGAAAAAAATGTACTTAGTAGTTTGTTGGATAATACAGCAGAGCATTCATTTTGAGCCAGTTCAAAGAAGGACTGTGCATGAAAAGAGTTTAAAATATTTTCTGTTTATTTCTGAGTGTCCTCCTTTCATGAGGTTTTTTTCTTAAATACCCATCCTCAAATGCAATCTGATATATTCCCAAAGCAAAGCAACGTATTTAAACAACATTTTAAACGTCAAAGTGTAACTTTTCTCATTTGAGGAGCATCTCTAAAGGGACCAAACTTTATCATCAAGGAAGAACCCCAATCTTCTGTCACTTAATTGATTTCTTAAAAAAAAGATGTTCCACAGAATCATCTTTGCTTCCAAAGGCAACTATGCAGATGTGTACTTCATGCTTAATCAGTACTTCCAATGTGCTTTACTGCAAGCAGTAATGCTTTTGCAAGAAGGATGTACAAGAGGAAGGGCCTATTATGTTTCTTCATGTAACAGAAGGGAGTCTGTACAGGTACCCTGAAATAACGAATGAGCTATTCCTTTGTCTCTATTAAACCTTTTTTCAATTACTGGTACTATGAGTGCAACAGTAGTGGTAATAGCAGTACAGAAGTCTTATCTCAGAAGGACTTTAGAAAGTGTTTAAACTGTCAGTTCTTATAGGTGCTGTTAATTGCTCTGTCCCAGGAGATTATCTGCAGCTGAAATTTAAGGTAAATTTGTGTACATGCTGGGTAGTTTGGAGTGCCTCTTCAGGGAGAAGAGCTCATGGGGCCTTCTCTCACAGAATGAAACGTATTTCAGTTGATGTTAGTTGATATAATCACTTTATAAAATGTCTGGGCGGTTTGTGTGTGTGTTGGGGTTTGGTTGGTTGGTTGGTTCTTTTTTTTTTTAAAGTCAAGTGGAGGATCTTCCAAACTGTCTGAGAAAAGTCATATTTCTGAAATGACACAATGTGGAATTTTGTTGGAGGGGCAAATTCCTGTACTGGAACTGTGCGTGCTTTGGGTGGCCTGGAACGCTGGTGTTAATTTCAAACTGTGAGCTCAGTTTTAGCTTGATATTTTTGAATTGCATGCCAGCATGTATATGGAAGTGTACAACTGTACAGGCAAATATGCAGATGAGCACAAACAAGTAGCAATTACTTGAATAAGAAGGGTGAGAAATTGAAGCGATAGAGCACTAGCTGCTTCTTCAGTGACTCATAGTAGCAGTGTAGTACACATTCCCAAGGGTTAGCAACACTCTGAGTGGAACTCTCAACATCTTTTTTATATTCAGTCCCTCATATTAATGGTAATTGCTGCTGTATTTTATTTTTTTTAAAGAAAAATAAAATATCTTTTGTCTGAATATTTTTAAGATGGCAAAAGAAAAGTGGCATTGTTTGAAAATCCCAGGGGTGTCATAATGAGACTTCACATAAACATTAGATCAAGCAACCACAAGCAGTCTGTGAATTATTCTGGGAGGTTTTTAAATGTGGGATATATGACATTATTTAAGTATTTATAAATGTCATCTCATCTGTTATAAGGAAAGCTAATAGACTGTTTTGCAGACATTTCAGCTCCAGAAAGCAATTGCTTCTGTAATCTGTTTCTATAAAATCGGCAAAAGTGGAAGCAGACGTACTATGGGTCAATACCAGTGAAAGGCCTCTCTGTAGACAAAAGATTCACAGTCCATTAAGTTTCAGGTCTGCCCTGATATGGATTCCTCTGATGTATTACTATTATATCCTATTTTTGTTGACTCAGTTACTGTGTCAGCAAAACCAAACATTTTGGCTTGTGTCCCAGTATCAAGCTGTCTATGGAGGATATGTGTTTGCTTCCACCACGACAGTAATGAGAAACTGGCATTAGTTTGATTTGCATAATTGTAAGCTTCTAACTTAGACTCTGTGTCAGTAGGAGACAACTTATTGTGATGATACTCACTGCACATTATTCGTTTTGTGCAATCAGCATTTATTTATGCAAATTTCATCATTACAAGAGGTCATTTTCCAACCTTCTACCATGAAATCACTTTCTCTGCCAATGAACAGTAAGAAAACACAATAGGAGAGCAGCCAGGTATATTTGTCATTCACACTCATTGGCCAAGACACTGCGAAGGGTTTATTGTGTGAGTGCATATGTTTTAAAAATTGTGTTTTATGAAAGACTGACAGCTCTGATGACAAAACTAAAATTTGATAGACCACTTGTGATTATTTTAGACAAATCCTGTCAAAAAAGGCACACGCAAAACCCAAAACAAAACCAACTCACTATCTCACTAGTCCTGAGACTTTCTTTAAGAATAATTTATAATCTGAAAAAAATATTTTTTGTTCCCCAGATGATCAGTGGAATGTTTTCTGTGATAAGAAGCAGAACCCTGTAATTTATTCATATGAGAGATAAAAAGACAGAATAACAAACTAGGATGTCCCACTTGTAACAGCAACCTGAAATAGCAATAAATGTTGAAAAAGCTTATCAGAATCATTTGGATCTTAAAGATTCATGAACTAACCTTCAAGACTCTCTTGACAAAAATGTTTCCAAGGTCGCATTGTTTATCTTATCATTAGTGGTACAAGAGCCTCTTAAGATTTAGTTTGCAAGTAGCTGAAACAACACCAGAAATTACACTTTTCCCTAGACAATCACTTCTAAGTTAAAGAAGAGTTAGAATATATCAGTGCTTAAAAGGTAGGAAGGAATTACACAGAACAGGTAAATTGGGGGCTAGTTGACTCTGACAGAGCGATGAGTACTTAGTAGATTGTATCTTCACAAAAGGTACAGACTTCACTGGATTTGCTAGCATGCAAACTATTGCTGAAAGGAAAGGAATGAGAGCCTAAATATGGCTTTGCCTTTTATCTTCCCCAAAATGATCAATAGGAATCCTGGAATTCTGAGCAGAAAAAAAAAATAGATGTACTTTATCAGCAGTTAGACTAAAATAATAAGTATTATAACTATATACAAAACAAAACCCACAGGTGGGCCACATTTACAAGGAATGTTTGAGTTTCTGATGGCGCTTTCTATGCCCCCCCCAAATCTTTAAATCAGATGTTGTACTGCACAGGGGGAAAAAAAAAAAAAAAAAAAGGTACATTTTAGAAGAATGAATGTAGTTTAGATCTGTTTATATGCTCACTAAGAAAGAAGCATTCTAATTGACAAGCACATGCATCTGGGAGAGAAATTGCTATCCACAGGTGTGCATCACAGGATTACTTCCTAAATATTTTTACAGTCCTTGCTTCATTTGGGAATATAATCTTGTGTCCCAACATATGCTATTCCATACTTACTGAGTGAAAAGGTGCTTAAAGAAGACTCAGCTGGGCAGTCAATGCTGTATGAGTCCCAAGTGGTAAATGAAGCTATATGAGTTCAGAGTTTAATAAGAATATACTGCTCTTTGTATCATTTACCTGCAGTCAGTTGACATGCTGGATTAAGATTAGAAACTCTATAGTTAGGACTTCCTGATATTTTCCTGTGAGTTTTTTGTTGTTGTTGATGGGGGTTTTTTTAGTAATGAACTAATTGGGAAAGAAATAAGGGGAGCTAAATTGAAAGAACTGTAATAAGACTAAATTCAAAAACAGAATGAGAAAAGGGAGTCCTAAAAGAAAAAAAAAATCTATAGAAGAAAAGCAAAGGAAAAGTCTAGAAAAAAGTGCTATAAAATGCAAAAGTCTCAGTGAGGTAAAAAAAGAAAAAAGAAATTAGTTTCACAATAAGAGCCAGTACCCTTAGCAGAAAGGACTAAAATCCCAATTACCCAGAGTAAAAGAGGGCCAAATTAGGTGAACCAGTTGGACACAGATAAGAGGCAGAAATGCTCAAAGTGGAAGGAAAGCAGATACTCATCTACAGTGTTTACAGAATCTTTGTGCTAGCCAAAACACAGGAGATGTAGCCTTGAACTAACAACAAGGTGAACTCTGAGTAAGTGCCATGAACAAATGATTAAGAATGGACAACACAGATGTACGATAATGCAAAGACAGTTATTTGGGGACTGAAAAACATACAGTGTATTGAATATTTTTGAGAAAGTATTTAGGAGAACCTGACACATGGAGTGAAATACTCTAAGAGGCATATTTGCAGGATTTGAGAGACCCTAGCTAAAAGGCAGAGGCAGGAAAAACTGACAATAGAAGCCTGAGGAGCAAATGGTTGCATCTGGAAGAAATGAAGGGCAGATTTTTCTCTAAAACTTGACTTTGAAAATTGCTTTCAAAGAGAATAAACCCCCTAACAACAGTATTCTTTCTAATTTCACTTTTATGTTACAGAACCGGTTTAAGTAACAAACAAGAACTTCCTTCCTTTGTTAATTAGATGGATATATCATATGCAATAACATTCCTTATGAACGCTTCGATTTCATGAAGTCTTCACTTATGCGCTGCCTCAGGCATGGTAATGATAGCAAATGAATGCTTTTTCTACATTCTCTCTGAATTTTTATTTTACCCGGACGGAGGGAATCATGATGGAATGAACGGGAGAAACTCAGGTGTGTGTCCTTTGCTAGTAGGTGACAAAGGGAATTCTTGCCATTTACTCTGAAACTAATAGATACTCCTTAGCTCTCAGATTTTAATCTCATGTCATGCTACAGCTAATACAGGTAGAAGGTGAGTTATATAACCTACCTTACAGCTGTCACATCTCTAGCCCAATTAAAATAGTCGGTCTGGGGTTTCATCTCTCAGCCATGGCACAAGACTTTCTTGTCAGAATTCATGAGAAGTATTTCTGTAGAAGACATGACATATCTGAGTTAAAAATTCCAAAGGTTAGTATGATTTATTCTGACTAAGTCTTTACGTTTCCTTCCATTGTACCTGAATTTGTGAGTTCTACTGACTCACAGAACAAACTCTTATATAAGTCTTCTAATACTGCCTGGCTGTACTTAATCCAAAATATATAAAAATAGTTTGTCTAGCAATTAGAGATGGAGAACTGAATAAATCACAGAGAAGAGATTTGTTCAGCTGTGCTGTTCACTCATACGCACAAAAGTATAAGTCATCCTGACACTGTATTGCTGTCACTAAGTTCTTGCAGTCACTGCTTAGGTTCTCTGATGACTGAGTATGGATAGTCAGGGCAAATATATGGAGAACCGGAGAAGACTGTGGGGTCTTGAAGTTGGGGTTTGATGTCTGAAGTTGTGAACTCTGATTATAGTCTAGTGTTTCAGCCCCAGTCTGTCTCTAATTTTATACCTGCTCTGTGTGTATGTACTATGGAGTGCTCTTTCTATTAAAAGACATCACGTGAGGTACGTATTGCTTAGCAGTCATCCAAACTGTGCCAGTGGGTTTCTTTTATCTAAATCAACAGCATGTGTGGATGCTTGTTGCAGATTCCAAGTACACTATGCCAATGATTCACACAAGGCAAAGGCCTGTTTGTTGAAAAGAAATCTGTGGCAATGGCAATTATGATGTAGCTGAACTGTTCTAATGGTGAAGTGTCTTTGATTCTATATAATAAAAACCATGCAGCTTTGGAAATATTTATTAAAATGTTTTAAAATGTATTATAACTATTGATTTGTGGATGGGCAGAATGAAATAAGCAGAAATATTATACAAGGTTCGGGAGGATGCCAACTGCTTTGAAGTTGCATTTTAACTTCTGCAGTTACCTTTCCAAACTCCACTGCCATCCTCAGTGAATTTGATTCATATTCTCAGGGTTAGAGATTCACCTTATCAGTCTTTATCCATCACAAGGGAGCATTTAAGCAAAGTTGTCATCAAGACACCTTTTGTGATCAATGAAGACCAGAAGGCACGTTCAGAGGGTCGTTCTGCTGATCTTTTCTTATCACCTACCTGCTCCTCCACAGATGCTTGCTTTCTGAGGAGATGTAGGTGACTTGCTTAGAGTAGGTGCTTCAACTTTCGTATTGCTGGTATTAGCCTCGGTCAGTCTGTGCCAAAGCAGACAGCACCACACATCCACGGTGTGTGTCATACTTTTCACCTTTGCAGAAAAGTTTTAAAAATATGTTGATAGGTTGCAAAATATGAAGACTGCACCTCCAGTTTGCTCAGATGGATGAGTTGATGTAAAAGCTGTGTGCTATGTGTTTGGATCATTTATAACACGTCTAAAAAAATCAAATAAATATTATGAATAATTATAGACCTTTGCATGGGAGAGTGAACTGGGGTTAAAAAGTTCATCTGGAAAATCCCTAACAGGCTAGAACCTGAAAAATAATTTTCTATCTTTTGTCTTCTCTCAATTTGATTGACTCTGATAGAACACAATTAGATAATTGAAAAAGCTCCTGCACTAAATTACATAACCATATGGGAATTAAAAAATAGTTTAAATCAGTAACTAAGCTTCCCAACTCAAATAGTACAAACTTTAGTTTCTCAAATAGCTCGATCTTTAGTTTCATAGCTGAATTCAGCACTTGAAAATAATTTTGCTTGTGGTCACCTCAAAAGTAATTGTATTTTTTCATCTATACAGAAACCCCAGAATGTAATTTTCATTCATATAACTTGTTGATTTTTTTTTCCTTTCTTCCAGCTTCTTACATATATATATATATATATATATACACTCAGATTTAATTCAAATTATGTAAATGCTTTCAATCTTCATTTTGGGAAGAAAATGCTTCGTCTTAAAAATAGCAAAAATAAGTTATTTTTATTTCTTGGATTTTTTTTTTCTTTAATCAAAACTATTTGCCAAATTCAGCTTCGGCCACAAGCAATTTCAATCACAAAATTCTGGGGGGAAAATACTTCTACTTCAGTTTAGATCTATTGAAACATTCCAGTGACCTGCAATTATCATCCTTTAAAATGAAAATGGAAGTTAAAAAAAAAGTTCAAATGACTTAATGAATAATTTAGAGGAAGTTCTTGGTGAAGTATAATCCTGATTTTTACAAGGATTATATCCTTGCCCAAATTAATTTAATGAGAACTTCCAGCAACAAACATAAAAACTATACATCCATCTTTTGCCAGAGGAATGTCTAAAAAAATTATTTTTTCAGTGTCTCTACAGAATTAATTTAATGTACCTCTGAATTTTAGAACATGCTATTTTAAAAATGTGGCTCAGTGATTTTGTATGGCAAAATGGACTCTCCAGTAATACACAGTTCTAATGAGTGTAGTACAAAAAGTTTGGATGTAATGATTATGTTTGGTTTAGTTTTTTAGTAAGAATAATTATTTAAAATAATTTAATAGTAATTTTGAGTAGATTTTTAGTTTTATAGTGTTATTTGAAAGGAATACTCTATATTGATTATTCCTAACTGGATCCCTTAGTCTATAGCCACTATATAGTATTCACAATTTAATTCCACAGTGTATAAGATTTTATAGGTCTAGGATTCTGAAAATCAAATTCATTTAATATCATTAAATATTTCTTACATACCCACCAAATCCTGATTTCCTATTATACTTGGTAGGTATTCTTTTTTACACCTTGTAGTGGCTCTTAGAACAGAACTAAGCATTATACCAAACCCAATTTGAATGGAAACAACTTTTCTGCACCTTATTTCAAAGTGTGTACATTATTGCTTATAAATCCAAATACTGTTATTTTATCTTTAACAGGGTTCATGATAAAAACAGCTATGCACATTTTAGAGCACTTTTAAAGTAAAGCAGTAATAAAAATAGTATCACTGGATACGCTGTAACGTAACATAATTTTACATTTTCATGATACTCTAAGATTGTACTACAGATCGGATGCCATTTATGCTTATTCTGGCATTTAATTTTCCTTTTTTTTTAACTGAATTGGGTGGACTTGACAAAACTCAGGTTAGTGAGGTAGCAGGAGATGAAAATCAGGGAGGCTTTAATGCTTCTTTTCCAATCCCTCCTCTATGTGGTTCCCATCTAAATGGGAGCTTCATCTGAACTGATGCTTTTGACAAGTTTTCTTTCCCTCTGCATCAGGACCTGAGCGATAGGACTATGAGATGGTTAAAAACGTCTCTGGAAGATTACTACTGACATAGTTTTCTTTATTTCAAGGGAATTGTCCAATGCCCTCATACCATCAGGCTTGTGTGTGAAAAATATCTGGAGCATTTGTCAGTTGCAAGCTTGCATATAATGTTACAAGAACAAATTCAGGAATTACTATTTTTAAATAATCTGTATTGTTTACAGTGATAAAATAGTCTAATCTGAACACATGAAAAGATGGAATTATATTTAAAAAATAAATTAAATAGGCTTTGTGGTGAAGGAGGAAAGTAAATTTGAGAGCAACCCTCTGGTTTTTGTAGAATAATCCCTGTAATGGTCACATATATCCACATGATTAAGGAATTAATTCACACTATCATTTAACTTCTGTCATCGAATACTTATGGGCAGCAAAACATGGTGATCCTTGCTCTAGAATGCATCACCACAAACTCTGACAGATTAAGTGCCCACATTATAACTGGTATCTTCACTGGATCATGAGAGATCACTGCTTTGGAAGCACTTGCTTAATGACACGATTTACAGCTCACTGAGGGGAGCAGAGGAAGAGACAAAGTGCTGTTACGGAGCATGCTGCTGCAAGTGAGTAATGCCCTGTAAACGTGGGCTGTTATGAAACTACATTGTCATAGGCATTTGTAAAACTGTCAATATCCATCAGTTAACAAACCAGTGTTTCTGGTTCACTGAACACTGGTAAATGAGACACCTTACAAGTCTATGCTGTATCTTCAGGGAAAGCTATGTTTGTGTTGTTTAGTGTCACTGGACAGAGTATCTTGTATATTTTTGACCTTTTAACTAATAAAAAAATAAAGTCATGTTAATGCAGGAAATAAAAGGTTTTTATACAGAGCAAACTCAGGTGAAGCACTCAAGCTTTAGTTCTGGATGGTGGAACGTTTTAGTTGCTCCAAACATCCACTGGCTGCATGATACGGAATTTAAAAGCATGAAACTTGAAGTAACTAGTTGCAAAAATGGCAGTTTAAGTTGGAAACATAGTAAATCTTTCAATTCTAAATTTGCAGGGAATTAAAAGCCATTACTTATAAAACATTCCAGTTTAATTTTAGGAAGTCCTTTTAAAAACTTTATCCTCCTGCAAAAGGGGTCCAGTGTAGCTGTTTACATGCAAAAATGATTTAATTCATGAATTCTCAGAGGTAGTAGGGTTTTCTACCTTTTGATCCTTTTGTGGTCCTGCAGATGTTGAGCAATATACCTGGCTTATGTAGGGAAAGTTACGCTAGCAGTTATAAAGGCCATTTCTTGTGATCTTCCATTCTTTTTTTTTTTTTGCCTTCAACCTGAAGTCCACTGGGAAAAGCCCCTGTTTAAAGAGGAGGCAGCCAATAGGATTAATGGAAAAAGTGGGAGATTGTGCAACACTTCACACTAGGTTGCAGCATGTCTTCTTCCTTGTTTTTACTGCCTTGAATTTTCCTGCAAGTCACAAAAACATTCGCGGAAGCTTTCTTTATTCACTGGTCTTTGGCTCTGTTACATGCTGATATCAGTTCCTCCAGTTTCCATATTGCCAAGAAAGAGCAGACAAGATGTTGCCAATGTTATCACGATAGCTTCTGCCTGAACAAAACCATTTCAGCAGCAGGGCTTAATGTTCTTAATGATTTACCTTCCAAGACCGTGACTGCTACTGGATATCCTAGGATAAGGTGATCATCTTACATCCAAAGGCAGCTTTCCTTCATCTTATATTTCAGATGGATATCAGAAGAGATTATATTCTTCAAATATTCAGATGTTAGTGTTGATAAAAAACCTGCATTGCTAGGTGGAAAAGATTGTAACTTCATAAGAGCAACATCAGTTCCATTACTGTGTAAGTAATTGGTTTTGTTGGTCTGTTCTCTTTTTAAAGTAGTTGGTGCTTTCATTAGATCTGTAACAGTGCTATACATTCCTCTCAAAGGCTAATTGATACCTCTGTCTATTGCCTTGAAAAGGTTTTACAAGAATTTTTCCACCACTAGTACAGGTGCTTCCCCATTCTCATTTGCTTCTTGCCGTACTGAGCCATCTGAACTGCCAGTAATGCATTTCCTGTCATATACTCATGTGACGCCTTGTTAGGTAGCAGTTCTGAAACCTACTGGAATTGAGGAGATGCTCATCACAGAACCTCCCTCTAAGGTAATTTGAGAGGAGCATTTTAGGCCATAAGTCAAGGCCTTAAACCTGTATAATTTCATATTCTACTTTAAGCAATCCATTTCCAGAGTTTTATCTTAAGCTACTTTCTAACCACAATTTTCTTGAAATAGAGTTTATTGTTTCCTTGAAGGCTGAAAAGTCATCAGTGTGAAGAGTATCTAGTCAGATAGCAGTTTGTGTTAAAGTTTGTAATAATGTAGTAATCTAGCATTCCCATCTATTACATTCGTTGTAAATAAAGTCTTTAGAGCATCCTGCTATTTCTATGTTCTGCTTATGTTAGTGCATACAAGGAATTTATTTGGTATGATCAGATCATATTTTATTGTTATGCTCTTTGAACACTGGTGTCTAAGGTTTCATTCAGCAGAGGTGCAAAACAAGTTTTCTTGTATCAGACTTTCACCCACTACAGTGACCAGTATATCACCTGGGAATAATCGTGTCCCTAGTTATTTTGTAACCTGCTCCAGTTCCTGGTGTTCTGGAGTTCTAATAGATGACATTTCATGGAGAAAAAAAAATAAGTAACAGGTCTCTTCTGCCTCTTTGCCTACAGAATAGGTCCATAATGATATGCAGCTATATCTCTAAAACACACAGCCTCTTTGGAGCCCGTCATGGATATTTACTTGCCCCTTTTCAGGCTTACAAAATTTTGCCCCAAAGGCAAAACATTCCCTTAGATATTAAACTAGTTTTGGTAGAGAGCATGTATGTTGAATTTCGTCATTCCCATTAGCAGTACATTCTTCCACCTGTTCTTAGGGCTTACTTCTTAGGTCACATTAGGGCTTAGTTTTTCTAAGGTGGAAGCGTGAAAAGCATCGCTCACTTCCACTCGATGTAGAAGAAAGCAAATTCCATAATCGAAGAGCCTGCTTAGAAATCAGCAGTTGGTTTTTTGTGTGTTGTGTTTTTCTTTTTTTTAACTCAAATTTAGTGTTTTTGTGGTTAATAAACATGGTTTAGGAGGATTCTTGTCAAGCTGAAATCTAGGAATTTTTCTCACCTTTTCCCGATAACCTTTCCATCCTCCCTTGAGCCATTGCTTGGTAACAAACCACATTGAGAAACTGTTGTGGTCAATTCCATGATCTATGAGAACCCGTGTCCAGAATTGCTCTCATTCAGTGAGGAAGTAAAACATACCTCATTAATAGGGCAATCTATGAATAAAAGAAGAGTACCCTGCTCTCCAGAAAAGTTGCATTTCTTTTTGATAATCAAAGTATACAATACACAGCCAGTTTGAAATGCCAATCCCACGAATAATAGAGATTTTTTTTCCCAAAAATCATTGTGAAAACACCTAGCATTTTTCAGAATGCACTCAGAACCTCACAGATTTATACCACGAGAGGCAATGTGGGACTCTTTTAAAGGGTATGATTGACATTGCATAGGACTTCCATGCAGTGCTTACTGAAATATCAATATGAAATTGTAAAAGACTAGTTCTCATTTAAATGTAAAGTTAAGTGAGTTCTGCTCTTGATTGAGGAACATAGGCTCTTGAACCAGTGGTGGGGAAGGTGATGACAGTTATGATGCAGTAAAAATTGACAGAAGTAATGGAAATTTGAGCCCCAGAGTCAGCAGCACATTAAAGCTAACTAAAATTGAAGGTCTGAAAACAAAATCAAACCCCCCAAAAGGACTGCTGAGTCTATAAGGATATGAAACAATAGTAATATCATAGCTGGTCAAATATACATTGATTAAAATGTTTTGACCCTTTGTTTATCTGTTAAGGCCCATCTTTGACCACGACAGAAAAACGAGTGCTGTCGGAAATGTAAAGTGTTAGTATTTAATTCTTGCATCCTCTTACACCTATAAAAAAGCTGAAGATCAAACAAAGTAGTATTATGGCTTCACCAAGAAATCTAGTAGTTGTACACTTGCACACTGAGCATCCTGGAGAAGTGTTCCTCTCCCTGAAGATGCTTCAGGCTTGGTACTACTGTATCCTCCTAATGCCTATGAAGTGTTTAGAACACATTTTGCTGAAATTAATGGAATACATAAAATCAAAAAGAGCTGAAAATTCTTAAAAGATTTATGAATACTGGTGAGTGATCAGAGCACACAAAACCATAGAAGCCTTCCACCTTATCTTACATATAAGCCTCCTTTGATCTTCTCCCTCTCAATCTTTTACATGGCTTTCTTGTGCTATTATAAATGTTCTGCTAATATTGTAGCAGAATGAAGGAATCAGACAAAGTCCAGCCAGGATGTGGCAACTTGCAAAAATTTGAGCATCTATTTAATTTTTTATACAACTGCAATTTTTTAAACTCTGTGTAACAATTCACTTAAGTTAAACAATTTGTCTAGTTTAAGAGAACCAAACCTTACACAGCGTTTTGGTATAGAACAGTTTGCATCACTATCTCTTTAGGCTTTTTATGAGTAAATGAAAAGTTAAAAATTAAAAATCTATCCAAATTAAGAAAGAGATTATTATCCAGTTTAGGAAAGTAGCTTGTAAATTTAATGTAATTTATAATTTGGTTCGTTAAAAAAAAAAAAAAAAAAGACTGAAAACTACTTATTAAAATATCATAAATGAATGTGGTAATATTATCACTGCTGCATAAAAATATAGTACTGAAACTTATTCGTATAGAGCAAACCAGTGCATATAAGAATTAAAAGAACTAGCATCCCTTGCCCTATACTTTCTTGTATTTCAATTTAAGACAAAGTAATTTCACATTCTTTTAGGATTTTTGACATGCTGGGCTATAGGTATTAATTTTTAAAAACTTTACCTTAATAGGAAAAAAAAAAGGCTTGTATAAGAAGTGTGTGATCCTAGTAATCCATTTAACACACTCAGAAAGTGTGGCTTGTTAGTATCGGACCTACTTCCTTATGGAACATTTAGATTGATGCTGAGGGAATATGAGATGATAACTTTCAAAGTCAACAGTGTTTCTTCTTCTACTAAGAGCATTAGAAACTTCTCAGGATAAGGTTATATGACAGTTTCCGTTCTACGTCCCTCTTCATTTGTGTACAAAACCTTAAAATTTTCACTTATAAATTTTTGGCATGTTCATAAACACAATACCTGTACATTACACCATGATCCATACTGAGAAAAAACATCTTATAAGAAGAATTCCTAGAGCAGAAGTTGAAGGCTGCAATTCAGAATAAACTGTGGTCTTTCCTGACTGGGAAGCAGTGCCTACCTTTATCCTACAGTAAACCTGGTTTTGTCTCTGTTCCTCTTATTAATATAGTACTTGCAGTATTGTGCTCATAAAGAAGTACACTAAGTGCTATACAGGCATAGGACCTCAAACTGGCCCCAAACAATTTTTTATCTAAATGGGTGCACCTACATTATCATTTCAGCTTGCATAAGAGGTGTGCTTTTGAAGGGAATTTCATTATTATCCCCATTTACCATGCTTTGGTTTCCATCAAAGAGCAAACTTCAGGGATACCTCAGGACTTCACAACGATACGCTCCTTTGGTCAGCTGTGGAGTTGGTACATTGTAGAAGTAGTCTTCTGAACCTTTGGAGGCCTGTGTCACTCATCCTGTGGGAGGTTGGTAGGGAACACGTGCACAGGTTGCTGAAGTGTGATGTACTTTCTTAGTGCTTGACTGATAGGAAATGATTGCTTAGTACCTAAAGGTACTAAAGGTACTAATCTTCATAGGTAGAGGTGAGAAAAGTTCCCTGAGGGCTTGTGGGTCCAGCAGACAGGCTGGTCAAAGACTTCTGGCATACTTTGGAAACTCAGCAGCTGGGAAACATGCTGAAGTTTTATTTTGAATAGAGGATTTTAATTAATTGCACAATTACAGTATTGTTATGAAACAGCTGAAGAGTCCTCTTGAGCCTTGCCAGGTTTCCAAAGAATGAGTCTCAGAAGCAGTTTCTGTTAAGTACCCTAGGAAATGCTGCAGTAATAGAAAGTTTAGCTTTCATGTTAAAACACACGAGAGATGTCCTGATCTGAAAGTTTAGCTCTGCACTTGTATGTATGCACTGCAAAATGTAGTCTTTAGCTCTGTAGTCCTGTGCTTTTTTTTTTTTTTTTTTTTTTTTTTT
>NW_020799109.1:15321162-15475958 GCF_003259725.1 Athene cunicularia | reverse complement strand
GGGGGGGGGGGGGGGGGGGCACATACATACTTACCTCTAAAGGCACCACCCATTTTTTTCTACAACCTTAGATACACATCTAGCATCTTGTAAAGGACCAATGCATAATGTGATTATGCAGTCACCTAAATTGCTACATAATTATAGTTCATTTTGAATGTGCCATATAATAGTGCTTCAGAATCTAAGCTTTCATTGCAAAAGTAATTAAGCCTCTAGCCCTTATGGTTACAAAGATAACCTTCAAAATGTCAAATGAACCTAAGCAGATGTGTTGATGTCTGTCTGCATCTGCAGACAGCTTGAAACAGTAGCTTCAAGAAAATGATACTGCGCCTTGCCCCCTTCATCACGATGGGTGCTGCCTCTGGAGGAAAACTAATACTAGCACCATTAACTATTTCACAGCTGATAGAATTAGCAGAAACAACCAACCAAAGAGCTTCTCTGACGTTTCTGGAGATAATGAAAACAAAATGAGCATTTTGTAAACTTATCTATGTTAGTGAAGAAGTGATGAATTAATTTGGTTACTATGAATTTAATATTCTCTTCATGCTCAAAATAATGAAGGTGCTGATACAACCTTCCTCACTCCCTTGACAAAAATATCAAGTAGTGAATAACCAGCTCCACTGTTTCCCATCCAACTGCTGAAACTCCTTCCAATCAACATCTTCTGTGACGGAGTTGATGTAATGATTTCAGTTTCATTGAAACTACACTATGTGTGCTATACCCTTAAATGAAAAATACTGTATTGCTTCTTGTCATAATGCATGGAGAAAAGGCCCAGGTTGAGATTCTGCTTTCAGCCTGCATGATAGTTTTTACAAGATGCTGGCTGGTAACAGTCCTAGCAGGAGGCACTGCTGGGTTGTGCTTTCTGGGAAATTGAGCAGAAGCACTGAAGATACGAAAGCTTCTGCTTGACACTGTTGCTTTGGAAGCCTAGTGAGGACTCATGAGAACTATTCATCTGTTTCATGACAATACTTTAATCTTGCAATTAATTAAAATCTTTTCCCAGTGTACAAGCCTTCCTTCATCAGCTTGACATGCCATGCATCGAGAAGAACAAGAATTGGCAAAGAATCGTACAGATTTGTGACAGAATTCTAAACAATGCAACATTGATTATTTAGATCAGCACAGGGCTAAGCTTTCAGGTAATGCATTGCTAAAATAAGAAGGGGGATTCACCCTTGAGAAATCCCCATGTCAGAATTCTAAGTCTGCATTTTTATTCTGACAGTTTTAGGATGGAATATTTTATTAGTTGCATGAGACTTTATGGGGGGGATACAAAGACCACTACAGTAATAGAAACATTCCCACTGATTTTTACATGCATTTGTGTGTGCTTTGAGCTATGCAATGTGTTATTTTCAGTGCAGTGTACCCAGTTCAGTTGAGCTGAATTTGAAATTTTCCTTCCATAAAAAGAAATAGCTCGTAAGATACTATCAGACTGGTATAGACGACTTTAGACTGTCTCTTTCTCATTTTAATTTAAGGAAAAGTAACTTCCAAATCCTTTACTATGTTTATATAGGTGCTTTGAGTGAAAATAAGGCTGCTCAAACATTCAAAAGCTCACTTCTGCCTGTCAAGAGTGCAGTTCTTGATTTCACTTTTAGCATCACTGCTACTGGTACTTCTAATGTCAGGAAGAGACACATTCCCTAGCACTATGTCTTTCATGCACATGAACTTCAGTATGGAGAAAACTGCTTAGAGATGTAACAGAGATAAAATCCTGAAGCACTAGATTATAATATGATTATAAATTATAGTATATTATAATTTCAGGAGTTTCTTCTAGTGCTGGTAAAACTTGATTTTCAAGTAGAGATACGATCAAGGGGAGGCATGTCTCCTTTTAATCTATTTCCACAAGATGATATCATTTCATTCAATTGAAACCTCAAGTGAGCAAATAATTTTTAGTCAGCATGTGTTGGGGAATAGTTATATTTCCCATAGGAACTCTGTGAACATGGAAACACTTTGACAAATATTATCAGTATTAGTCAGACACTAGGAGTGTTTAATGCTGGGTTTGGGCATTTTCTTTTTTGAAGCTTAAGACAAGACCAGATGCAGTTGAGTCTAGGTGGATGCTGTGGAACAGCGCAGTTGCTTGTGCCATGTTGTGGGAGGTAGGCACGACATCTGCTTGTCTCAGTAGGGGGAATGTTGCAAAGCAGGTCTGTACCTCTGTAATAATATCTGAATTTTCCTCAGGTGAGCTCCCCTTTTGCTATCTCCAATGTTGAAAAGAGACTGTATAAGTGATTAAGAGGAGTCCTATGGATGTCACTGTCTTAGGTTACACAATGCTGTCACTCTATTATTGATAGTGAAATTGGCTTGCTGTGTGGCTTGTACTTGATCAGTTAACCTCTCCCTGCTTCATTTCCCCTCTCTGCATGATCAGAACACTAATAATACTTGCTTTCCTTTGTAAAGTGCTTTGACATCTGTGGTCATAAAGCACTTCACAAGTGTTTTCTCCGAAGACACACCTCATTTGTGTAAGAAACATGTATTTGGACAGCATGTAGAGAATGCTGAGAGGGCAAAGTAGAGAGATGAAAGGAAGTGTAGAAGAAAAGAAAACAAAGAACGAGATGAGTAGAACTGGTAAGTTGCTGTGGTGTTCATTGATGACTGAATCGTTCCATCTCTAAACTGTTACATTGCTGAAATACAGTTCCATTAGATTATCTCTGACCCACATGAAACATTCAGTGTTTTGCAGTTTGCTAGATCAGACTTCACTATTTAATGTGGTTTTCAGATACTTTGATATGTTTTGCTTCACTGAATCAAATTTTTTGCTTCTTCCCTCTCATCTCTCTCTGAACTAAAATATTGCTTTCCAGCAATAAAGAGTAAATGTTTGGGGGATAAAAAATATGTAAAATAAATTCTGCCATGGCAGAAAAATGTAATTTCATTAATCACTTATGCTATATTTTAGAATATATTATACTGTTACAGCACTTCACAAACTCTGAAATGAAAGAACAGGTAAAAAACAGT
The DNA here is from genome assembly GCF_003259725.1 of Athene cunicularia. Lineage (NCBI taxonomy): Eukaryota > Metazoa > Chordata > Aves > Strigiformes > Strigidae > Athene > Athene cunicularia. The sequence continues at coordinate 15,472,910 of NW_020799109.1, read as the reverse complement.
ACTTTACAGACTGGAAGGTTGGGTGGAGTTAAGTGATTTGCTGAAGATCTCTGTTCTTCACTCTGTTTTCCTGTGTATCAGAAAGTTTATATCTTTTGCTTTTCTTCAGCAGTCCATCTGAATATTCTTTTATCATCTGCAACACCAAAGCATCACATTGCTTCTCTGTTTTGGGAATGACCATTGAGGTCCATGATGGCTGGTGGTTATATAGAAAAACACAGAATTTCAATCATGATAGCAGTTATTGGGGTTTCTTCATTTGTAAAAGAGCATGAGTTAGGAGCAATTCACAAAGACCATCGACCCCTGGATTAGCAGTGTTTTCTCTTCCACAGTTGCAGTTCAAACACAAAATAAGTTTTTGTCTTTTTTATAACATCAACCTATCTCTTTGAGCAAATATTTTTTCGTTTGGACATTTAACTCAAAAGTAATATTTTTCTCAGTCATTTTAACAATGGAAGCATAGGAATAGTATAAACCCTCTGATCGTAGAAGTGCATTTACCAATAAATTCTTGAGTACTGTATTGTAAACATATGCGCTTTGCTTCAAGGATATAAAATAACTAAGCTTTGTAATATAAAAGCATGTTAATGAGGGTATATACTCTGGGCATTATCCATTTTTCCAACAAAAAACTTCTACTTTCTGTTGATCATTATCATCTGTTTGTGAACTTAATTCCTTCACATAAGTCTTATTTTCATGTAAATAGCCCAAAAGGCTTGCATGATGTGGGTTTTTTTCAGTAACTGATATAGATGCCTTAGAGTCATCCTTGAAAATTTCTTGCTGTGCTAATGGACATTGTCATGATTTGTATTTGATTGGAGATTATGTTGTAAGAGAAAAAACAAGAAAGCACTAGCATAAAACAACTGCTTACCCATATTCATCCAGAGAAAGCTTAGAAGACAAAGAAAAAAAATCCCACAAAAGAAGTTAACTTCTGTTTCACAGATTCATCCTTTACTACTTGCATGGTAGATCACTAAAACTTACTGACTTGTAAGGAACTGAAAGAAGCAGTGCCTCAAACAGTAATCGACACAAAACCTCAAGGACAAGCTGTGTCCTTTGTGATTAGTCTAAGGAATGTCACCCAAGGAAGCGGGAGTTTATCGAAGGATGCACCCCCCACTCCCTTGCAGTTGCGTTGACAGACTCCTTAGATAAACCTCAAAGCGGGGAAACTGGACTGAGTGAAACCAAATGTTTCCCCTCAAGCACAAGTACCGCTAATCACTGGCTCCATTGTGCAAGCCCAATCCTTCGTGGCTCTATTGTGTAAGCCAGACACTAGAATGACTTGCTAATGACTTCGCACCTTCGCCATTGAAGAGGTGACAAAAACTGATAAGAGGTGATCATTTCTGCCTCAAGAGCTGGACGACTGCTCAAGAAGCATGAAGTCAGCAAAAATCTGTGGGAACAGAGGAGAAACCAGAGGTGGGCAAGGTGAGTACACCACCGACTCAGTTGGACAAGGGATGGTGCACCCCATTTCCCCCTCAATGCATGTGCAGAACCCATGCTCTGCCTTTTTCCTCGTGGAAATGAGCAAATGGAAATGAGTTTGTGGAATACCTGGCCCTTCTCATCTAGTGTGCTAATCAGCTGATAAAATGAACTTAAAAGGTCACAGAAAACTTTGCTGTGAGTGCACCCACCACCCAAGATTACAGGACCTGAGAATGCTGGATCCAGGGGTGGTGATCTGGATTTCGTTGATTCTTCTTCCTCTCCTTTTTTTGTTCCTTTCTTTTCTTTCTTATAGATTCATAAGAGACCACCACATTGCTTATCATCCTTTTCCCAGTTTAAATTGCTTTCTACCACAAGTAAAACATTTTAATCAATCGTTTGGTGTCATTTCACCTTAATTTAACCCAAGGGAGCCACAGAACTATTGCAACTCTCCGGGCTTCCAATTCCGGTCCTGAAATGAATTTCCAGCAATATTGGCATATCAGTATGCAGGAAAAAAACCCGTTATACTAAATTTTCACTGAAGGTGAAAGTACAGGCTTAATGTTTATTGCTGTGTATCCCTTTCCTTCTTGGAATGTGGTAAGGATTTTATGTACTCTGCATCCAGCTTGAAGAATCAGTACACAGAGTTTTTAGATGAAGCCACGTGAGGTGAAGCAGAGCAGCTTCATTGTTGTAGACAGACAGAGCTATGGAATGGAGCTGGAGATAGGACAGAAGTAGATTCTGAAGACATATGTAAGTTTGGGCTAAAGCTGCAAGGAGTAGCAGCCCAAATTACAGACTTGTCTTCCTACTGTCAAACTTCTAATCAAGTCAGCTTGATTATGTTGAGAAGGCACCAGGAAAAGGTATGTAACACTACCTGTGGTATAGAAGGTTAATTGATCTGAATTTTGTATTCCATCACGATTGTGTGTTTTCTTGAAAAAGAAGGGTATCTATGAGCACTATGCAGATGGGGAAGACAGAGTTAACGTTGGAAGGCATAATTTCATTGCCCGTTCATAAGTACAGTTAAGTGAATTTTCTTCCTCAGCAGGTATTAAATTGTAGAAAGGAAAATGAAAATGGAGTCTTGGGGAAATAAACCCAGTATTAAATCTGACACAAATTCGTGTATACTTTCAGGAAATTACAAATGGGGGAAATTATAAAAGCTGTATATTAATATTTTTCAAATTAATATATAGATTTTTCTTTCCAAAAGTAACACCTTTTCAAGATTGACCTACACTTAAAAGGTAAAACACCTGCCATTTAAACTGTCTGCTAAGAAACATCAATATAATCTCCAGTTGTTTCAAGTTAAATTGACAGTCAGATGGATTCAAAACCTTTCGTTTGGCAAAAGGTGCAATTTCACATTGACCAGAAGCAGCAATTCTGTCATCTCTACCTCTTCTTCTATTTGCATATTATCCAAAATACAAAAATGGTATTATTCTCATACCTATAAAGAGAGCTCAGAACCTCACTCTTCTAAAAGATTTGGTGGCAAAATGGACTTGTATCTACTAAATATTCTCATTTATTAATTGTTAATCTTCTCCAGTGTGCTTCCATTTACTTCCCACTTCCATGCCCTGCTTTATTATGAAGTGTTTAATTTCAATCCTTAAGTCTTGCAGGGGTGAAATTTTGCCCAGAATTAGTAGAGTGATTTTTTTTTATATCTACCCTTACATTACTGCAAGATTTTACTTCTGTGGATCAGTGGGGTTGAATCATTACAGGTTAATCAAAGAAACCCCAGCAGTTTAACCCTAACTGTCTTCTGTGGAATCACTTTGGTAGGTAACCTCGGGTTCAGCACAGGCTCCCATCCCATGGGCCTCGATCAGCATTGCTCATGTGCATATTATAGTATTGCCCAAAGGTCCTACTTTGAGAGAGACTCTTGCGGAGCACTGTACAAATGTCCTGGACACTTGAGTTTTTACCTCAAGATACTCAGCCTGGGCTTTAGAGCCTGCAACTGGCAGTGAGCAGGTAGACTTAAAAATTCAGTTGTAGGATCAAGGCTAACAATACAAATATAGTAAATGAGTGTGAGAAACAGTAAGAGGAAATTAAGAATGTGAGAATGAAGACATAGCTTGCAGGAACAAGGACCTGTACAGTTTGAGGATTATGGGAGCATGTTATCAAAAAGCAGCTTGCTTTTATTTCTTTGGTAAATTTCTTTCAACTACTCACAAGTAAAAATGAATCACTTATTTTTTTTGTTCATGGTTTTTTTTGCTAATTTATTCCCCCATCTGTATAGTAACTTCATCTCACTTTATTTTGACATTTTCTATTATTTATCTCTTTGAGGGTATCACATGTGAGGGATGATGACATTATTACAGTACTTACCTTTGTTTATTATCATCATCATAGTGCTTTGTGTGACCTGGACCTGGGACACTTTCTCAGTTAAGTTTGATTATTAGTTAGTGACTAATGGGGGCTATATACTGAGCTCTGTATGAACAAAGTATAGCCCATAAGTACTGGCTTTCAGGTGCACTATTTGTTGAGATATTTTTCCTTCCTTTTAAGAAAGAGGGTCAGAGCAGAAACTCTCTCTGTTCTCATGCTTTTTACTCCTCCCTCAAAAAAACCTCAAACTGACCATGAGTTGCCCAACTACAGTTAAATTGATAATCCAGAAAGCTACAGTAAATGATTTTCTGTATTAGTAGTCCACTGAAATAAAATAGTAGTGTGGCAAATAAATGACAAAACGTAATACCAAGATACTGCGTATTATCATTACTGAGGAGTCTCAGAAACTCAGTTTATTTCGTTTTCCATGGGACAGATCCAGTCACTTCCTGTTGAACACAAATTTTCCTTCTGAAATCAATCGAAAGTTCTGCTTAAAACATACAAAAATATTTCCCTCTGTATGGGCATCAGAATCTAAGGCAGCATGAAGAGGTCATTTTCATAGAATCAGAATGGGCAGGGACACCTTCCACCAGCCCAGGTTGCTCAAAGCCCCGTCCAACCTGGCCTTGAACACTCCCAGGGAGGGGGCAGCCACAGCTTCTCTGGGCAACCTGTGCCACTGTCTCACCACCCTCACAGTAGAGAGCTTCTTCCTTATATCTAATCTAAATCTACTCTCTTTCAGTTTAAAACCATTACCCCTCCTCCTATCACTACACTCCCTGATGAAGAGTCCCTCCCATCTCTCCTGTAGGTCCCCTTTAAGTACTGGAAGGCTGCTATAAAGTCTCCCCAGAGCCTTCTCTTCTTTAGGGTGAACAACCCCAACCCTCTCAGCCTGTCCTGAATTCTGAATTCTGGCTTCTTTACTTCATCAGAAGATCTTTAATATAATGGATTGGAGCTCTTTATGTCAGAAAGCTTCCTCCATTTTATGAGCTTCTACTGCAAATGTGTATTCTAGTAAGCCATAAACTGTAAGTATTCACTTGTGGGCCATTATATTGTTTGCTTTTCTCACAAATGTCATAAATGGGCGAATACTTTGATAGGTTTAAGTGACAAAAAAATATTTTTGTAGGGTACAGTACAACAACATCATTGTAATTAAACTTGTCTAAGATTAGGCCAAAGGCATCAGAGGATTTATGTCTTGTGTTTTGCATTCTCTTTCCAAGTTATTTTATTAACATAGGGTGTCTTTAATTATGCAGAACTGCAAACTGCATTATTGATATTCTATAAACATTAACTACTAGTGTCTCTAATGAAGCAGGAAGAAAACACGCTTTCTTGTTATTTGTCAGGACTTGCAAAGCGCTAAGTATTTTAGATGCTATCATTACATTTCATAAACTACAAGGGATCTGAGACATACAACCTACCAGCTCAGTATGTGTGCTTAGCAATATATGTTATACATACATGCACACACACTCAGGCACACATATATACATACATACATACCTCTCTCACTCTCCCTCTCTCTACACATATATACATAAATGCACTCATATATATGTGTGTATATAAATATAATATATATAATATATATAAGTATATACACACATATGCATATAGTGATTTGTAAGGTTAAGTTTCATTCCTATCAGTGGATGCTAGATGTTTTAACCTTCAAAATCTTTAACTGTGTTTGTTTTCACTTATATTGCCATAATATATGGAGACCAGAAGGATAAGAACCCAGAATATAGAGGGTACTCTGAAATACTTACTAAAGGAAATAGAAATGTATGTCAGACAAAGCCCAGTGATTTACCCAAATGAATTCATAATTCCAAGCCATTTTCTCTGAGATGAATTCAAATATATTCAGACTCATTGCATTCAAAAGTTCAGACTTAACTTGCATGACAGTTTAGTCATAGTCTGTATAGGAATGAGATGGAGGAACCATGGAAGAGACTGCTATATCTTCCCAGATATACAAAAGCAGATGTTGTATCCTAGCTGAATGAATCCTATCTGAATGATTTGTGTAGTTAAACTGACATTGTAAGAAGGAACACTGAGCCCCAAACTTCTGGTAGAAGGAATAGCTATTGCCAAGACTGTAAATAGGTTCAAAATTGTATCCTACTTGTCATTTCCACTCCCCTCTCCCCCCCCCCTTTTTTTTTTTTTTAGCTTAATTTGATCTCTTTGAAGCAGTTTAGAACTTTAGAAGTTAACTCCAAAAGAGACTTCTAAATAGTTTCTGGAGATAAGATACAGTTCTACTTCCAACCTCATTCAGTATTCAAAATTTAGATGAGCTCAGAGTTGTCCAAGGGCTCAGTTTTGGAAATCCGTTTTCAAGTGCTGAATTGCTCTGAAAATTAAAATAATGAAAAAAAGAAAATGTTTCTGCAGTAATAATGAACTCTGGTAGAATCCTGCGGTCCATGTGTCTCCTGAACATTTGTTTGCACCTTAAGTCTGAAATGGTCATCTAGCTTCTAAAAAATTAGAAAAGACAGATTGCAATACACACAAAATGAACATGGACAGACAGTTTCAGCTCAGTAGTAATGTATTTTGGAAGTTATCTACAGGTTTTTGTCTTTGGAACAACTACACTTTGGCTCATTTTGGAATTGACAATACTGTGCCCCTAAAAATATTGCAGAACACAAGAGGTGGAAATTTATAAGGAGTTTGACTAATGAGAAGCAAATTATCCTGCATGAGTTCATCTTTGTTCCTTTCCTGATGATGGCAAAGGACAAGGACAATTTGTATGTTGGGATAAAAATGTATCACTGATATGGCTGGATCCTACCTCTGTGGGTCAGTTCTGACACCGTGAATGAAGTAACTTTCTTTTTCTGGATCTGTTGTAACTTTTTGACTTCTCTGTTACAATCCTCAGTGTCATTGATGAGTGACTAATTGCTGAAATTTACTGACAGTGTAACAGCAAGTTGCCAGAGTAAACCGCAGATTGATCATCAGCCAGCAGTAGAGGTGAAGATAAGGAATATATTTACATGGAAAGAACTAAAAAGCTATGGACAGAAAAGACATTTTTAAGATGAATTATGATATTGGCAGAAAAACAAACTTATCTACATAAACATGCCATGAGCAGGTGGAATGTAAGAGGTTTTTAGCAATCAGATGTGTAAGAAATAAGCTAAAGTACAACAGTAGGTTAAGAAATCTAATTGCTTTCAAGAAGGAGCTAGAGAGGAATTTTATGGAAGGGATTAGATGATGTGACTACAGGGAGATAGACCTAGGGATTTCCTTTGCCATACTACATATGTTAATGCAACTTTTTAAATTTTTTAAATTTTTTTTTTATTTTTTTTTTAATGTGTTGTTGAACTCAAGGATAATGAAAATGGAAAGTGTACTTAAGAGGAGAGCAATCAGAATATGTTGGATCACAAGGATACTAAAGATGCTAGTAAAACAGGACAAATATCCTAGTTAAAATGTATTGTTAAGGAATGAGATTTAAGTAGGCCTTTGGCTCATTGAGAACGGCAGTCATATAATAGCTGAACGTCATCTTGTAGCTGCATGAAATCTTTTCATTGGGATGGGCAGAGATCATAAAGCTCTTTCTAAACATTTCTTCATGGTGATGAATTTAGTTCAGTTATTGTGTTTGACCACAAATATTTTTTCTTTATTTGTAAAGTTTTTGTCCAGAATACTTTTTGATTACTAACACAAAATACTGCAGGCCTCAAAATGATATGATACATAACTATTAGAATTAAAAAAAGGGAAGTATAGAATGTCAAAGAATAGGCTAAAAATAACTTGGTTGACTACACTGCATTTAGAAGAACAAAGAAACTAATGCATTTTAAAACAATTTTTTAAATTTAAGCTTAATTTTGACAAAATTATTTTTAAAAAAGTAGGTGACTATAACAGAAAGAACCCAATATCCTGTTACATAAGTGTAAATGCTAACATTAATGTGATTATATTGCTTAGCTAATGTGGCACATATTAAGTCTGGATAACAGGGGCTTAATAGTGGCACTCATACTCTTAGGTTCTGATTAAATCTCAGGCACAGTAGGAAAACTGAAAGTGCCTTTGAAGAGAAGTCTCCCTAGGAACTGTTACTAATCAATAAAGGAAGTTTGGTCTCAAAATCTAAGGAAAGCTAGAGAAGTTTGACCTCTTTTTTCCTGAATATCGTGATGGAAAGATCTTTGGGAAGTATACAGCTCAATTGTCTATGAAAATGAGCTTAAAAATAGTCTAGATGTAATTCCATCAGCTGTATTCCCCAGAAAAAAAAAAAACAAAACCCCACAACCAAACCAACACCACCCCCCCCCCAAAAAAAAAAAAAAAAAAAAAACTTAGAGGAAGTATCAATCTTTAATTTGTGCTCAACAGCCTCTGAGACGTTAGCTCGGGGTAAATTGTGTCTTAAAATTGTAATATACTTGCATTATGGGGATGGCCAAAATACTCTTACCTGTGCCCAGCCCATGCAACATTTTGACTCTATGTCCTGACTATGTTGAAATTAATTTTGAAAACTAGATGTGTTGCTTTTATTTCATATAACTCAAATGGGTAGGAGAACCTGCATGATCACAGATCATTAAGGGTGAATTCTCTTAGGCAGAGATCAGTGTGGATGTTTAGATGACCCCCGCTGGCTTCATATAAAGGCATCCGAAAATTAATTGCCAATAAGCTGCCTGCAACTTCAAATGTATTTAAATTAGGCTACACGGGCATATTGAAGGGTTGATTTTTGTAGATACCATTTAAAGCCTGAATGAGAGTAAGCTTTAAATAGAATGGAAAATCTTTACCTGGAGGAGCTTCTTATACTACTGGTTTAACTGAGATGTGGGAGTTCACCCTCCACAGTTTATGTCAGACTTTGCATATTGAGAATTGATGTAATCAAAGACTGGCAGAACCTAATAATGTAAGTGTTGTGCGGCATTGATGGGCTGGCTTTTCCTGTCCCGTGTCTTCCACAGAAGAGGTTCCAAGAGTTGGTTAAATAGTGAAGGGTTTATTCACATGAAAATAAATGCTATTAGTATCCACAGCTGTTTGGCCCTGGAGCTTTCAAAGAGAAACTTAGAAAGAAAAAACTGGATCAAGAGCCTGCAGTCTGTCAATGAACTGCTGAGGGATGCAACACGACAACATAATCAAATCTGATGTGTCTTTGCAATGACATACCAAGCCTGCAGAATTCAAATTTACTTAGCTTGCTGAAAGCCATGGCCAAAACATGTTTTCTCTTAGCTGCAAAGATTTGGAAGATTTTAAAACTAATTTTTTAAATGAAATTCTGTGTTATCCAGAAAAAAGATTTCTGTGACCCAAATATTTTCAGTGGTACAGAGCTTGAACTGGAAAAATTCCAACTCAACCAGATGTTGTCTTGAATTTCCTACCAGTGCCTGAATCTGTGGGAAAGATATGACACCTATGCTATATTAATTAAAATCTAGGTTCCCTGTTTCTGATTTTATTAGAAACTTCCAAGAAGTCCATTAAAAGGATTTGCAATATTGCATACTTACAGTGTCGTGTCACATACTGAATGTTAGGGAAAAGACAGTCTGGCTAGCAAATTAGAGGGAATAACAGCAAATCTCAAATGCACTAGTCATTATATTTATTATATAGTCAGATTACATATACTAGTTCCTGGTTTTCTTCTTCCTTGGTCTGTTTAGTATGCTGTCTTAAGCAAACAGTGTTTGATTATATACTTCTGGTGTATATTTTATTCTCTGTAAGTGTATATATTAAAATGTTTTTCTCATACTTTCTAGCACTGCATTTTCATTTGGTTTTATCCCTCTTACATGCCTTGTAGTAAGTACTTCTTCTGTAATTGCCATATCACAGTGTACGCTTTTATGTAGACTGACTAATTGGTAAATGCTGGCTTTTTATGCTACTATTTGTTCTCTGTAGTGTCATTTATGCTATTCAGTATTAGACTGTATATGGTATTAACAGTACTTTCTGGAGGTTTAAAAGTAATGACTTGCTGATTGTCCTTCAGAAAACAGTCTCCAAAGCACTATTTTTTCTTCCACAGGCTTGCGTTACTGTATTAACTCAGAAATGATTTTTTTCTTTTGTATCTAAAGTGTGCATATTTATTGAGCTTTCACAAGTATTTTGTTACATTCATTTAATACAGAACAAAAATACATCTCACGGATGATAATAACACTTTTTTTTTTAAATTTAAAAAAGATGTTCTGTCTCTGCATAATCTTACGCAGATGTGCCCATTGTAAATACCCATGCTGACATTCTTTGAAAATGGCCAGAACTGTGTATTTAGACCCACCCCAGACAGATTTAAATTACAGAATGGTATTTTTAAAAACTTTTTCTACTTGCATCGTCTTCTTCTTCGGAATATACTAAGTAAAGTTTTCATTTCTGAGACAGGAATGTCTGATTTCTGCTAATCCCACAACTTTACCATATTCCAAGCCTGCAGCAGAACCACAAACAGAGATTCATTCACTCATAGCTTGGAGGAGAGGCCCCAAGTGAATTTACTCTCTTCTTAAGTTTTTCCTTTGCATTCCCAGGGAGATGTCGTACAAACTGTCTGGAATTGGTTACTGAGGGAGATGGTCTTTTAAGCAATTTCTCATCAGCCTTTCTGTTCTATAAAGAAATAATATGGAATGTTGCTAAAATGTGAGTCATAATTCAAGGCAGATATTGATATGAGTCTTAGTAACAAATATCAAATGATCATGAAAATCATTACTGGCTCTATGTGCTTGCATCTTTAACAAGAAGGATTTTTTCCTTCAAATTCTTTTATATAAAATAGAAATATATTTGTAAGTCTTTACAGGATCAAGACTGAATACAGTTTCCCCGTTTACCACATTGGTATTTCTGCACAGTAGGGTACTAGAAGGGATGCTTGGGTGCATGATTTGAGGTGCCTATACATGTTTGTTTTTTCTGTCATTCATCAGCTAGTTTTTGTTGTTGGTTGGTGGCTTGGGTTTTGGGGTTTTTTGTTTGTTTGTTTTTTAAAATCTTAATATAATGTTCATTGAGATTTCAGTGATACGGTAAAATTACCACATTTAGGCCTTGCTTATATACAGTAGCTGTACTGCTAAAACAGCCCAGCTCTCTGAGTGAATGTAACGCTTTCATGAAGAGGTTTATGCAGTTGTAATTAATTTTTATTTAGAAAGATTAAAAAGGCATACCAGTAAGATGGACAGATACAAGCATTTAACTGCAAGGGCCATTATAAGTGCCAGTTGTGTCCATACTACAGGCTGTATGTTCAAAGAGAGCAGCAGAGGCCAGGGGCTGCATGTCCAGGTAAGTGAGAAAACTGTGTTTAAGTGACAGGTAGGCTGTAACGGCAATGAGGCTTAGCCCAGAATGTTGAGAGGCTGTTCTCTGTGCTGGACTGCTCTTTTACGGGTGTTTGAAGGAAGAGGTGAGACATTGGAGTTTACACTGGGAGTGACAGTAAATAATACAGGAAAGCGCAGTGGCAGAGGATGTAAAGTGCACAGGTGAGGAAGTAAATAGTGGGTGGTGTACTAGGAGAAACAGCTGGGGGTAGGCAAAGATAGAGGGTGACAATGATCTAGACCCTGGCCCAGAAATAGTTAACTGTGCCTCCGGTGATGAGCATGTGCCTTTTCTGTGATGCTGAAAATGCAGGCGGGAATGTCCAGGCTAATGATTCCTGATATATCCAAGCTGGTTTTGTGCATACCCACTTGGATTTGCCCTATGGGCAGTGCTGGCCTTGGGCTGGCTCCCTGAATCCTGCTCTGCTGAGCCCTTCTCTACCTGTGACCCTGAGAAGGACAGTTCAGAGATCCTGGTGGTGATCCACATGGCTCAGCCTTGCAAAATCAAATATGTCCTGATGTTGTATTGGTTCAGCTACCAAACTGCTCTCTGGAGGGAGAGAATGGCACCTATGCCTGCAGAAGTTGGCTATCTGAGCTATCCTTAACCTCAAGTAACCCAGAACTTCATCAGTGTCGATTAGTAGTCTATAACCTCACATTTAAATTTATGAAATTTTATAATAAAATAAAATAAAGGTTACGTATTTGGCAAGTTTTGAAACACAGAATCACTGTATTTACCTGAGCAATGAGGCCTCAGCACACATAGGCCTTTTTTTGGTTATTTGCTTTGTTCAGTAGCTTATGAAAAGGGCCTTCATCTGTGACCAAACATACCACAGTATGTTTATGTCCTTCAGCTCTCAGTCCGTGTAGCAGTCAGTCATTTCGTTTTGGGCAGTCTGTGCCTGTGAAAGGCAGCTGAATCCTCTGTTTTAACATGAATGCAAACGTCCTTTCACAGAGCTCCCTCTGGGAATGTGCACAGTAATATCACAACACGAACTTGCCTGAAGTCACAGACATTTACAGTCACTGCCTGTGGGGATAGAGGAGGCAGTGAGGGTATCCTGACAAATACTGTACTAGCCTTTTATCGTTATCCTCTCGCAGGACAAGTGTGGCACAAGGGATTACAGAGTCAATGGCTAGTTCCTATTTAAATACCAAATGTATTTGGAGTGAGTCCCATGATGATAGGAATCAATCACCTGCTAATGCTTTAACCAGCTCAGCAAGCACTTAGAAATATGGACTGTCAGAGAAGTAGTGTTTAAAATAAAAGTAAAGTTTAAAATAAAATGAAAATGACATGTTAAGGAAGCATCACAGAGAGACAATGCAGACAAATACTGAAATATTTTAATAGCTACATACAGGGTAGAGACACTTTTTTTTTTTTTTTCCCCTGAATAATCAAAGGATTTAAAGAGTAAGATATTGTCCTTTTTTTAGGGACTATGCATTTTCTATTGTGATTGGAAGGCATTATTCGTAACAAGTTAGTGTAGTGTTTTTGCAGTTTACCAGTATGACAGCTCAAGTTCGTAAAGCTACTTCAGGCTGTTGTCTTCACTTCAAGGGACTTGCCAGAGAGAAGCTAGTATCTGATGCTGTTTCATTTTTATGGGATTTGATCAAGTACTCATACATTCATTTAAGTTTTTTGTGATTATGTTTTAATTATATTATTCGTCCCTTTCAAATTGCTTTTTGCTCATACAAACAGCAGCGCCATAAAGTTCTTTATGGTCTCTGCAGCCTCCCAGTCTCACTGAAGTGCTTCTCTTCAGGAGTCAAGTGTGGTCTTCTGCGACTCTGTTTTACCTCATTTGAATCCTGACTTTCATACAGGACAAGGGCTATTTCTTCACCAGATATTATAGAAAGTCTCTACTGGTTGCTCCTTAGCATTTGTTACTCTCTAGGCTGGTTTCTAAGCAAAACAAAGCTACCACACATCTGGGTTTTTGACAATCTGTCCTCATTTCCTATTTTGAAAATTTATCCAGGTAGACCAGAATAACAAGGAGCAAATGTTCATCAGTATAGTCTGAGATCTGGGGTTTTTTATTCAGCAAATGTTTGTAAATAATTAATATTTTCTTTGAAATATGAACCTGCTCACTGTTTTTTTTTTCAAATAAATCGAAACCCAAACTATGCTACCTGTTTACAACGAAGTTTTTAATAAAGCCCTAGGGTGGTCTTTTCCAGAAGAAAGTTCAAGTATACCCTAAATCTCTCAGGATCTAGTATACAGGCATAAAATTTAAACAATTGTGTTCCGAGAAAAGCATCTCTATTTATAAAAAATAATGGCTTACAAATTTACTATGCAAAAAATGATGTGTGGTAAATTTTATTTTTCCTCAGGCATATTTTGAAATTTACAGGGTTTGAAAGCTTAAGAAAATACTTGACATATGTTTCAAAATGGGCTGGTTTTGTGCCTGCATATAGTTCTGTTTATTTGTCTCATGGCAATAAAAATCTTTTACTCAACAGTGTTAGAATTAGGCCATATTGTATTTTAGATCCAGTATATCTCTTTATCAGGAGTCTGTTCTTAAATCTATATTTTACACTTTCCCGTGCTCCAGTCACTGCAACCATAATGAGTAAATGCTGTAGCTTTCAGTTCCTACCTCTGGGACGAATAATAAGAAAACTCTCGAACAGATGGAGTGGGCTTTCTCATATATGTTATCCATTAATGTCAAACAACAAGCTATAGAAAATGTTTCTATTACACAGGTGAAAAGAAGATAATATCACCTGTTTTCAATGGTGTCTACATTCACAGAGTTTAAATTTCACTTTGTCCCTGTGCCTTACGTTACCTGTTGGCTCTTATCTAGACCTTAAAAGGTGCTGAGCCCATGGGAATTTGTAGACACCATGACTTAAAAGTAATTTAGGCCATGTGAGTATAGGCCTATCTATATTATATACATACTGGAGATACAATATTTTCCTTCCCTGCAATTGTGAGGAGGCAGTATGTCTTGTTTTGTGAGATGGAATTACCATTTTACAGTATTAAGGGCTTGATCCTATATAGCCACTGGCATAACTTCAGTGATGTCATGTAGTTTTAGGGCAGCCAAAGGTTTCCAGTTCAACTTGGCCGTTGTCGAACAAAGCAATAGTATGTTGGATTATTCAATACCACTTTTTGTACTTTTGACACCAGTGCATGTAGTTTACAGCCTACTTGATTTTGGTGTTCAGTCAGTAGCTAGACAACTTTAACATTTATGACTATGGACTAAAAGTATCCCTGTTTCAGTACCTCTGTAGATTTGAGTAACATACACTTTTACTAAGTGGTTCAGCCCTGAATATCTCAGTGTTCTTTCATTTATTTTAGACATGCAAAATTGGAAAGGCAAAAATATTTTAACTGCCCTGTAGTTATATTAATCGTCAAATAAACTGCCCTTTGACAAGCTTTCTGATTTAGATGAAACTTTACCTGCATTTGTTTTCACAAGGTTTCTTAACGTTATCAAATGTGTTGAGATTCAGTAATTCTGGTGATGCTTAGATAAAAGTAGGAATAGCAATTAAAGTGTATATTTAAAAACACTTTAAAACAAATCCATTTGCAGTGGTACTTCTCATTTTGTGCTCTGGAACACTGTGCAATATAAAGGAACCTCTTAATCTAAAGGAATTGTGATCCAGTTTTAAACATAATTTTGATGGATAATCTTTAACTGCACTATGTATTACTGCAGTGGGCAACTTTGCAAGAGCCAGGGTTAATGAAGCTGCATGGATTTCAAATCTGTCAAAACGGGCTGCCCAAGAGACTGGCTTATGCCTTTGTTCTTAATGAATGCCACAACAAAAAGCATTCCTGTGGGCTTTTTCTTTTTTTGACTAAACATGCTTAACAGTCAGTTAACATGAAAAGACCTTCCTGCTTTCTTGTGGTATTTCCTGGTAGGGGTCTTTTTCATGGTATGTGCTTACTCATGAAACTTTGCACTGAAAATAGTGAAGAAAAAGATACTGGGGGGGGGAAAAAAAAAGCGCATTTTCTTATGGTAGCTACAGATGTGAATAATACATATCTTTCTTTTGGAAATTCCATGAGAGAACTTTCTTGTGTTATAAAATGGAGTGTGAGACTCAGAGACAGAATACTTTAGAGTAGGAAGACAAAGAAACTGAGAAGCTCAGAGAATGAGAACCAAAAAACCACTTTTCCTAAAGTTCAGAACAGTCTCTGGATTTGATTAATATGATGGTTATAGTTATTAAATATTAATGGAGTAGCAAAAAAAACCCCTGAAAAATATGCTGAAAAAAGTGGGGTTTTCTCCTTTTTATTGTGGGTCTATTTCTTCTTTATGCTGATATTATAGTTAACAATCAGGTAGATTTTTATTCATAACAAACTAAGTCTCCCTTCTAAATCTCAAAACATGTTTTGTTTTTAGTTTTAGTTTTCTTTTTTACCATTAGAGAACTTCTGATCATACATATATTCTTGGGAAACTCCTGTGTATGGCACTATCTATCACAGTACCCCAAAATAATTTTGTTCTTTTAGGGTAGGATACTGAAGATTCTGAGGAAATTATTTCTGAACCTGCAAAACTCATAAACTGCAGAGCTGTTCTGCCCCATAGAAGATAAACTAGGTCTCTGGAGGACTGTTGCCAATATTCCTACTTTTCAGTTGATACTGATTTCTAATAGATTTTGTCTTTTCGGTTTTGTGGGTTGTTTTTTTGTTTGTTTGTTTGTTTTTGTTTTTGTTTTTGTTTTTTTGGTTTTTTTTTTTTGTTTTTAAGGTGCAATAAAAGGATAAAACTTTGCAAAAGTGCAAGTGAAGCCTTATTACTGGGAAAATGTTGACTGTCTGAGGTAATTTTATCATTGCTAAGTTCCCAGAACATCGCAGTAAAGAAGTGGACTGGAAAAAGTTACTAGAATAATGAAATACTGTCCTTGTAGTCAAAGTACTGACTAAAATTTGATTCACGCTGTTGGAATGATTGCAAAGGTGTCACAGTTCTTCTGATTATAATTATTTCTTTGTAATACCATCTTGAACTAAGACAAACCCTTCAAGAGATGTTATGGGAAGATATATTGGACTTCAGAAAAACATATGTTAATCCAAATTCACTCTAAGAATAATATTGAAAAGAGCACTGAAAGACAAAATCTACCTATACATTTCATAGATCTAAAGAAAATATTTCACAGTCGTCATATTGAACTTCTTAAAATACTGTGTTATGTAAAAGAGAAATAAAAGACATGATCAGGAGCATAAAAGAGCCCCTGTTTCAGGGACATGGTAGTGTCAAACAGAAATGTATTGTCACCTCTACTATGTGGCATGACCGTCAATTTTATGACAAGAGAAAGAGCAAATAAATTAAAACTAGACACAGCAAGTCTCATCAAAAGTGCAATGAGAGATCTAGATTTTGTTAGTAGTTGACAGTTCATGTGAGACCATGGCACCCATGCCACTGGGCAGCTGGAGGAACTTCTCAAAACGGACACATGGAGGAGTTCCTCCATCTGTCAGTGCTTGGTGTGAAACTTAATGTAGTTGACATTCAAGGAGGAACAAGATAAAAACCTGAGAAAGCTTTTTTGTGTCCTACCTAATTTTTTATAGAAGACGACACATTTGGCTTGTTTCTGCACCAGGAATTAGTCACTTGGCTGACCTGTTGTTAGTCACTATTAGTTAAAGATTCTCAAAGCAAAATTCTGTCAGAGATAGCAAGGACTAGAAGCTGTTCAGAAGCAATGAAGGAGGCTGTGGCTGAACACCACCTCTAATACAGAAAAGGAAAATGGGGAGTATCTTGTTGTTTGGTTAAGCCCCATTGATTGCACTCATTTCAGTGCCAAAAATTTTTCTCCATTTTTTTTCTCCCATGTGCTTACTGTTTTTGATTCAGAGCTCATCCTATTTAAGTGTTACTTCCATGATCCAAATTAATTTCCTGCAATGAGAAAGCAAAAAAAACCCCACAACAACTTATGTTTTCCTGTGCATGTAAGATCGTTCTTTCATTAACTTCATGGCAAAACTGTGCTTTTTACAGCAGTTACCTTAGTTGTCATCTAGTCAGTGTTTCTCTGTGTGTTCAGAGCTTCTCAGCAATTGCAGGAAATACTTGCTACATGCTGCTGGCAGCACCAGAAGCTGCAGTCCCCCAGTTTCTTTGAAGCAGCAGTAGCAAGCAGAATGTCAATTACTTTACAATTTCAGGCTTCAAATTGGTTCCTTGGTAAGCAAAAACTTGCTCTGCTGCACTGACAGTATAAGTTGGTAATCTGAATAACTGAGAGAGATGGTCAAAGTTTTCACTTCAAAAAAAATTTAAGTCTTTTCCCCTCTCTTGCTTGTGTTCTACATAAAAGTTACCAAGACCTTTCTGATCTGCTGGAGAAATTCTTCTAGCATAAAAGTTGAATTTCATCTCTCAGCTTTAGAAAATCCACAGCAATATTGTTATTGCTCTGATTGGATGTTGATTTGGAGGAAATCCAGCTGTGTTGTGGTAATGTAATGTTGTCAGATACCTTCTTATCCCAGAAAGTTAGCTTTGTATGATGGCAATTCCTATTACCTGTGCTTCTGGAAGGACCATAGCAGTTTAGCAGTAGCTCTTCCAAAAGCAAATCAAATGAGAGGGCCAAGACTACAAGGAGAACACTCTGGCATTGGACTTCCAATGCTGTCGTCACACTTGGTGCATAAAACATTCAGCAGTATGTAGCAAAGGGGTAGTTGTGATCCCTAACATTTCTGATGATTTTCAGTGCTAGCGAGAAGACAGTTGGAAAGCTTTAACTGACATCAGACTGGTTTTCCCCAAAAAAACCCAACAAAAAACCCAAATGATTTCTTATTTAAAGGCTGTAAAAAATCTGAAACCCTTCCAGTGTTTTCGTTAGTGAAGCCAAGTGAGTAAGGGGGATCCTTCCTACTGGTCATCCAGTGGAAGTACAAGTAATCCATGTAATAGGTCAGTACATTTTAAGGCTTTCTTCTGCTTGCATAGTTGCTGTTGCACCATTGCTACAGCCCATGTGGAGGACTCAGACCTAGTTAGTTAAGGCAACTGCTGAGACGGGATCACTGAAAGCTTTACCATAAAATCTGGGTTTAGAAACTAGCACAGTCTGAATTATCTGACGAATTGTGAGTGCTACAGAGTATGCATTGTAGTTTTCTTCCACTATACACGCCTTTTCTAAATGTCTAAAAGAGTAGCATTGCACCGAGTTCACATTTCTTCTTTTAATTTATGCATGTGTATGTACATTGCTTTTCTCCTGCAGTTCTCTAAGAGTTTTATGGCCCATTACTGCGTGAATAAAATGTGTGCAGATTTTGCAAGCCTCTGCCAGAAGATGTTTATTACTCTCATCATTCTTACGAAAATCATGTTCCAGCAGGTTCAGGCAATGTGCAAAACATGGCACATGTGTGAATTGGCCATTTCACACTACACTTACAATATCAGCAGCAATAATAATGCCAGGGAAGGGGCCTTAGGGAAGGGGATAGACCTTATGTTAATTTGGTCATGAAGCTTTGATGTGTGATCTTTGTTAAACCCAGAGGTGTAAAGAACAGTTAGCTTATTTTCAAAAGTTGCTATCAATTGCTGAGGGAGGTGACAAACCAAAATATTAATGCAGAAAACAGCTTGCCAGATTGTCCATATTTTGCCTATTTTGGGAGCATGCTCTGTCTCAAGGGTTGGGTTATCAAGTGAGAGACAGTGCTTTAAAGAGATGTTTGATGTTGGATAGACAGAGAAGCAAAATATACTCCTGACTGTTTTAAACTTCTCTTGTACAGCAGTGAGTATTGCTGGTAAGTGCGACACAGTTGTATGGCTGGTGTGAATGTTTCAGGCATGCTGATAAAATAGTTTCATGTAGTAAAAGATCCAAGATATATCTCTCCTCTTTGCTGTGTTAGTGGTAACTACTGGAGGCATGCCTATTGTTTCTCACCTTCATTCAGTTCACAGCTACTGCTGCTTGCTCTGGTTTACTTTTCATTTGCCTTTGCAGTTGCTGTATAGCTCTCATCTTCCCCTGCTTTTCTGTGCAGTGAGTAACTTTTCTGTGTGTTCTGCTTGAGACACAGAAGACTACACCGTTTAGGCTGTCTTCTAATGTTTCAGCACAAGTTTCTTGGATTTTTATTTAAATATTTTAGGAAGTTTAAGTTTTTTATTGTTTATGCAAATAAATTGATAGATGGTAAAGCTGAAAGGACCGAAGTGATCAATTATAATAGATGGCCTAATACGTTATCAGAGACCATCGTACTGGTACGTGGCTTTTTGCCACTCCATTCTCCTGGTTTATATTTAAAAATGGGGATGTTTTCAAGAGCAAGGAGAAAGAGTTTCTATTTCTGCTCTTTCCTCATAAAAGTATCCATGATGCTTCTTCCCAAAGTCGTTTGGCCAATTCATGTGTAAGCAGACACCTAGGGCAGTGTGAAAAGCTAATTAGCAAAATAGTCTAAAAAAACATTCAGACAAACTCTGATGTCTCTAGTATTGCTCTTACCTAGGCATTTGTCTTCCCCCTAATGTTTAGGGTTTAGAATCAATCTGGAAACTCCTTTTCTAATGTTCACTGGGTTAATGACTGATGCTACTTACACTTTTCATCTGCTCTCCCCTGCCCCCTACTTTTAAGAGGTGTCATCACTGTTCTTCCAAAAAGAGAAAGGTAACTTTCATAGCTAGAGGAGATTTCTCCTTGCCAGCACAAAAATTCAGTAAATATACAATCTTAGGTTATTTATCTAAATTTCACTCATGTGAGTGTATGGAAATTCCAGTCAAGAGGAAGGTCTTATTAATCAGGTGCTTTAGAATAATATTCATATTTTGAAGACTTTACAAGATAAATTAAGAAAACCACAAACAGAATAACCAGTAGGTTTCAATGCCATCTAGTTATCAGATTGAAAACTGTTTCTTTATTTATACTTTCTTGTCTTCAAGTCAGTATCTAATCTATGGCATTGTTTGACTTCAAGATCCAGTTTCTTTTGTCAAAGGCTTTAGAAGCCCATATAAATATTTGCTGTTTCTTCCTCATGCAGTTTTGTTTACAATCCCCAAAGTGCTAAATAGATGACAGTGACACATCTCCCTTTGTAAGAGCTGTGCTTGTTTGTCCCTAACATTTGTAATTTATTCTTGTTGCAGTTGTTTCAGCACTTTTTTTAAAAAAAACCTTGCTAGTGTCTGGCTTCCAGAATCATCCCAATACCTTTCTGAAGGATAAACACAAATTAACAATGCCCCCAAGTCTCCTGCAGTACTAGATAATTTTAGGTTGATAACTTTTTCTGTATTCAGCTCAGCCACTTCATTCTCAAGTTCCCTTAGGATATCTGCATAAAGATTAGCTTGTCTCCATGTACTGTTGCACTTAATGTGTATTTCCTTCTGTAACCAACCCCAGTCTGTGGATATGGCTGTTTCTTAGAAGATGTTCTCACTCCCAGATGCAGAACCGTAGCTGACTATGCCTTACCTACATATCTGGAGCAGACATGCACCATCCCAAGTCCTACATGGGAAACCGATGAGGAACATGAGGACCAGAACTGTGGGACTTGCTGCAGAATGCATTGGCCCTGCACTCCAGAAATAACTGTTATGATTGCCATTTATACCAGTACGGAAATCTGGTGAAATAAGTTGTGAACTGAACAGAAAGTATGTATCGCCAATGTCATGATATTTGACAAAAATCAATCAATGATTTATGCATAATAAACAGATCAGACTGAGGATAAACAGCTAGTTGACAGGTATAAAGAGGAAATAACTATTTTACACCCAAAATTATTAGGAACAAGCCACTAACGTTTTTTTGAGAGCCCATATATCTTTTGACTGATAGGTGAAAGACAGCTGGTCAGCAGAGCCAGCAAGAACATCAATATTTGCATCACAGACTAGAATTCAAAATGAACATACACTTGGGTCAGGTAAGATAAAAGTACTAATCACTGGCAGTGGCATTCAGGAGACAGGTTATGTTTGTTAACCTTAACCTTTGTCTCCAGTGTGTCAAATACATCTTGAAATCCCATGTAATGAGAGTAAGCGATTAGAATAGAAGAGTATTCCAGTGGTAAATAGAAGACTTTACTTGTAGCCAAATTAGACTAAAATTTGGTTTTATTTGTGACCTTTTGTACCCAGTGCTATAGGTAACAGTCTGATCTTAGACTATGTAATAAATTTCTTGGTTTTGTTTTACAACAAATAGTATCTTTTTTTTTTTTTTTTTTGATAAGTTTAATTGAAGTGTAAGTTGCAAACTTGGAGTGCTCTCATCTCCAGGGAGGGAGGAAATCCAAAATGGTTCATAGAGCCACTGGAGTATCTGTCTTGTCAAGGTGCTAAGGAGGACCACAAGGGATTGTGTTGCCAGATGCCTGCTCTTGCAGGAGAAGAAAAGGAGAGAGACAGCTCACAGCCTCTTTGACGTTCACACATTAGTTGCACTCTGCTTCAGTTACTCTAGAGGGAGGTATTTGGGTCAGTTATTGTATCAGTGAAGAGTGTCCTGTCAGAAGTAATTCAGTTGTTTTGGACTTGGCTTCTCTCCTTTTCCAGTGACCTTTATTTTCTATTATTCTAATGCATCAGTCTCCCTGTTTTGTGGATTTTCAGAACTAAATATTTTTATTATATTTTTTAAATTTAATTTAATTTAATTTTCCTTTTGCTTTCAATATTCAAATTTGATCTTAGTTTTCTTTAGCTTCATCTTTCTGTATCAGCTATTCTTTTTTCTCTTTTTGCTGGCCATGAATAAAGGCAGTAATATCCCCACAGCAGTCAGTTCAAAAATGCCTCTTCTAAACTTTCTGAGCCTCTCAGAGCACTTAGTTGGATTTGTCCAAATTTGTTAGCCACAGAGGCTGCATCCTGTTTTTTAGATCTCCTTGCTAAACTATGCTGAAGTCGCAGTGGGAGCTCCCAGCTGGCCCTCCCTGATGCAGGGAGGCAGCAAATGGTGGCTCAGGCGTTAAGCACCTGGTCACACACAAATACAGAGAGACGTGCACAGATGGAGTTCTGCTCATCTTCACACTGTAACAGTATTAAGCGATCTAATTTATATACAAAAGGCTGAAGTTGCCTGTTAGTGCTGTTTTATTGGATGGTTTTCTCAGTGGGGTCCTGCCCCATGACTGAGGACTGTAGATATTAGAACAATGCACCAAATAAATAACATGTAAGAAAAATATTCAGACTACAGTAATGACCATGCTGTCATTGTACTAATCACTGCTTAAACACATGTGGAAAAAGACCTTAGATTAAAATACCTTGTACAGTCAGAGTTCATTCCCTGATCAAGAGATGATTAACACAGTGATGCTTCTAACATCTTTGTTTTCTGTCATTTGGGCTTATATCCGTATGGGTATAATTGATTTAAGTGATTTTACAGTGTAGTCTTCTCTCCCTCTGTTATATTCTGTATGTTTAAAATAGTGACCTTCCCCCCAACTCCCCTTATATGTGCTGTGTTCCCTGCTGCGTGGTGAGGATAGCTAGCTCTGATGTAGGACTGCTTTGCTGTTTCTGTAGTGACATCCGTATTTCCCTGCTCCTTCAGTTCATCAACTCTGGCCTCGAGGTGCTATACTAGTGCTTTGAGGGACATTAACTGCTTGCACCACATTTGGATCAGACACATATATCTAACCTTATCTTTGAGAGGTCTGGAGAAAATAACATTGGAAAAGAGATCTTATGTTCAAGTTCATGCCCTCTTGACTAGTTTGAATTAACACCCACTTAGACAGGGTAAGAAGTCAAAAATATGCCTGGAAGGTTAAACATTAAGTATGTAAAGCTAGACTTCCAAACTTACATAATGCATGAAAATGTGTATGTAAAAATGTCTGAACAAAACCAAAGTTTAACAGTTAATACATTTTAAAGTATGTGGATTTTAAAGCCTTTTTTGAGGTTCCCTTTTGCTGGTTGCCTTCAGGGGAGGTGAGACAAGTTTCTAACCTTCCTAGCCAGCTCAATGGAAGAGAGGGAAGGAAGAACACAGAGGCAGAAAGAAATCTCAAAGTTAAACTTGTGTGATCTTTGAAGGGCTTCAAGAGTAAAAACCTTTAAAGAGAACCCCATAGGTGCTACATGATCTGCATTTTGTCATTCAGGTTTACAATCATCACAGGAGACAGAAGTCACAGATTTGCTGCCAATACAGTCACCCCTCTTTTCAGCTGCTGTGCCTTTTCTGTTCCTCCAGTTCTTAGGTTTGTAATTGAAAGCTCTTCCAAACAGTTTGTGGTGTTTGGATATCTACTCTGGATGCTTCTAATGACAGAATGAGGCTCAGCCTTGCCCTAAATTAATCTTGTGCTGGGTCTCACGTTTTATCTTGTCCTTCCCTCTGTTTAGGGAGTACTTGTCTGGCTTACCAAAAATACTCCTTTCTCTTTTCTTTTTTTAGACAGAGTTTGTTAAAGTCAGGTCATATCCCTGATACAGTTCACAGCATGGCTGTGTTTCAGTTGCCTTGGTAAAATGGAGGAAACTGTGAACTGTGGGATGATAACAAATGGGGATTGTGGGGTTACCAGGAACTCCATAATCTGTAAAAGTCTGCATATTGTTAAATCATAGCCTCAGTCCCAACAGTTAACAAAATATCTCTGATGTACCAACAATCCTGTGCAGAAATGCAAATTGTTTTCACTTGTGCTGAGATACAGATATATTTCTAGGTCTCTGTACCACAGGATGGGGAAAGTCTTTGCCTCTGATTTTGGTCAGATGTTCAAAGAAACCTTTTGATTGCAGTGCATCCTAATAAACATGACACCAGTTTAGTATGTATTAAATAGTTTCTACAAATAGTTCCAGAGTGGTCAAACCATTTGTTGTTTAATAGTTCTTCCTGCTGTCCAGCTCGTCTTGGTGTCACTTTGTGTATTTCTAAAGTTCAGGCAATTAGTGGATCAGAGGCTGAAAATTAGTCATATGAATGAATAAAAAAATCCCAACAATTGAAGTTGGTTTAGGATCTTTGTGATTTTTTTTTTTTTTCTGAATTTATCATGCCAGCTATCACTTAGTCATTTGGTCCTGAATAAGACTGAAACATGATATATGCAACTTGCTGCCTAGTGTCAGCACTGGCGAGCTTGTGTGATTGCATTTGAGCTGAATATTTCAGCAAATAGCATAGCACAGCAGCAATTGCTGAGCCCTGTCTATATTCTCTCTTTGCAGTGAGCAGGGATTTTTCATTTCATACATCATTTACAGCTTGCCACAGTGATTCCAGTCAGCTAGGATATATTTTCAACACAAAGAGAAGAAAGAGAAATATATATCATTTGTTGCAGAAGTTGGGCGCATTGAGTTCAAATTTAATTACACTGTAACATCAAAAGCTACACTAATAGACAAAAAGTCAACTATCCTTAACTCAGAGTAAAATAAGATCAGTTTTCTCATTACTCAAGAGTCCTGCCTGGGCTTATTGGGCAGTAATTTTGCTGCTTTGATACATTACATCCATAAGAGTCAGTGCACAGACTTAAACAGGTACAGTGCATATATCATCCATCTAAGTATTTTACAAAATAACAGATGCCTTCAACCCTCTTCTCAGAGTTGCCTTGTTAACAACACTTATTACTGTTAAAAAGTGCAGCTCCCATTCCTTTAGTTCCTGGAGAGTCTGCAGGTTCCTGCTGGGCAAGACAATCAATTAGGAAGGGGGGTCTCAGCAGGGATCCACCAACCCCAGGATCTGTGTGACCTTAGAGGAAGGCATGCTGACTTCCATTTTTCTCTTTTTTCCCCACCCACTGTCCTATCAACATGTCTGAATCCTGATCTGCAGTAGCTAAGGTAGACATGATTGGTTTTATTAGTAAGCTGAGATGATATAAAACAAACAACCCCCCCCCCAAACGTGTTTTATTTTTTTGTTTGTGTTTTTTTTTTCTTTTTTTTTTTCTGGAAACTTTAAAGTTTCTGTAAAACTCAGACGATCCTAAGCATTGTCCCTTGCGATCAGATCCACAGCTAAGGGATCTGTAAAATCAAGTGTAAGAAACACAGGCCTTATGCCTTGATACCTTCTTTTCCTTTCTCATTGCAGCTTCAGATTTTCTCGTTAGAAATTAGAATGATTCTATCCATTTTTAAAGGCCTCAGAATCACAGACATCTCTCAGCAAGCATCTGTTAATTTCTGAGACTTTTGTAAAGCTTCATTTATTGAACTGCAGTGAGTGCTGAAGACTGCATAACAAATAAGAACTTGTCTTCAGTTGAAATGCATTAAAAGTTGAATTTTTGAGAAGTAGAATGTATGAAAGATACAAAATCTGTAAAAACATTGGTATTAAATGACGTTGTGAACCAGGATGCATGATGGTAATTAACACAGTGTCTGGGGTAGTAAACAGAGCAGTAATCAATCACAGCCATGAAGACTTGGGGATTCTGGGACACCCAATGACAATTTTGGGATTGAAGAGTTCACTTTAAATGGGAGAAGTCTTTGATATTTTCTCCTCCATGAATTCCTTGTACTTCCTCTCATAATGTACTCCTTAGGTTTTCTGGGATACATCAGTTTGCCGTTGTGTCCTTACCATTGCTGAAGTAGGTTTGGAGTACCTACTCTTCAGTACAGAGGTAGGAGAAATATTACTGCAAGTAAACCTCATTATTTAAGAAAAAAATCCAGTGTTAAAAGATGATGGTATTAGAGAAGGAGAGCCCAGGGGCAGCAATGCAAGGCGCAATGCAATTTCCATTAGCAAATAGTCGATAGAGTCCTGATGGAGCAATGTGTGGCATAACAGAATTTTATTTCCATTCTTCAAATAACAATAAGAAGAAAAATAAAGTGGAAAAGCCTTTCCTGGGATCATCTGTGGTTGTCAGACTTTGTCAATGTGCTTTTGACACCTTCTTTAAAGATAGAAAAGCAGGGAAAACTATGTCTGTAGCCTTGACCTTGTTTCCTTGTTGGGGAAACTGATCTGGTGTGCTGTGTTTGTTTTTTCAAGTTTCATTTGTCAAAATGTATAAGGTCTTCACAGTTGTATATATTTGACTTTAGGAGATGAACTGCTATAATTAGTAACAATACACTTATTTTATTACTTGCTTTGATAGAAGCCAAGGGTGTTTTAAAAAAAAGTCTTAATTTCAGAGTGAATTATATTAGGGTTTTGTTGTTGCCTGCTTGTGCTAAACTCCCTTTTTTGTGTGTGTGTAATTAGCAAGCAGTAAATTACTTTATTTCTCTTTTGTTTAATTGAGTTAATGATGTCTACAAAGAAACATCATACCAAGGGTTGGTTTTTGTTTTTTTTTTCTGATCTCAAGGGACTCTCAAGAGTTTCAGATTTTGCCAGACTCAAAGCTGTAAGGAGTGCATCAAGAGCTGTCCTGACATCTTTTAAAAAATCTTTCACTTCATTGCTGCATAAAGGTGAGCCTAAGTAGTACAGAAGACAGCTTGAACAGAAGCAGCCAGACTTGAGCTAGCAGAGGGAGTGTGCCTTGCAGGCTGACCCCTCTGTGTAAGGGAGTGTGTGTTTTTTTCTTGCTGAGAGGGCAAGACTGGTACATTAATGAGTCATCTGCCTTGCTGGGCCACAGTTTTAAGAACAACATGCCTTCCTGTCCTTTTCATACTCTACCCTCTAGAAAACGTAGCTCTGTCATTACTTATGACAGCAGACTCCATCATATCAAAGTATAAAGAAATCGGTGATGAAGAAAGAACTAGGGAAATGAGAGGAGTTACAGTACAGAGAGCTTCATTAGGAGGATAAAAACCAGGAAGAGAAAGATTTAATGAGGGTCTTGTTTGTTACTTTTGCTAATTTAGGAAGTCTTGCTGCTGGCTGTGGCACTGAAAGGTTAAATTGTACAGATACTTTCAAAATGAATATTGCAGTGAGCCAGAATACAGAATTTAAGTACTCACTTGCATTTAATCGGTAAATTTCAGCCTCAGACTGTGGGCATCTTGGGTTTCAGAAGTGAAGGCTCCTTTAGGGGTAAAACTATGCTTGGCTCTTTTTATAACCAATTGGTCTAGATTAAGGCTACTCTGTTCTGACTACCCTCATTTGCAGATTGTTATAGGCTGTTTTTCTTCTTTTTTTTCCCCATTTGCATATAAGTCTTCTTTCTACTTGGGTACTCTCTAGTTCTGAACCTCACCAGTGTTTGTGGGGCAGAAAGTGCTAATACCAGTCACTTTCCAAAAGAATTACCTTGACTAGACTTGTTGGGTACTTATGGATTCTTATTAGTGGCCATAATGTTTTGCCTAAACCTGCTCTGAATGCCAGCAACACTGGACACAGCGTGCCCTTATCAACCATGCTGGCAAGTCAGAGGCAGCAGAGCGTGCTGTGGGCTGTAGATGCAGAATGGATGTATTCAGTGGCTGATCTCTGAGGTGCTGTGAGTGTTTCTGTCTTGGAATGACAGAAATGATACTGAACTTTTTTCCTTATGTAGCTTTGTTGGTTTGTTGTTTGGTTTTTGATTTTTTTTTCCCTTGACTTTTCATTTATTGTTCTATCCATAAATTAACATTTTTAGTGCTATGTTTCCCAGCTAAGATTGTATTTCATTTTTACTGTGTATGCTTCCTTTTTTTTGTCACAGGAAGTTTTATGAAGAGTCCTTCATGACTACACTAGTTGTTACTGCATTTTCCTTCCTTGTTTTACTATTTTTAACATCTCCATTTTTCCAGCTGGAAAATGGAAATTACATAACTTTCCCTCTCTGTGATACGTAAAGATCAATCAATTAATATTTATCCACAATTTGGAGATGGAAAGTGTTATACATGCACTGAGCATTTGGGAGCCAATATTAGATACCAATCTGTTAACAGATGTGGCTTCTTTAAACAAGTTCTTTCAATTACTGGGGAGTAGCTCCACCAGTTTTAGGGATTATTAACAATAATCTTTATTTACAGGATTTAATTTACAGAGGAAGTCAAGATGTGGGCTTTTAGACTGTCTGATGAATATAGGTATTGTACTCATGGTGGCTGTTTTTAAGCTGAATTTTTGGTAGCACAACCCCTCAAATAGATGCTGTTTTAGTGTTATTAAGGTAGTTTATGCCCATATATGGCATTTATTTGATTTTCCATAGTAACTTTATGCTGATGACACCAGACCAGTCAAATCCTATTCATGTGTGTGAGACACTCTGTGGCCCGGAGACACAGTTGCCTCCATGTGATCTTTCGACCAGTGGTACATACCAAATGGAATTTCAGTTTGGGGGAGAGGCTGACATGCCACACAGCAGCTGTCAAGTGTGTGGTCCTCATCTGCAGCCTGGTGCCAAAGACACTTTCCATTACTGTGGGACCCACCCTCAGGTGAGCCTGTCTTCCCTGACAAAATCCAAGTGGAGATAAGATCTTTTCCAGACAGGTTGGGTCATGAGAATTTGAAGGGTTGATAAAATGCTACTTCCCAGTGGAGATGGATGCTATACCAGCTGTACTGATAGAGTTCAAGGGAGGCAATTTCAGTTACTAGACTCTAACTGAAGGCTAAGGTTTTCCTTTTCAATACAGACTGTCCTTGCTCCTATTTGTTGTTATTGATAGAGTAGATAGTGTTCTGTGATAACAATATCATCAGGGAGAACCATGGCATGCCAAGAAAGATTTTTTAATATGATCACAAGAACAGTAACAGAAGCAAAAAAATATGGAAACAGCTGTGTCATTTTAACAGAAAGCTAACTTTTGTGGAGTTACAGCCCTGGAAGAAAAGTCACCCCTTGAAATTCTTATGTCCAGTGAAAGCTCTTCCCCTCAGCTTTCCAGCCAAGTAGCTGGAAGTGTGACATCATGCTTCTCAGCAGACATTATTAACTCAATTAAACTGAAGAGATATAAAGTAAATTACTGCATCCTAATTATAAAAAAAATGGATAAACAGGCAACAAAAACAATTATATAATTCACTCTGAAATTAAGATGTTTAAAACACTAGCAATTTAAATCAAAGCAACAGTAATAAAATAAGCGTAATGTTACTAATTACATAATTTTATCTTCTGAAGTCAAATACATAATTTTTTGTTGACTTGGTGTATTTTGGCATTTGTAAGTGCAGGAATGGAATATGAATGGGCTTGACTTACACAGCAGCACGGAGGAGCACATCTTCTGTAGAGTGAGAAGCTGGGCCTGCAGTGATGGGGAAAAATACGCTTATAATGAAGCTTCACTCAGGCTGGTAGCCTGTGCTGCGGTAGGAAACTGGCACTTGGCATCCGTTGCCTGCAACCTGTTCCTTCTTCCTGAAGTCTCTTACAGTGGATTGATTAAAACTCCCAGCTGATATACTCAGTGTTTGATAATTGCTGGTGTTTTCTACATCAACAAAACTGACAAGAGCAGAATTGAAACTCAGTGATGTTAAAACTTGTCCGTGACAGCTTTGATTTCAAATAGAACATGGTATTCTTTTAGACAAATAGTAGAGTGAGGTTTGGCTTTTTTTCCATTTCTTTCTTCCTCCCTCCTTTTTTTTTTTTTTTTTTTTAAAAAAAAAAAAAAAAAACAAAACAAAACCAAACCCTTAAGATTGTGCAATCCATGGAGGTTTTTGGGCATTACTTTGATTAGTGAAAGCCATATGTCCCTTAAACAAATGAGAACAATTCTGATACTGACAATGAAAAGAAGCCAAAAAACACAGTAAGTTGCTGCCTGTAAGAGTAAGATTGTTTTTTTCCAGAGTTTTTGACTTGAACTTTTTGCCACATGGGAGCTTCTGTGAGAAAGCAGCATTCAAAAAGCATTGGCAGGCTCACTTGTCTGTGGGATAGTTCCATTGACTTTACTGACGACTGGATTTGGCCCAGGTAGTGTAATATGATCAAAAATTAAAAGAGTAGATGTTTCATTTTTGTGCACCTAATATACTGTTTCAGATCAATATGAAGAAAAGTTATGTACAAAAAAGAGAGATTATGTCTTATACAAAATAACCTCTATATAGACCTTAGAAAGAAAATTACTTGTGTCTTTTGTAGAGTAAGAAGCTGAGCTTGCAGTGATGGAAAAAATGCAAGTGTGTAATAATCAGTGCCCACAATGACCCTGGGTTTTCTAACAAAATCAACTGTCAAAAGATCTGACCCATCCAAATACAAGCTGTGGAAATGCACCCTTCTACACCATTGCCTCACACCAATCAATAACAATTCAGTCCTGGCAGAATTCAGGCAGAGCCTATTATAAGCCATCTAAAACTGAATTGCTGTCAAAGAATTAGACATGAAGAGGATTGCCATGAGTATCTGATGGGAAAAAACACTGCCATAGTTTAGTACAGTGGGACAGTTTCAGATATTGCTTAGTGCCAAATGCTTTAAAAATCCAGAATGATACTGAAAGTATTTTAAATATCTAAACATAAATGAAGATTGGCAGCCTTGGGTCTGATGCTAGCAGGAACTGAGGCAAGTGAAAATATGGTTATAGTTATTTCCTGTTGGTCAGAAATCTGCTTGACCCATTTATCAATGCAAAATAGAAGATAGATATCACTCTCAAGAGTTTAATTGGTATAGAGCTCCAGCTACTCCTTCCGTATGAAAAAGAATTGTGTTTTCTTTTTGGAGGAACAGAGAAGAAGAAGGTGTTGCATTATCAGAGGAATGTTTTTATATATATATATTTTTTGTCATTGCAAAACTCAAAAGATTCTTCCTCTTTGACATCTATATTAAAAAGTTTTCCATCTAATTGTTCTAATTTGAGTGTAAGCATAGGTATTATCAAGGGTTTTGCCACTAACTGGGTATGTCCTGTGAGATAATATGGAAGAAGAAAGAATTATTTGCTATTGGTTCCCTTTTGTAATGGTGTTATTGTGAGTAGACATTTTATTATTAGCTGTCTGCCATCACAAGAAGTGTGAAATACTTTTTATTGGCTGAACAGTAAAAATCTCATGTTATGTACTGTACAAGAAGCACCCTAATAAGACTACTCCTTTGCTACTTAGAATTTGGTTAGATGGAGGTGCCTTAAAATATTGCTCCTTGAGCTTACTGATGCTTTCAGGACAGGGTTGGGAGGACAGTACAGATGGGCTCATTATTCAGTACCCCTGCTGACTGGTTAAGTGCACTGTTACAGATTGCTTGTGTGGATGTGCTGTGAAGCAGCTCTTAATACCCAGGGAGATGAAACGGGGCCCATTAGGGAAACAAGGAAATGTGAGGTAATGACTGGTTAATACTCTTGGGTGTGAGGGTATAAGGTATTTGCTCTTGAACCATGCCTGTCAGTGAGTGAAGAGGTAATTCAAATGTTCTCTTGGATTGGTGTCCAAGGAAACCATTTTGGATTGATAGAGGTAATAAAATGTTACATTAATCTGTGGGCTGCATGCACATTTGTAAGTCATTGGCCATCTTACCCATGTTGTGTTGCTCCCAAGGCACTTCTGTCCAGAGTGACTCACTAGTTTCTCCTCCTGCCTGCATTTTTCTTTACCTCCTGGAGTTGACATCTTTCCTGCCAGCTGTGTCTTTTCCGCAAGGTAATTCTCTTCACTGCTGACTGCAATCCTGGGGGATTCTATGGCTGTCAGCCACACTTCTACCTTCTGCAGTTCTGTCTCCTTTCCTTGCACGTTTACCTTCCTTTGCTTCTCTTTTGCCACTGCCACCTTCTGTTTCTCTCCTAATCTGGACTTCACTGTGCCCTGTGAAAAGGGGGAAGGCTCAACCCCAGCTAAGTCATAGAAAGGGATTGTAACAGTTAAAATTCATTCTGTGAAGAATTTCTTCTGAACCAGAAAGCCAGAGATTAAGGTTTTAACTAGTTGAAGAGGACAAAATTGCCTTTGTGGTTATAAATAGCCTTCAAAAGGAAATATTAAATGTTTTTTTGATGGAGAGTAAAATACTTGGCTCTGAAATGTATTGAAAAACTTTGTATTTCTCGGTTCTTGAGCTTGCAATTTTTGCTTGGTGGTGACAGTACCTAGCAGTCTACAGATACTTTTGACTGATAGTGTAGTATGAACCAGGACTCACCTTATATGTTGTCTCAGTTTAATATATAGAAATAATATATTAATCATATTATAATTATTATAATATAATAATATATTAATTACTATATAGAAATAATAACCCCAAAAAGTATCACAAATAATTAGACATTACTACAGACTTGCTGAGACATAAGATACCCTCTTCTGTGCTGTCAGTTCTCTTTTCCTGAAGTTTCCTTCTTGCTGCTGCCTTGGCATATAATTCAGGTATATATCCTGACTGTATACTCCATCCCCACTTATTGTGGTTTTTCACATGATAAAACTGGCAGAGAAAGATACTTAAATACTCTGAGAGCACATGGAATGCTGTGTTCATACTGTTACCCAAGAGCACAGTGAATTAAGAAACTTTCTAGTTTTTAATTATCTCTGTGTAGTTGCATAAATATCAATTCAAGAGCATGAGAAAGTCCCCTGAAGATAATAAACAGCTATGCCATATATAGTGGTAGTTCACTGTACACTTCTATGATCAGCCCATCAAACAGCATTCCGAACACATTGGGTATGTCATGTATGCAGAATGACTTTTACATTTTGCTTTTATTTTACCCTTCTACTAACTGTATTATCTTCCCAATAGAGCTATTTATCAGTGTGGTGATTAAGTGGAGTCTACTTTACATTATGTCTTTTGAAAAATATCTAAATTAGGATGATCTAAAACTTCAACAAATTATGGGTACTTCAGTTGCTTATGTTTGTGTTCCATGGGCAGCAAATTACCCAGTGTTTTTCCAATTCAAGTAAATGGGAGACAGCTGGAGGTTAGGAAGACTCATCTTACCAAATCATAGATATTTTAAACAGCTGGCAATAAACTGTAATTTATATCTATAAAGTAAAATATTTATCCAGAAGAAGTACCTTTAGAATATGCTTAAAAGCTGCATCCGAGCTGACATGAAGAGGAGCTTTGTATCTTATTACCATGGGCTAGGGCTTAAGTTTATGGTTAATTCATACACTGTTCCTCTGAAATGCTGTAACTTTTATTATTAATCAATTTAAATTGAAAGAAGTCATAGTTGTAAGAATTAAAAACAGACTTCCTTCAGTAATTGAATTCATCAAACCAGTTTTATAAGTAGTAAATGCAACTGAACTCTGTATGATGAGAGCATCAGTGGATCTAAATTCATGTACAGCGTGAGCTTCACAAAGTCTGTATTTAACTCATAGTCTTTTTTAAATTGTTGTCGGTGATGCTCTGAAGAGGGCTGAACAAATGAGTTTTCCAGTGCACTGAGAGTTTTGATATTTCTTAAAAATCTCAACAACTTTTTCCACACCAGGTTCTTATTGTTGAAAGTTTTAAATGTATTGCCTTTTAAAATCTTTCTCCTGTCATTCTCTGCAAAACCTGGAGATCTTAATGCACACAACTGTTACGGGACTTGCAAACAATTCTGTTTCTGCTCTTCACTAATTCTTAGAATATGTTACATCTCCATTAAACTCAGTGGGCCAACAGAGTTTTATCCCATAATTTGATGATTTGGTGGTAGGGTCCATGAGATATGAGTAGTGGAATTTTTTTTTAAGTGATTAGAACATCTGAGGGGTCATTGTGGTTCAATGACATTGAGTAAAATCAAGATGATTCTGGTTTTTTTGAAAGAAAAGCAGTGAATGTAACGAGATGAATGGGATGCACTTAAGAGCTGGGATGTTTGAGCAGCCTGCATGTAAAAAGAGATTAATTTATAGTAACTCAGAGTAACCCAAAGCAGCAAATGTGGTCTCAGGAGGTAATGTCATTATTTGTCTTCACATATGTAGGTAAAAGCATGTTTTTCCTAATGCTTCTAGCAGTGTTGCAGCTAACTTTGTAATATTACAGTGTTTGTTCTGACATGATAACATTTGTTCAGATGGGATGAAATACTGTTGGTGGAGTTTGCTGCTTCATGTCATGCCTGAAGAAATAAAGCAATAGAAGCAGACTTCAAGTGGAATTTGCATCCTTTCCTTCTTTACTCTCTGATGAGAAGTAAGTGCTGTTACCTGTTACCCTCAAACACCTGCTCAGTAAGGTTCAGTTCTTGTAAAAGCAGTGTCATACTTGCCAAAGAAGTGAGCTACTGTGGTAGCTAAAGTATGTGGCAGTTCATTTCTAAAGTCTCATCTGCCTATGACTACATCAATGATGACTTAATATCTGCACTGTGGCAACAGGGTGGCAGAGACTAGAAATTAGTAAATAAAAGCATTTGGTGTGTTGTTTTGGGCACTTGGCCTTCAGTCTTATCTTCTGGAGCTCTAATACAGTCTTAGCCATCTGCTAAGGAGTAGTAAAGACACTACTGAAGATTAGTGCTTTTGAGCTAGCCCAGTCTCCAAATTAGCTGAATTGCTCTTTTTCACGTTGGAGATACTTTGGATAATGATTTTGCCCTGTGACATATTTCACTATTAAATTTCACTTAAAATTTTAGCTTTCTCTTTTGTTCAGTAATTCCTAGTGTAGATTTAGAATATGGTGTTAGATGTTTGATGGTAGATTATGCACATATGCTGTTTAAATAGGACTGTAAGATCTCATGACCATTTTGCTATACTGCAAGCCTTTTAGTGTGGGGAGCCTTGTCATCAGTATACATGTACATATCATTTCCAGAGTGCAGAACTGGCATATGTACATTTTTAAAATGCTAAAATGAATGTTTTTTATTTATCTTGATTTAAATTTGTAGACACCTAAATACAGTGAACTCTGGCTCATATTCAGCAGTTACCTAGATATGAGTTAGCAGGAATAGCAAGTTTAGCCTAGATAATAAATAAGTCAATCCACTGAAAATAGTTCAGCACAACACCTTAATACCTTCCTGATATATGTAAATATTTTTATTGTAATAGAAATTATACGAAAGACATAAATAATAATAATGCTTTTTATATTGTCTTTCCCCTGGTTCACTGTCTAAAATCCTGATGTGTTTAAAAACCCAGGTATAACTGAAGTAGAAGCTTTGTGATGAAACTTTTTTTTTTTTTTTTCTGAAAAAGCTGATTAGTCAAAACCATAACATAATTTTAACATATCCTCTTTCCCTGAAGTTTCCACTGGGAGAGTTTCTCTGTCCCAGAAATAAAAAAGATGAAACAGCAGCGTAGGGATTAGATGCCTAATTGAATCCAGTAAAATGTTGAGTGACCCAACTAATGAGCTATTTGGCTGTCTTCAGTTATCTTTCTCTACTTCTGGTTTCTGTTTTTTTGTTTGCTCCAAAATGTTGCAAAGTCTTAACTTTTTGCTTGGTTGGGTTTTAATAGAAGCAGAGATCTTGGGTTTTGGCAAGCCCTGGTTATGTTTAACCTCTCTGGCACATATATTAACTATGAAGTCTAGAAACACTTCACTGAAACTGTGTAAGATCTAACGTGTGTAGTCCCAAATGAGAAACAAAGATGTGATAACACAAATACTGGTTTTATTAGAAGGTGATACATGACTCAGTAATGTTTGAGAGCTTCTGTATTAATCTGGTTGTGTGTCTAAGGATTGCATTCGCTGTGCATTAGCTAAAGCATCATTGCACTCTGATGGTTATTTACCATCACCCCAAAGATCCTCCTTGGTGCCCCTGCTTTTCAAGAAGTAGTAGCTCACCCTATAAGCATGACCTAGTCTCATGGTTCCTTTTTCCTCTCTCCATATATTCTTTCACATTGCTGTGTAGGTAAGTGCACATTGATGGCATAAAATAAAACAGTCGGCCCTGTCATTTGCTATGACTGAAAAGAACGTCATGGTTAAACTCTTTTCTGTAAAGTGACTACGGTGGTTTTAGCACTGGGACAACAATGAGAACTGTACTCTGAGATTTACTAATGTGATTTCTTTGCAAACTTCTCTTGCTTTAGGCATAAATAAATATGTAAATATATCATCTTTTAGTCTCCAAACATTTTCATTGTGATCTGTTTTTGTCAAGGTGTAAGCTGAAGACAACAGGTATATCCAAATGAATTAATCAATAAGAGTTGCACAGTAAAATTCTTAGACAAGTGATGCCTATTACCAGTGTATTCCAGTACATGCAACCTTGTCACCATGGTAGAACATGATCTCTTGATTTTAAACTTTCCCTGATACTTTAACTGTGAGATCTTTGTTTTTATGCTATGCATATAGAACTCAGAAGTAATACAGTTTGGCATCAATACTGGAGTTGAATTTAGGGCTCTGATACCATAAAATATTTACTTTAAGAAGCAGAGATGCACCAGCTTTTTCACAGGGAGAGTGATATGAAAAAACTAATGAAAACAGGGAGTACACTATAGCTGCTGTTTATGTGGTAACAACTGTGGACTTGAAAAGCAAATGCTAATAGGATCTTCTCTATTAGTTATGCAAGAAAACAGTACTTTAAAATGCACCTTTAAAGTTTAATTTACCAGTATGCTAAATTTTGCAAGTTTCTAATCTTTGTTTTATTTATAAATCTCAAAAAAAGAACAAGCATGGCATTGTGAATTCTAGAAAATGAAGAAAAGGTCAAATGTGATATAATCAATCAGTGTCCATATTAGAAGCACATAAAAGTAGACCTATGCAAAATGTCCCCAAGCTATTTCTGCTTCCCACAGGTAGCTTCTGTAAAAACAGAAGTCTCCCCATTGTATTTATCTTCACTTTTTATCCTTGTTGAATCACATATTGCGCATTTTCCTTTGTACTTCTGTCCGTAACTGTGTTACTGCCTCTTTGGGTGATTTAATCCCATGAAAAGGTGGATTTGAAAGACTGCATCCACACTGTAATGCCAAGAAAAAAGGAGAAGTGAATAAAATTTTCAAGTGAAAACAAAAAAGAGAGGTGATGTCTGAAAATTCCCTAAATGGTCTTTTCCTATGCTAAAGTTTAAACATGCTTTCCCATCAGCCAGGAAGAAAATAAGTGAAGTTTATTGAGTACCTTTTTATTTTTCTTGAACCGACACTTTTACAATTTCAGTATAAAGGATCTCAATTAGACCTGGTTAAAATGCTATTCAGAGTCTACTTCCATAAGAAACTGAGGAGTTCATTTTGTAGAGCAATGCTAACACAGACAGTGAAACTGTAATATGTCAGCTGCTTCTAAACTATTTGACCACTTTGTCCCCAAAACTGCAATATTTTTGTATATTCTTAACTTGTTCAAAAAAAAGAGAAATAAAATCATAGTTAGATTTTTTCTATTTTTTTGCTTTTTTATTTTTATTTTTTCCTCTTCATTTCACAATCTATAAATGTTATTCCCCAAGCATACACAAGAGGCAATATTTCTAGGACTATAGGTTTAATCCAGCTACTGGAATACCTGTTACAAACTGCTTCTGATGCAGTCACAAGGTAAGGTAAGGAGGGCTACTCTCTTTCCCTGCCTCTGATTACTTGGGCTGATCATTGGGAATACTATACAGCCCTGATGGCTGAGCACAGAGGTTTTATATTTTAAAAAATGGTTGCTCATTCTAAGGATTTCTTCCACTCCATTGATTTTCAAAGTAAAAAAATAAAATAATTGGTCAAAACTTTTAATATTTTTTTTCCAAAATAAAGCATTTTGTTTCTGATAATAATTTTTTATATTAACAACATGTTGTTAAGTTTCTGATTTTTGCTGTGACAACTTTTGCAGTTCTTAGATTCACAGAAAGCAGGAGAAACACTTATTAAAGGCATCTCCTATTAATGATGTTTGTGTGGTCTTACAAAACATATAGTCCTTTTGGTCTTTACATCTTATTTGATGTTCATGCTAGCTAATATCAAAGTATGCTAGTGGAGACTTTTAAAAAAATGGAGCTGCATCTAAACAAATCTTATCAACTGAGTTTCTAGAGAAATCTAGCTTAGCTCACATCAGATTTACCATTTCCATTGTGAATCAAGGTTGCAAAGAAACATTTGTTTTGTCTTCTGCTGAAAAAACATATGACTTTAGGAATGAAGGTGTTAATTGGGCAATTTATTTTAAATTTGTAACATTTGTTTTATTTAAATCTCTTATATCATTAGAAATAGTGTTTTGGTTATTGTCTTTTCTGTTTTCAGGATTTTTTCATGTCTCAGAACTATCTGTGGGTATCTGTTCTCAACTCCTTTCTCATTGTGCTACTATTTTCTCTCTCTTGTGTTGCTGTATGTTTTAGTAAGAAAATTTGGTTCAGTTTCTTGAAGCTCCTGTGTTTGCACAAATAATGGCTGCATTTCTCTTTCAGATTTTGTCCCTGAAAATGGAGTATATCTTATACACATAATTTCTAAAGTTATAACAATCTTTTTCTTACTAGCTAGAAGCAAAGTGCTGTCATATAATACAACATTAATTATCATAATTATGGTATATGGGTGCAAAAAAAAATCCTCAGTTTTAGTTGTTCTTCCAGTTTTGGATACTTATAAATAAAAATGTTCAATTTTGTCACTTGAAATTATCTCTAATCTTGGTTTGAATAGATATTACCTCAAATTTTATTTCTATAATAGTGGTTTTGTTTGTTCTGAATTGTTTCACAAGGTTACCTTCATAAACTTTACTATCCTTTCCAGCCACTCATAGCAGATTGCCATGTATGCCCTGCAAATGCTTACCGTGCAAATTGCAAATAAGTGACTGCCCAATATGTCACCCCAGAAAAAGATACTCAAACCATGGAACAAGTATCAAATTGCTGTCCGCTAAGAGCTGTTCCCATATGAACATATATGGCCACACAGACAGAACCACCCTCATCAGCACACACAGAAGGGTGGGGGGACAATAATGCAGAAGAATGGAAGCTTGCAATGGTAAGGACCTGCAGGATGAAGAGTCATCCCCTGAAGCCTGAGGTGGCCTTGCAGAACTACTTCACTACCCTGCAGACTGAAGAGGACAGACCCATCACATCAGGAGAGACACTGGAGCTGAGTAAGGCAGCCCCGTCTACTCCCCGTATAACAATCAGTGCAACTAAGAGAAGGTGACGGGTGATAGTAGTAGGCAGTTCTATTCTGAGAGGTACAAAGGCACCATCTGCCAACCTGACTCACTCTCTGGAGAGATGTGCTGCTTACTGGGCGCTTTAGAGCTGGGCCTGTGCGAACTTCCTGAAGTTCAACAAGGCCAAGTGCAAGGTCCTCCACATGGGTTGGGGCAATCCCAAATGCAAATAGCATCTGGATGATGAGCGGATTGAGAACAGCCCTGTAGAGAAGGACTTGGGGTATTGGTGGATGAAAATTTGAATATGAGCCAGCAATGTGTGCTCACAGCCCAGAAAGCCAACTGTAACCTGGGATGCATCAAGAGAGGCGTGAGTAGCAGGTCAGGGGAAGTGATTCTCCCTCTCTTCTCTGCTCTTTTGAGACCCCACCTGGAGTACTGCATTCAGCAGATAAAAACATAGACCTGTTGAAGTGAATCCAGAGGAGGGCCATGAAGGTGATCAGGGGGCTGGAGCACCTCCTTGATGAGCACAGGATGAGAAAGTTGGGGTTGTTCACCCTGAAGAAGAGAAGGCTCCTGGGAGACATTATAGTAGCATTCCAGTACTTGAAGGGGACCTACAGAGAAGATTGGGAGGGATTCTTTATCTTCTTTATAAAGGAAGAAATTCTTTACTGTGAGGGTGGTGAGACACTGGCACAGGTTGCCCAGAGAAGCTGTGGCTGCCCCCTCCTTGGAAGCGTTCAAAGCCAGGTTGGACGGGGCTTTGAGCAACCTGATCTAGTGGAAGGTGTCCTTGCCCATTGTAGGGGGGGTGGCATTAAATGATCTTTAAGATCCCTTCCAGTCCAAACCATTCTATGATTTTATGATTCTATGAATTTGTTCTGTGTCAAAGCAAACAACAAAAAAAAATATGGCTAGGTGACAGATTTGGACATCAGTTATTAGTGTTGCTTCTCAAATTGCTGTAACAAAAAAAGACATTTCTGCATCTCTCTACCTGATTAACTCCTTGTTTTCTTTGTTCATTCCTGCCCTTTTACCGTGGACAGTAAGATCTGTGGCAGGAGCCAAACAGCTGAGGGTGGCGCCATGCACAAGCTGCTCCTGGGGGAAGGAAGAGGGGGAGGTGGGCGACCATGCTCCTAACGGGGTGAACTAGACAGCACTAAGAGGGTGGGGTGTAGTTCCTTATAGCTCATCTCTACCAGTAGGTTGCCCCTGCCTAAGCTGAAGTAGACTTAGAGATTTCTAAGCCATTGGATTTTTCCAGTCCTTTCTCAGCGATGTGAAAAGGAGGGAAAAATTCTTGTGCCAGTTTCCCCAGTTGAGCAAGGCCAGGCCCTCGGCTGTGTGTGAGCAGCACTGTGTGAATGAAACTGTATTTAGCTTTGAAGGCTCTTCCTCTTGCACACTGAAGCGAGAATTGTGCAGTTATATGTAGACAAGTGTTTAAAATTTTTGTTGTCTGAATGTAAACAGATGTTGAAGATACTCTGATGTTAATGAGGAATTTCTACACCCACATGCAGCTTTATGACTGGCCATGGAAGCCTGGAGGCCTAATGTGTCTTAAGCTGCAGAAGTACTGTAACAATCATTATTCTGTGTCAGAACAAAATTACCTTGTAGGAGCATTGCATAATGTCTGGTGTATTAATCATTAGAGATATTTTTGCAGCACTCAATTATATTACAAAGGCTGGGTTATGTTCTGATCTTTCTAATGGTCACATGTAAAGTACTGAAGCCTCTATTATTTTATAAGTAATGCATATCCGACAGAATAATGCATTATGCATGTTCTCTCCTATATGAATCTAAAGGTCAGATAGTAGCTTGAATATTTTTGTCCTCCAGAACATTTCACTTTAAGAGTTCATTAGAAAGAATGTCTTTCTCTTTTCAATATGTTCTAACAGCAGGCTATCACTTACAGTACCAAGTTTTGACTATTTTATTTTATACAAAGTAAAATTTCATGAGCATGGCCATTGCGTATATTCACTTACAGTTATCAATTTAAAAGCATTTCAGGATCAAACCAAGACAGCTTTTACCGGAAGGTATGACAAAGGAAGCAGCCCAAATGCTGCAATTTACTTTGTGTAGATGTTTCAAATTCAAATGTAATAACAGACACCAACAGATACTGCCCTAATTTATATATTCTGGCATTGCCAACAGGTGCTTAGTTCTTAGTCTGATTGCTGTTTCTTCCAAAAATTGTACATGTAGACCTTTATTTTTAAAAGTCTGGAACCCTGCAGTAAGCTTTAGTGATTGTCAAAAGCTGTATCTCATTTCAAATACATCAAACTCCTATGTTTAGTGGTGGAAAATATTATTTCAAAGCCATTTATTTAAAGCTTAAATATCTTATCCTATTTGAATTATCAGGAACATTTGCACATTTTCATGAATAGAAACTTGCAGTTAAATTTCTGCGCTTTTTTTTTTTTTTTTTAATTACTATCCTACTCAGAAAAATACCTACAGAAATGAGGAAAAGCACCATGTTTTGCCTGTGTAAATGATAGCATGTGCATTGCATTTGTGAGCCACAAGTGAAGAAGACATCCAAAACTGATTTGCCTACTAACAGCTGATGGGAACCATGCACATGAGGTCGAACTATGTTTAAAGAATCAGCTTAACTTTGAACATACAGATGCTAC
This sequence comes from Athene cunicularia, assembly GCF_003259725.1. Classification (NCBI taxonomy): domain Eukaryota; kingdom Metazoa; phylum Chordata; class Aves; order Strigiformes; family Strigidae; genus Athene; species Athene cunicularia. Next base: position 15,430,824 of record NW_020799109.1, on the reverse strand, counting down.
CCATATATGCTTAAGATAAGCTTACTGTTAAAGCTTTGCTCTAGAAGGATGTTACTGGAAAATTGGAGGAGAAAATAAAACCTGTATCTTAACAGGCTAGCCTAGTAAGATGAATAAAAATTTAGGGTTGGCCTCAGTGTAGTTTTCTCTTGGTAAGAGGTATGCCTCTGACCTTTGCTTTCTCAAATGTTTAGTGTTTAGATCTGAAGCGGCTGTTTCAAATGCTATACATTTTCTCGGTCATTGTTGGGAAGCTCCTGTTTGGTAGAGCTGAATTATTGTGATGGGTTAGTCTGGCAGAAAACTGGCTGGAGGATTTTGTGATAGCTTTGGGGCCAGACCCCAATCAACAGGCCATATGTTTAGATCCTTCTCCATAACAGATGACTGTGCGTACACGCTCCCAGGTGCAATGTCATTGGGATTGTATTTGCAAACATAAACTAGTGACATTCAATTATGTTCATAGCCAATGTTGTAAAAGCCACAGAGGAAGTAATTTACAACACTAGCACAGTATGCAATTCTTTACTTATAATCAATTTTTCATTATATAGGAATATGGTATACTATGTTCATATTTGTTTTTCTAATTTGTTGAAAGAACTGATGATGTGTAAAGTTTGTCCCTTTCAAGCAACTGACATTTGAGAAAATAGTGGTATGAAAGAAATTGCTAATAAACCAATATCAATATATTTTTATGAAGTTTTCATAGAATCATGAATTCATTTATGAAGTTTTAATTAGAAACAAAAGCCTGAACCACCAGTGTTTGGGCCAGTTCCTGAAATACATCTTACTCTTTTTTTCTGTTGGAGCGTGAGTACTGTTGCCCAAGTGAAGTGGCACCTGCATTCACCAGACATTGCAGGTTTGCTCTGTTCTCACTGGTAGTGCCTGGGCAAAGCATTTAGTGATCAGTTCCTGAAATAAAGCATTCGTTGCTAATTTTGTCATACCGCTTTTTGAGACACCATGTTTTTTACTATGAATATAAAAGAGCTAAATTTGTATCTCATTTGTATGGGGACAAATATTTTCTTGACTGCTTTGTCATGAAAATGTCCATGTATATCACCTGATGCGTGTTTTATTATTGACAACGAAATTACTGTCAGAGACTTGATAATACCACAGCCCAACTGTTTAGAAAGTTAAAGGGCACTTTGCTGGCTGGAGTTTGCAAAGTTTGTTTTAAAGTGGTTCTCTTTCTCTCCAGAGATAAAAAGATAGGTGCTAGTGCCAATTTGTGGTGATGATTACTTTATTGAAAATAGCAAATAATTTTCTGGGGGCTTAGCAAAAAATCACTGGGTGGGATTATTTCTGTGGGTATTCACATTGTGACCAGTTTCTAGAGACTAATGGCTCAGTGGCCTCTGCAATGCCATTTTAGCTTGTCCTGGTACTAAAGGACATTCTCTCCTTTAAACTTGCAGAAGAAGTCTTACGTACTGACCTTCTGTCATGGCGGGTATCTGATGATGAAATTAATGTTTGTCAAATCAAAAATATTTTTTACTGCCATTGTGCATTTCTTATAACAGAGACCAATAAAAGAGTCCTATTACTAGTAAAATGGTTAGTTTAGTGGGTAGTAAATTTATTCTGCTACTCTGACTATTTAACAAGTAAATTTTCTCTCTCTGCTCTTTTAACTTGGATGACTCATGAGGCCCCTTAGAAGATGATGCTGTTCAAGCATGCATTATGTGTCTTTAAAGAATTAGTTGCTAGGAGAGTCCATTTATAAGCACTGAGGTTGCATTAGAGACCATATTCTGAAAATGACTTTAGCTGTAAGTTTGGAAGTGATATTATATGAGACAAGGAGATGTTCTAAGGGAGAAACATTGCATATTGCATTCCAGCTTGAGAATAACAAATGGCTAGCATGACCTTGAAAATGGTAGCATGATGTTGAAAAGCAGATAGTCTCATTCAGACAGTAGAGTAAGCTCTCTATCACTTTTCTGCTATTACATGGTGACTGTTAAACCCAACTAAATATAAATGGTACAAAGAAAAATTAATCAAGTAATTGCAACTAATAAGACATTTCATATTCTGGTGAAAAACTTCTATTAAATGTTCTCTCTCTTCTTTGCACTGCTATGTTTTTCAAAAGGCTTGTATGTTAAAACTGGTACATTTTTCCTAGCCATTATATCTAGTCAGATAAATTAACTAATTTCATCTCTCCAAATTTTATCTTTTCTGGTCTGATATAACATCATTTAACCTAATTTTCAGTAGCACCAAGATAGTCTGCTATCCTCTGTTTTTTTTTGTTTTGTGGTTTATTTTTGTTGTTGTGGTGGTTTTTTGTTTTTGTTTTTGGTTTTTTTTTTTTTGATGGAGTGACAGAATTCAGGATTTGATAAACAGGTAGAATGCTGAGGCTGGGAAAATGTAGTGTGAGGTAGTGTTATAATGTAAAACAAGAGGATAATATCTTATAAAATAATAGGGAATTATATTTGGCCCTAATTTTTCAACTGTGCATGTTATTAGTTATATTTTAGCTTTAGTCCTCTATTTCAGAGTGAAATTTATTTGGGAGAAACAACATATTATTTATACAACAATTCATAGATTCAACAACAAAACATCTTGAGAGGAGTATCATTTCTCTACATTCATGTTGGAAAACTCCACTGAACTTTCTGTTTCCATCAGAATAATCTTCTTATATCAACTAATAAGTACAATTTTCTTCTGAGATAAAAAAAGTTATTTCCCATTTTGTGAAATCACGTATTGCTTCTGTGGTTTCAGAGACTCCAATTGAAAGCAATGGGCATAAGTAAATTTTTGCCCTCAGAAGACGAAGCTTAATGTACCAGCATGAATTGTATCGTGGTGTATTGATCCTGTAAGATGTGTTCATCCTGATGGTTGAAATTGCTTCCAGTTGGGACACAAACATGTAAGGCCAACAGGGCAGTAGTGACTGAATCAAGTATTAGACATGAATTGGATAAAACATATCAAAGCTTTATTTCTCTTACTTTTTTTTTTTTTTTTTTTAAACCACAAACACACTAGTGTTTTTTTTTGTTTGTTTGTTTTTTGTTTTAAAAAAAGGTTAAAAACAAAACAGCAGACATATTTTCTGGGAATTGCACAGATATATATTAACTGTACCTTCCCTGTATTTATAAGGTAGAATAAATTCTCTGTCAGTTTTAAGACAGTGGTTGTAAAGTTCAGAGTTATCAGAATAAAGCATCATGTGTTGATAAAACATTTTTCTATCCTACAGCTTCCCAGCGAATGGATGACAACTCTATTTAGTGGATCTGAGTCTTCATTTTCCAGTTTTAGTCAAGAAATTGGACAAGGCCAGGGAAACACAGCTTGAAAGCTGAGGGTAGTTCAGTCCTTACCTTTGCTACTGAAATCTGGATAGTCTTTGATTGCCGTCTTACAGTATTTGAACTGCTCACTTAGGAAATTAGATGTAGTAAAGCAAATTGAAGGCAGGTGCAGCTACTTATCATGTACAGGCATAGGCACCTCTGCTGAAAACATGCAAATAAAATTTGGAAGTAATAGTAGTGGCTCTGCAAACCATGGGATCAGTTAGATGTTTGACAGGGAAGAATGTATGTTTGCAACATTACTTAACCCATGTTCCAAGGGCAGCATTGAAACCATAATTCTACTCAGTGGAGCCATAGATCATTGAGAAGATGGTCTCATAAAGAAATCGTGTCAGGCAAGGTCATCTTCCTCTTGTCCAACTTCCTGGCCAAATAAAATGCAACTCATAAAATGTTCACTGAACATGCTCTTTAAATGTCTCTTTGTGCAGAAGTCACTGATGACTGAAGAATTGATAGATGATGAATAAATCTTTCTGCTTATAGGATGACCATGAACAAGTAGCAAAGCCTTTAAAGTTAGTCTTTGTTTGGTATTTTCTGAATAATTTTAAGAATAGCAAAGCTCTTCCTTTCTCAGCGCTTCATATTCCACATTGAAGCTGTGCTGAAGATTAGTTGCAAGTGAAATGTCTGTTATTGATTCCCCTTCAGATGAAGTATAACATTTCAAGTCAGGTGGGATTATCGTACCTTAGTGTTGTGATAGATCTGCTGTTTACGGTATCCCTCATGCTACTGCGGTAGCTAAAACCAGCTGCTCAGGAGTGCTTCACCAGCAGAAAAACCGCAGCATGAGTGTCAGGGTGTGCCACTGCCTTCTGCCCTGGTGACAGCAGCACTGCCAGGGCTTGGTGGGGGCTGCCCGCCCTGGGCTCTGTGTGTGAGGCGTCTGCTCTGCCTGTGCTTGGGACGTGCCAGTCAGCTGCCCGTGGGCTCTGGGAGCAAAGCAGCTAGGCAAGGAGCAGGGAAAGAAGACTGCTTCAGATGGCCCGTGTAACTCGGAGACTCCTTAATGGAAAATGTGTGCAGGCCGTACACTTGTAAGGCCACACAGGAAAGTTTGAATTTAACTGTCTTTGTGCTGCACACTTGAGAACATGTGCCCCTGTTCTGATTTTTCTTTATGTCAGTTCTGGCCAAAGGGTTTGGAAATTCTGTTATATTCTGTTTCCTCTAAAATATAGTGCTATTTCATTGGGCAGTTATGTATGCCGGTTTAAAATCAATTTTAATTCCACATATTTTGATTTTTTTAGCACCAAGAGTTGTCCAGCTGATGCAGTATAATTGATAGGCTTCTGTTTCAGTCTGCAGGAGCAGTAGCCAGGCAGGGTAGAGAGTTGTACCATACCTTTGTGTTGAGTATGGACAATTTTTTCTTTCCTCTCTGTTCTTTAGGCTTCAGTTCAGAAGTACCTAACTCAGTCTGGTGTGGCTGAAAGAAATTTAATTGAATAAATAACATAATAATGCCATCAAATATTTACTTTGCTAACATAATCATCCACATATTTTCTATCTATTAAGGTATCATAAACTCAAAACCACTCGTTCAGGTGTTCTCACAGAGTTTGAAGGGCTACTTCAGCACTCATCTTTACATTTCTGTTATAGAGCAGGTTTCAGAGTCTCCAATAGGTAAATAATACATGATAAAATCTACTGAAGTTATGGAACCCTTGACTAGTACTTTTCTTTAAATATTAAACAATATATTTGAAGTTGTTTGAACTATGTACAGTTTCACACAACAATTTTCCTGTTAGAAGGGAAATATGCCATCCTCAGCCAGTTTTTGTTTGATGTCCATGAATACTAATAGTACGTAGAATCTTTTATTAACTGTAGTAGTTCAGAGTAAACTATATGCAAGTTCTGTAATTATTTAATTCTGAATGAAGGGAAGGGAAAATCTTTTGAGCCAGAGTTGCAAACTTGATGCTTGTTACTTGCTAATGCAACTCTCAATCTTTTTTTAATTTTTTCATTGCAAGATAACTTAGGCACCCCCAAACTTAAACATTTTAAACATAAACAGACAAATATGCCTTCTGCAAGTATTTTTTCATCTGCAGTTTTTCATTAAATTTTGAAAAACATTCCCAACAATGAAACTTTGTTTGGTATTGGTTAAAGGGACCTGTAGTGCTTTCCCTGTTCCCCTACCTAGTAGGCTGTCTCAGCCTACTTTGAAATTTGAGCATATGTTCTGGAAAACAGAGTTAGGACAAAGAAAAAATAACTGTTATAAAGAAACTTTCCTTAAGATATGTGGCTTAATAAAGGTTGCATTTCAGCAGAATACTTCAGCAAACACATGCTGGGCCTCCAGCCATCCCCTGACTCTGAGTGCTTCAGTGACACAGTTGTTTAACTTGGGGATTTTATATGCATCCAGCAGAGGCTGCCTATAATATTGATTTTAGAAATTTCCTATTACAGTATTAATTTTCTGTTCTGTCAGATCAAAATAGTTGGTTCTTCAACCATTTGTCAGACAAAATTCTTATTCTTTGGAAACTGGAAAAACTCCAGAGCATAGTTTATTCATAGTTTGGAGCTGGATACATTCTTAGTTATATTTATAATGAACTTACATTATTTATTCAATGAGATCTATGAAAAACACATTAATGAATGAATGGGCATGGGGGAGGGTTCCCATTCCATATATAGCCCAGAGCCTTGGTTGAATGCAATACGTAGTGAAAATTAAGTTATCTTGTCTGTCAGATTTAAATAAAATTAGGCTGAGTGCCAACTACAGAGAATACGGAGTACTTTGTTTCAGTAAAAGGAAAGAAGGATTGATTTAAATGATAGGAAGAAAGATCGCTATTTAAAAAGACTGTAGATCCACCATAATGGGATATTTGTATGCATACTGATCTATTCATGTGTTCTCTGTGGGATAGGCTTTACAGTTATGCTTCAGGATGCATTTATTTTTCTGTGCTGTTTGCTGGTCTTATATTTTACAAAGGATTTACTCCATATGCCAGTTGTGTGGTTCTCAGATGCTGCACTGATTGTGCATTATAAATACTTACATAGGAGAAGTAAGTAAGTGGAGTCTGTGTCAGAGGATCCAGTCCAAATGAAATTTGGTTTGATATACTAAAATCCCAAAGAGAAATGGAATGTAAGTCCCAGCTTGCTCCAGTGTATGTTGCTATATATCCTGTACACCACCAATAAAGTTTTCATTACAGTTTCTAGGATGCAGATAAGCAAAAGGAAAAATCATTATACATGGGCAGTCATTATACATAGGCACGGACTCACTCCTTCACAGTTTGTCAGGTAGAGCTGATACAAAAATGCTTCCAAAGTTGGTGACTTAGCCTGCTGCGAGTGTCCTCGTTGCTAAGCAGAGCATGTGCAGTAGATGTTGCATGTAAACTCACTAGTAATGGAATTAAAATCTAGGAAAGAATATGTTTTGTGATTTTTATTGTAAAAAATAATGACTTGATTAGTGTGTTCTTGCCTTTTAAGCCAACCATGGAGAATAGCAAATAGGTGATGCAAAAGAAAAAGCAAACTGTTACACAGAAGAAAATAGCTGGGATGGAGTAGGAGGGTTGAGTGAGAAGGACTGCTGCTCTGCAACATAATTACTCTAGGCTGAGCCAAGTAGCTTGGCAGAATTACATGCACGCCACCCAGCTTTAGATATCTCTATGAAATTAATCCAAGAAAAGAGATGATATTTTGATTTCCAACACAATAATTAATGATAACAGGGTTAAGGGAGCACAGAGACACCAAATACAATCTTTCTGATTTAATAAATGATACTACCAGATCCCAAGCTGTTGGAACAACTTCCAAAATGCTCTCTCAGTAAAACCAGCTGGGGAGGAGGCCTGTGTCAGTTGAATTATGAACAGGACATGAAATCTGTGTGGTGGGACTGTCATCATCTGCTTCTGATACGTACATTGCTGTACTTTTTCTCTGTTTGGACTTTTTTTTTTTTTTTTTTCCAACAGGCATGATCTGAGTAAAAAGGTTTACATCATTCCTCTTCCTTCACTGCCCACTTCCCTGAATAATAACAGAGGACCAGTGAATTACATGGGAGCAAAGGGAAATAAAACTTCTGTGACTAGAAGGAATGGACACAGGTAAAAAGACCTAGTATGAATCTCTTCATCAAGGTAAATGTATTAAAAAAACATGCACAAACTTTATAAGAGAGCATGTGATCTCAAATTGATGTATGATTAATTTGCGTTTAGACTGAATTACTGAACTGGAGTATTTATGTAACTTTATTATAAACATTTGAAATTAATCTTTTGGTAAAGCACTTTTCTCTTTTGTTCTCATTATTTGGCCTAGTATCCCCCTCTGTGCCTCATTGGCCTAGAAATGGCTTACAGTGACTATTCCTCTTGCTGCTGCTGTTCTGTTGAGTGGTACATTCGCTGCCTCACTTGCAAGGTCTCTTCACAGCTCTTTTCATAACCAGTTCAATTATAGCATGCAGAGATTATTTTTTTTTTTCCTTGAGTAGCTTTTCTAATTTTGGAACTTTCAATCCCCAGCCAGTAGAGTAATGAAGACTCCTTGGTCTTCTCACTGATATTCAAAGTAAAAGATTTTGCTAGTTATTTTATGTATTCACTGTAGGCAAAAACTCATCCCAAGCCAAAAGGCCTGCAAAAGGCCCCATCATTCCTAAAGCCCTCAGGGCCTAATTCGCCACTTCATTTTATGTCAGTGTAACTCACACTGGAGAAATACAACTGTGGATCAGTGAATTTAATTCAAATACTAAATCTTTACTGAGAGAGCTTTATGTGGGTCAAGCACAAGGAAAATGGGCAAACAAATTCCACCCTGTGAACCTAGGTCCAAAGAGTGGTACTCCTGCATTACTTGTTAGACTGGACTAACAGGGACTGTTACACTCTGCCACTTGCATAGAAATTTGGGTCACTGCATATTTAATGGAGAATCTGTGACCTATTTCTAGCCTTTAACATCGGGCTGTGCTGGTCTGCCTTGAAGACCTGAGGATGAAAAACATCCTCTGTGGTGCACAAAGAAACACCTTTCATGCTCTGTTAGCCCTCCATTTAAGTGCATCATATATCAAGGTAAATAGTAAACATAAAGTATATCTTATGTTTACCCTTAGTTGAAACCAGTGTGCAAGCCAGCTCTCAAAGCGAGAGGTGACTTTTTTCTAGGTGAACCCCTGGACCACTTTAGCTGTTGTTCATGTTATTTTAAAATTTCTTTGCACAGACCACAATAGACAAGAATTTGGTCATATGAAAAGTTGCAGTATTGCTATAGCAACATTTTTTAATGAATGTTCTGTTTAAAGGAAATGAACAGCAGATAATGTAACAGAGCTATGGATGAGCACTTTAAATAAATCTAAATAAATTAATAAGCAGTAATAGCAAACTGGTACAGATAATAAACATTTTCAGTATCTCTAAGGTTATTCAGAGTGGACTGGCTTTCCAAAGATCAAAATCCCTTCATTTAAGGTTGTGACATGTGGGCAGGAATGTATGGTCAAAATTTGTAGCTGTCAGAGAAGGTCTACTCAGAAGTGCAATAGATTTCTTGTAAAACTGCTTGAAAAGATGTTACTTTTATCTTTCCTAAATATTTTTCATAAATGTTGCAGAATATCTTCATAATTTGCATTAAATCATCTACTGCAGTGGAGAGTGAGCTTTCTAATGTATTTTTAGTTTATGAAACTGGTTTTGATAAATCAGGACTGAACAGTCTGCAGAATACAGAGCTCCATGAATAACCAAACAGTGTGTGCTCACAGGATGCTTTATACAGCAGCCTGGGGCTGTATGTCAGCGCAAGTTATCAGACAGGTACCAGTTAATGCTGTAAAGGGGAATATGGGAAAAATTAATAAACTGTATTTAAAAAAATAGAAACTGAAATAGAATATATAGAAATAGGAAAAGCCATATCTGTATAATCGAACAACTATATTAAGGGATTTAAATTCCAACATAATGGACACAAGAGATTGCTGACAACTCTATTTAACAACTTGATCCTGAGGTAAGGACTGTCACAGAAACCATTGAAAACATGTGGAAACGAGTGAGCAGTCATGATCATCCCATGAACTGAGTGAACGAGAATTTAGCAGCCATACATGTTAGCATCCCGTTTACTGTCCATATGGGAGACCTGAAGGAAGGCATTGTCTCATGACAAGAGAAACTAGGGAACTTAGAAAACAGGAGCTGACAAAATATCAGGCTGTTTGGATTTCCCAAGAGTCAAGAAGACTCAGACTCTATGGGGTAGTTTGGAAAATGTATCCCAGCTGAGCCTTCAAATTGCAATCACTCTCTCCTCTAATTAAGAAAGCTGAGTGTAACACAACAATAGATAAATTTAGGGCAGATGTTAACAGGTACGGAAAAAACTATCATTACTTTGACATGGAAATAAATGACCATCTGTACACTAGCAAGAATATATATCATTCATTTCAAGACTTGCAAAGTAAACACAGCGTGCGAACTTTGGTGCCACTTCCTTATACACTTGAAAATATGCTGCATGATACTCATATTTAATATCAGAATCAGGGACTATATTGCCAATTAACACCCTCCTACTTAATCTAAGACAAACATCTGAACATTCTTTATCTAAAGCTGTCCTGCCTAACACTGTGCTCAGAATGCATCAAATAGATAAAAGACTAATTGCAAAATCCCATTTGGGTGAGACTTAACAATTAAAATCACCAAATAATGCAAAATGTGTGTAGACATTCTGCAATATCCACTAATTGCTGTGAATTTTCCCAGATATTGGGTTTCATGAAAAATAACTTCCCATAAGCACAGTCACCACTAACTTTCAGGGCTAATACTTTAAATGGCTGAGGTGATGCCACTTGTTCTGAATTAGGGTAGACCAAGCTGTTCAGATCTTTACAAAGACACTGTTTACAAAGCATCAAACCTCCCTGTCATCTTGGTAGAAATTGCAATTTATTAATATGAGAAGTTTGTCTTTATCGAAAGCTAAATCTTCCAATTCATTTCCATCAGTCTGTTTGTATTCTTGCGTCTTAGAACTGTCCTTTCTTGAGTAGTCTCTCAAGCACCTTGTGCTAAGAAGATAGAATAGTTTCTGTGTACTTATCCATGAACTGATTGGTCTAGAGGGTTGCCAAAAGTTACCTAGAATAACAAAATAGAACTGTAACATTGACATCTGTAGGGGAAAAAAATCTTTTCTGGCTTCACTGATAGGGGGACTGGAGAAAATAAAATCTCTCCACAGGTGGTCAGTATATTGATGTTGGGCTTAGAACCACAGGTACTGGGTAAATGAGAAAAGGCAGGAGAATTCACAAAGATGTGGAGGAGGCTATAGACAGAAAAGAGTGGAGCATGTTTTTGTAACAGGGAGGTCCAGCCAGGGGTAGTAGAAGCCAGTCTGGGTAGAGAAAGAGGGGAAATTTGACGATTAGGGAAGTTGTGAGCTACAGAAAGAATATTTGGATTCTGTATATGACACTGAATTATGGCCACAGATCTTTTCAATGTAAGTGGGGGAAATAGGGAGGAATATGGTACAGATAAATTCTTTTGATTTGAGAGTATCTGTGTTCTCTTGTTTGCTCTCAAAGAAAAACTTATTGGAATGAAGAACCTTTGAATGACACACGTGTGTGTCTGGATATGGTTAAACTCTGAGAGGTATACAAAAGCAGTAACTTTTTGGTACTGATTTTCTCATAAAGGGTTCACTTGAGCTCATGCAGTATCTTGGAGACCAATACTGATCCTCTGAATTTAGAATAGATAGGGATCTCTTTTGCTGGAGAGACTGGGGCGTCGCAGTGGCTAAAGGCAAGAGGACTTCAAAGAACACAGGACTACAGTGCCATGTCTCAAATCTAGATACCTGGAGGGTATTTAGGCAGGTGTCACAGAATGTTCATAAACAAGAAACTGTTTGTAAAGAGGATGTCTCAAACAATGCAAGTGGGATGCCCTGTGGGGGAGAAGCAGAGCAAGCTCTGTGGAGGTGGGGTGGTGGGCCATTTCTCTCCCCCTCCCACCTGTTGTTGTCCAGAGGCAGAACTTGCCTAACTGCACAGGTACAAGCCAGAGAAAATGAGAACCTTCTGGAACAAACTACTGTGCATGCGTAAAAAAGACTATATAAAGGCAGCACCCCACGTGTGTCTTTGTCAACTCACCACCTACAGACCAAGCTGGCTACTCTGCGACAACACGGGATCCAAGGGTGATGATTCTCCTTTTCTTATCCCCTCCTCCTCTCTTCTCTCTTTCCTCACTCTGCTCTCTCTCTCTCCATCTTACATATATTCATGTGTATAAATTTTGTAGGAATTGAATTATGATTGGTTGTTCATTGAAGAGTTATTAGGAAAATAGTCTAATCGCCAAAGTGCCTTTATGCATTCTCCTGACAGTTATCAGTTACTGTTGCCAAATTGTCTCCACTTACTAAAGTGGTCAGTTAATAAAGTCACCAGCACAATTGTTTCTCTGAGGCATTGTGGTGCCTTGGTCCACCCTGTGGCTCTGCCGAGCAGAGACGGCTCTTCCAGCAGCACACAGCCTCTCGGGGAATTCAAAAGATTCACCCCCATTATCACACACCACATGGGACAAGACAGCAGGCAGAAGCCTTGCAAGCCCAAGAATGATAATTCTTCCTGTGCCTGTGAATGCCCTGCTTTTATGGTCTTCATCTTGCATCGTTTTTGCAAATCCCTAATCCCAGAGTATTGTTTCACCTCTGGAAGCAATAACAATGTGGACCCTTTCCATCCTCTGAAGGTCTTTATTAATAAGGTGATGTTCCAACCTTACGACTTTCCTGGTTTTGAAACAATCAGGTAATTTATGCTGTGGCCACTGCATCTTTGTTGTCAGGGGAGGTGAATTCAGCCCTTATTTAAAGAAGGGTCCTGCACAACTGTGTATTCACATGGTCTAACATAACAGGAGATGAACATTGAAATTCCTTTAAATCCCCATTCCTCCAGTAAATCCATGCCTATTCAGGTAGCTGGAGGTGTGACATAAAGCTGATTTTGGAGCATTTAAGGGCTCTTGATCCTGGGGGAAAAAAGAAAATGCTTTAACAGTGATTAACAGTGCAAAAGAACTAGGCATGACCATGGATTGAGTCTCAAGTGTGGCTTTGAGTGAGGAGGATTATGGGTAGAAGCCAGCTCCATAATGCAAGTATGAGCTTTGTTCATGTTGCAAAGGGTTTCTTTGCTTTGCGGGTCTTTTAACATTTTAACCACCGTGTTTGCTGGGATGATAAAACACTCCTCACCATCCCTCTTGTAATTCTTGGTTATCCTGTCCAGGAAAAACCTTCATATTTATCAGAAAGAGAGCAATTGCCAATATGGTAAGAATTATCCTAAATCCCAGATTTTAGCAGTTCTCTGGTTTTGGCTTTATAGCACGTTTTTCTATGTCCACATAAAAGATGAAGTGGAACTGCTATTTAAAACCAAGAAGAAAAATCTTATTTCTTAGAACAGTTAAAAGCTTATTCTCAATGAATCAAAAAAAAGAGATCTTATTTTTCATTCTGTTCTCTCACTTGCTTTTCCTGCTGCTCCTCATTACTTACATTGCTGAACTCTTATTTGATGATAGAAAGATTCGTGACCTCACCAAAACAATTTTTGTTAACTCAAATCATTATCTTGTGACACAAAGAGTGAGACACATATGCCATTGCTTATATTCTGGGTCACCCTGCCAACATCTGATTATGATTTGATAAACAAAACCGTTCCTCCAGTGGATTTTTGACAAAGAGGCTATGAAGAAAGCTGGACAAAACTGTGGAATGTAACTGCTTTGTAACCCCCTTTTTGTGGTAGATTCTGGTACTAAAGAAGGGCCAATTACTTAAAAACCAAGTAAGAAATAAACAATTTAGTGAGTCTCTCTTTTATTAGTAAAAGTAATCTGTTAGAATGTGTGTAAAGATATTCTTAGATAGGTTTTCACTCTGGCAAAGGAGCAATTTAATATACTGACTGCTTTCTTCATGTGAGTGAATGGGATGATGGGGGTATTTCCTGATCCTCTTTAAATATCAGGTTTAGTGTTTAAAAAAAAAAAAATCAGTATTAATCTGCATAAGTATTTCTAGGAAGTTACTGTAGTAGAATTTTTTTCATGTATTTTCCCTAAGATTCGGTTAAGACATCTTTATAGTTTGTGTATTTGGTTTCTGATGCTTCTGTTTCCTTCCTAAATATACACCTTCTTGATGTTCTTATCTCTTCACTTACCTGTTTCTTTCACTTACTTTTGTATTTGCATCTTTGTTCTCAGGAACAGGAATAGTAGTAGATAGCAGGGCTCGTGTCTCATATTTCTTGTATATGTCTCATTTCTGAGAAGAGCATCTAAAGCATGCATTCTGTGGAATGAATTTATATGTTGTGATCTATAAGTAAGGATTTATGTGTTACATGTTCTTTATTCTGAAAGTCCTCTCTTTACTGTGGTTTTCAGTATTTTTGTACAAGAAACCCACACTCAGGTGTGTTGTTTATAATTTACCAAGTAGGGCAAATATATAGTTCATGCAAAAACTACAATTTTTTTTCTGTTCATTGAGAAGATTTGCATGTTTACTCACTATGAACTAGCTGGTTACTTAGACAAGTGTTTTGTGACTTGGGTCACTATGTCCCTTAGCATATTAATGTGTATAATAGATTCAGTCCAATAGATGAAATCATAGCAGAATTATCTGTGCACTTAGTGTGGGAACTGCAGAAGTGTTTGTTTGTGCTGTCCTCGTTCTCTCCGGTTATGATGGGGTGGTATCTGCAAGCAGTTAGTATTTGCAAAATGACTCAAGCAGCAGTTTTTCCATATGACATGATATCTCCTTGCAGCTCTGTAGAATACTTTACACCAGCCAGCACGCTGGTACTATAGCTGAGAGTGTAAGCGGTTTTACAGTTTTTCTGTAGACTTTTATTACAGCTGTGACACTAGATTGATGGACTGTTTCCATCTTGTTCTCTGTCAATTGTACACTGAAAGGAGAAGTGACAATGTGATGGATGCATGATAGTGCCACAGTAAGGAGAGAGCTACTGCAATAACAGTGGTTTAAACCCTAAAGTGCCTTTAACCTGATGCAGTTGCCTTTAATTTATTTTAATCTAAAATCTAACAAAATCTCAACACCAGAGAATACAGAGGTGGGGAGGATAGTGGGTTTGTAAAGCAATGTGAAGAAAGATGACAGTCGTTCTTGGAGGTCCAATTAGGGCAATTCTGTGCTTTAAAGGAAGAAGTGCTCCAGGAAGCTTTCAAAGGAGAGAATATTGTTATGCTCTAGACAAAGTCAAAGGTTAGCCTGGCTAGAAAGAAGATGTACTTTCCACTGAGGGAGAAGGGGAAGAAGGGCTTGCTCTTTCACAGCAGGGAGTACCCAGGTCTTGCCTGAGGAACAGGATGAACTTGCCAGGGAGCAGGCTTTTGGAGGCTGTGTCAAAAGGAATGCTCTCTGAGACAAGCCAGCGTTTCCTTTGAACACGTAAAGGTTTAAGGTTTATTTACTGTTTCAAAGAACTAGTGGTGTCTTCTCTAGAGAGATGAGAGAAAGTAAGAGGGAATACTTGCAGCGCTGTTTTAACCTTTGAAATGCCATCAGTGATTTCATTAAGTTGATGGCTTCTTTCTCAGCACAAAGGGAGAGGTCCAGGGTCCAGGACACATGCCAGTGTGGTGTATACAGTTTTATATGTGCTTCATCTGTATTGTGGTCTGGATGGTGATAAAGTGGAGTGAACAGGGAGGGGCTGGCTGCAAAAGGTCTCTAGCGCGGATGTTCAGCTCTCAGCCCCACATCTTCTGTTATCCCAGCATCCAGCTAATGGAGAACAACCTGTTAAATTAACAACAGCCTGCTAGGAAGATTCTAGGGGCTATTCCTATGTGATCAGCTGCATTATTAAATCCTTCTGATATAGTTTCAGAGCACATTGTTCTCGGGTGCGATCCTGAGAGTCAGTTGCTAGGATGGAGCAAATGCTACGAGACAGTGCTTCTTGAACTTTTAAATTGATCTTGTTCTACTTGTTTATTGTTCTTTTGACATACTTTCTGCTCTTATTTTGGGGCATAATTTACCCTGTTGAAAGCCTATGTAACAGCAAAAATTACCTCTAGCAGGAAGAGCAAAGGAAGCAGCCAGTTTGAAGTGAATGGTGCGGTTGATGTCACAATTCGGAATGTGAGCATCTGCTGAAATCTTTACTCTGAGGCTCTCTAATCAGAAAACTAAAATCTAGTGTGGGTGGTATATTTAGTCAAAATCCTCTTGATGGATTCTTATTTTGTATATTAAACAAACACCAGTAAGGATTTGAAACTGCTGAATAATACTGGTCAATAGATTTTTTTTTTTTTTTTTTTTTTTTTTTTTATCATTAAAGATTATAAACTTAAATTCTTAAGGTGTTTTAGGAATATGCCCTCCAATTATTAGTAGCACAAACAGATTTTTCTAATAAAAATATACTTGATGACATATTATTTGGAGATGGTAATAGAATAAGCATGGATTTTTATCCATATGGGTGGACTTACATTTGAATGCCAGCTGACCAAATTCAGTTCTAGTTTCAGTGGATTCAGTTCAGCTGAAGTTAGTAGAACTGTACCTGCTTTTATCAGACCTGTACGTACCTTGATATGACTAAGTACATAGATGCCTTAAATAAAAAATGAGATGCACATCCAGAGTCTTTGAATGATATCGACAAAAAGTGGCATCGATCTTGAACCAAGCTGATGTTGAAGTGAGATCTTGAAGTCATGCAGGGATCATAAGCCTTTGGTAGCACAGTTAGGAAAGGAGCAGAGGGTAATGAATCTTAGTCTCTCAGAGCTGATGACATGGAAGACAAAACTAAGATGTACAGCTACTAAAGTAGTGCGAATCCTCAATATTCAAAGTCTTTTTTTTTTCTTTCTGGATCATACTCCTATGACATAAATTGGCCAAGGGGCCTTTTTTGACCCAAAGGACTATCAGAAATCATTTCAGTTGTGGATTACTAGAAGAGGCCTTGTCACAGCATCTCGAATTTTTCTTGATAATGAAGATTTTCATATATATATATACAGTTTCAGGATTCAAATAAAGCTATTCCCCTGAGCAAGTATTTTTATTCATCTGGATGTTTTCCCTTATTTCTGCTTCTTTAATTTAAGTGTAATGCCTTTGATATTGTAACAGGGTACAATAGGATGCTGTGATCCATTTTAAATGAGATTCCATAAAGGAGTCATAGTCTTTTACTTTCCCAGAATTTATTCGTACTGTTTTTTCTATATGGTATAGTATATACTGAACAATTATAAGCATGTTCTGTGTCAATATTCACAAAAATAAAATGTTAATAGGAATGAAAGGAGTGCTGAGTCATTAGCTAGAGAGAGAAACATAATAAAAATTATTTCAATTAACAGATGAAAAGGGAATATGGGGAAACCTCTAGACTAATAATATATTAAAACCAACAGAGTTTTAATACTTATTTAGCCAGCCTAAGCAGAATTGAGCTGGTGTAGCACCACTGAAGTCAGTAGCAATATTACAGTGTGCACTAACTGAGAAACTGAACCAGTGTTCATAAAGTAAGGAAGGATTTCCTATAATCCTAGATCACCATAATCTGAGTTCAGTGGGTATGAGTTTTAATGGAGAGGATAAAAGCTACCCTACAGGAAACACTTTCTCACTGAGAATCTACATATTCTTTCCATCCACTCTTATACTCCTGAGGACTGCCGTGCAGCCTCTAACTGCCATAATAGCACCAACAATAATGAATGTAACTCATCTGTTGATTTAATTCTTCTCATTCCTTTTGGATTTATCTTCTGGAATATGCTTTGCATTCTAAGATTTGTCTTTAGCATTTTAATTTCAAGTATGTGACAGTGATAAACAATGCTCAGGTGACAGGAATACTGATGCAGGTTAAGATTAACCTTGCATTTTTTGGCCTGTGAGATTTTCTTTCTGTTAGATTCAACTGTTCCATAAGCACTTTTATCTTTAAATTCCTGATAAACAACCTTGATTTATCACAGCATTTCTTTATACTTCATAGGGGTGCATGTACCTGCATCTGACTATATCTGCATCATGCTGGTGTCTTGCTTGTATAAAATTCTGGGTGTCCTTGCATATTGCATATCATGGGTTTCTGGCATTCAGGATAAGGACTGTAAATCCCTGCATAATTAGTCTGAAAAAGTTCAAAAATCATCCAGTCAACTTGGAAATGATGCACCTGAGAAGTCCAGCTACTTACAGACGCCAAAATTTAAAAAGCAGCCAGCAGGGGATTGGGTTAAGTCTTTGAAAGGAAGAGTCAAAGGATTACCTTCACCTTTGCCACAGAGATTCGACTAAAGTTAGCAGGAGTCAGTGGGGGTTGGGAGAGAAAAATTAGTCACCAAAAAATATTTTAGTTTGAATGTGTGTTTAATGATTCTTGACATAGAACTCTGCTAAGCAACATGTTATTAAGATGAGTTTTTAACATAAATTGATTGGGTTGCTTTTTCTTTTGTAAGACTGCAAGTAATAAAAATTGAAAATTACATTAAGACTACTGAAGAGACTGAGATACTTAAGTTCTTAAAAGAACACAGTTTTTTGTACCAAGAAGATAGACTCTAGAGACCAACCTTCTGTTGAGTATAATATTGAGACTCTTGTGTGTACTAAGGAGTCTAGTGCAGTCTAGGACAGACTAAGTCAAATCTGTTTGCTAAGGGAAGAGTTGTTTACTGTATATGTAAATGGGGTACTTTAGTTTTGTTCAAATAGTAAGCAGATCATTAATGATAGATAAGGTGTAGCTATCAAGGACAGATCTAGAGTAATTTACAGTGTAAATTCAGTTGGCACTATTTTTCTTGTTCCTATGCCAAATGAAGTAGTGCTGCCCTAGTGATCTGTTATCCCCATCAGTCTTGATTAATTTTCATGCAGTTTTCAATTATCAAAGTTGCAGGGTACAAAAGTGAATCAAAACTTTGTTTCCTTTGTATAAGCAGACTTTGGCTGTATCTAAAAAGCTTCTGTCCAAGAAGATTACAGTTTAAAAGTTTTGTAATGAAGTATTTTCCACTTAGCCCTGAGGGATCGGACATGGTTGGAAAAGCATGGGATAACCTGAAAGCAAAGGTGAGGAAGACATATCCTGTGACACTGTGGAATCCCCATAACTGTTAATTGGCTTGTATCTTCAAGACCCCTCTGCCTAATTGAGAAACCAATAGTGAAAGAAACTTTGTCTTAATCTCGTGCTGTATTTGCCTTAAAGCTATCCTAAAAAATTCCTAAAATTAATAGCTTCATCACTTAGTTGCTTCAAAGTCTGCTGTTTTTTCACTCCACAGGTCGCAGTGTAAATAATTGCATTTGCCTGCTCAGGAATACAGATAGACTCTATTTTAAAATAGATTTTAAAGGTACAGAGTAGATACTATTCTTATGTTGCATCATCAAGTAATAATATTGATGGAATGCACATTTCTTGAGAAATAGTATCATCCCAATTGATACAATTGCAACAGTATATAGAACATTGAAATCCTGTAGAAATTTTAGCAATGGGAGCCTCTTGACTTTTTGGAACTAGGATCAATTTGCAGATCTAACAGTCAGAAAGCAAGTAATCTTTTTAACTTTGAACTGGAACTCATTTGGTACCAAAATCACTAAGAAACAATAAACATCAAACAATCCAATCTTTTGAAGTCACTTTTCAGAGTAGTGGCATTTTAAGAGAACACGGTAGAACCTCCAGCATTCAAATATACTTTAGAGTAAGCAAATACACAGGAAATGTCACCCAAATACTAAAGGCATAGACCATCTCCAGACCATACAGACACTTACTGTTCACATTATTTATTTTTGAATTGAAAGGATTTTTTGAAAGTAAACTATATTTTTTCCTTGTAAATACAAAGTTCCCACAGTCATAACGAACTTGCTTTATAGGTAAGAATTTGCAAGATGAACTTCCTCAACAAATGTTTGTTATATATCCTGCAAGGATAAAAGTCCTGTTTGGTGTTCATAGGTGAAATCCTTTCGGAAATGTAAGAAGTCAAATGCTATGATTCTAATTTAAACCTCATCACTCAAATACACTTTTACTTGACTTTACTGAAAGTTTTAGAGTAAGTTTCTGGCATAAGCTGCAATGTGTTAAATTTTATAGGTGTTGATTTCATTTTGCAGGAAAGTGTGAAAATTGGAATTAGCATTAGGAATTATTCAGAAGTTAGCAATGAAGAGACACAATTAAAGTGCTGATCATCAACTCCCACTGGCCTTAAGATGGAAATATTGAATTTTCTGCCACATGCTAATTGTACAGCAAGCTAATCACTATATTATTACACTGCAGCGATCAAGAATATTTGTGTGGTAGTTACAAGACTTGCTCTTTTGAGGTGAGAGAAGGCAAAGATTGTGCAATTTAATTTATAGCATCTAAACCCACTGCAGTTATGAGATAATTTTTCTCGACCAGAAACATAACACACTGCTATAATATTCCTTAAATTCCACTGGTGTTCAAAGTAGTCAAATAAGGTAAGTGGTTTGTTATCAATGACATAAATGTTTATATCTCATGGTGACAAATGTATGAGGAGTGCAGAGTGAGTCTCTTAATTTTAGCTTCTATCCCCAAGAATATCAGTACTTTTCTTATCTCTTGAAGGCCCCTAATGAATGACTCCTGCTGGCTGGTGGAAACCCACACTTAAGCTGTTTACTTTGCTCTAACTGGCTATTTCTAAGACATTCCTCACCAAAGGGGTTTGGCCCAAATCCCATGTCTCTGTAAAGGAACCTTTTTCTGATTTAGGCTCTACTCTTTGGATATGTATGAAAACATATTGAATTGTCTTTTAATCTACATGATATTGTGGGATAAATTTAAGAGAATGGCACTTCCTCTGCACTGAGGCAATCATTAAGATTTGTTTCCTGACTTTACTTTGATGCCATGAGTAGACACTCCATGAATGCCTGCTGCTCATAAGCCTCGACTGAATATTTGGTAGAAGGCTCTTGAAAGGAAAGGACAGTTTATTCAGCCAATCAATTAGCCATATGCTATTTTTTCTTCTAGCATTTCTGTTGCGGTAATTCATGTCTGGACAAAAATAGGTCTCTGATCAAAATTAAATAATAATCTCAGTTCTGAATACTGTCAGCAAATAAAGCTGCTGCTTTAGTTCAAATGCGTAACACACTGATAAGGATCATTAATCCAAATGGGTCAGTTCTTTAAAGCCATCAATTCTAACACATTGTACTAGGAAAATATGTTACTATGAAACTGATCTGTTCTGGGGAAAAGGAGACGGGCAGTTTGTTTCATACATGCGCCACAAATATAATGAAATTTATGTCATCTATACGGCTACTGCGGTTTAATCTTTTGACTTTTCCAGAACCATTATGTGTTGTTAGTCTACTTCATCTGCTTTGAAACCACTTTTCCCCCTATACTAGGAACAGAGCAGGACAAAATTGACTACACCCAAATATTTAATAAAATCATATTAATTTTTGTAAAACAGATAGTTTGAAATTTATTAAAAAAATCTTATATTTTTATTTAAAATATTTTGACTTCTATTTGAAAAAAACCCACTTTTCAACATTTAATTTTGTTTAATAAATAATAACATGTTCTGAAAACTTAAATAAAACAGCCTTCACCCTGAAACAAGTTTTGTTTTTTCAGAATTTTCAGTGTTTCCTACATTTTCTTATTTTCTGTCATCATTCTAATACGGATAATGAGACTGTCATTCCTGGTGGAACTGAGGAATTAATTTTGTCATGGGCATGAGCTGATAATGACACTGCTAGAATAGAGTCTGGGAGGTCTCATTCTTCTGATAACCTCTTTCTTTTTTTTTTATTAATTATATGCTTCAGAAGGGAGATTTTTAAGCAGAACTGTAGCTCTAAGTTGATTGTACAATTGTATGTAATTTCTAAAGTTTTTGTCTGAGTATTCAGATGTTAACAGGAAATGTTAATAATTAAATGAATGCATTTAGGACTACAGTTTCTTATGAAAAGAAATGAGTTAGCATTTTTAAGATGTCACTTCCAACATTATGCTAAACTGTATTGATGTCTATCGTGCTCCCAATGTACATGGGAAGCCTGTGTACTGTACATTTCTCCACAGCAATTTCACTATGTTTTTACAGTAAAGAAAACTGTTGTGTTTTGGGAGGAATTAATAGCAGTGCTGGTTAAGTGTTTGCAAACAACAGTTCTCTACAGCAGTCTATTATCAGGCTTGCTCATGTTTTTTGGTCATAGAAGTATATAAATTCCTGCCTCTTCCACTAAGTTACTATTCAGAAAAACAGTTTATGGTTGAGGATTCAACCAAATGGTTAAACATATCACCCAGTCCTAAAACACCCAATCAATTGTCAGTAGAATTCCTCAAAAAAATCTCAGTGACAGAAAAATTTCTTATTGTAATATCTTCTTTTTTGCCTAAAACACTTCATTATTCATAATGGTATATGGACTGCATATAGAACTTGGCTTAGGCATGCTCCTTCCACACTTGGGTCTCTAGTGAGCTGTTAAAGTGGTCTTAGCACATTCACAAGGCTTTTCATTACAGTCTAGTCCAGTAATAGAAATGATCAATCAATATCATGATCAAATGACAGGGCATGTAGAGCCTGCCTCTGTTTAACCAGTCGGTGTCATGTGTAGGATTTTATCTGCTAGCTACATCTTGAACAAGTTTGTGTTGGGGCACGCTGCATTCTTGGACATTTTTCAGAAGATTTTTTACAAGGCTATGGAAATAGGAACAGATTTTTTTTTTTTTCTTCGCTTATGAAATAATGTTGGATTTTGCTTTTTTCCTATTGGATCTTTTGCATGTGGGGATTAAATGTGTATCCAATGCTGGAGATATTTGCAAAGCTATCATTTGCCATATTAAGTCGATTGTCCAGGTCAGTCATGCCTATATCCTGCTGGTTGACATACACTTAACTATTTGTATTGACATTTATGGTTTGCATTATATTAATGGCTTATGATTACCTTCTAAGATTGTTACATGTGAGTTTGTCCTCCAAAGGTACTTCCATTACTATGTTGGTTTTGCAGATTCCTGTGCTTGCTGAGAAAGACATGACTAATGATTCAGAATTATATATAACCTGATAAACTGTCAGTGACAGATACGCATTACATGCGCTAGCAGCAGTCCAGATGTCAGTGTTATAGGATACCATTCTCCCTTCAGCAGTCCTTAATTGAGATTCAGCTTTGTTTTCTAGATTTTATGAAAGTCTTCGAAATTACTGGAACGGAGTTGTTTGAGGCTGGAGGCTGGATTTTTGATGTTGCACATTCTTTTCTAAACCCATTTTATTTATATAGGAGTTATGTAAAATAATGTAAGTGACTTCTAATTCTTCATCCTCCAGATAGATGTATTTTTGTGAAAGGGGACCAACTTCCCAAGGCTAGCATAGTGATGATATTTTAAAAGTTTCTTAAAATTTACTCCAAAAGTATGAGTTCTGTGAAGAATTAAATCAGTGCTCATTCAAAACTGGCTTACTTAATATTTTGACTAATGCATGACCTCTCCTTTTAGCTCTGTTGGTTCTTTTTCCTCCCTGTCCTTCTCATCAAAAAAATTACAACAATGGTGTTTAAAGTTAGGAAAGGTGTTCTGCTGGTGAAGGCACTGGAGCTTGGAGATCATGAGAACTGGCTTTCCTACCCTGTTCTTCCAGAGTTGTTGAGGATATTTGGAGAATATCAGCTAATTTTGTGTTTTCATTTCTGTATCCAAAACACCAGACACTTTCTTAAGAATCATATTGCACATAAGCAGCCAATAAGTGCTAGTTGACTTTCATATCCAGTGATTAAATTTATAATACAAATGGAAAAATATTACCCGCTTTTACAAATCATGGCCAAATACAAAGTATCACTTGCTAACAAGAGGGCTTTGTCTGAGTTAAAAGAACTCAATAGTAATCTTATAATGTGATTTCTGTGTTAGAGTGCTGAATGTGTGTAGCTGGTTCTACCATTTCCTATGAAGTGATTCTCTTTTATGACAGTAAAAGTAACACAAGGCTTTGCAGTCATGAAGAAAGTGAATTGGTTCTGATTTATATGAGACTTCATTGCCTTTTCACTGTAAAAACCTATCATAATGATGAGATTCCAAGATAATACACCCATATACCCAGTGTTCAATACAGTAGTAGTTTGTTCTGTACTCAAAAAGAGGTTTTTTTTTTAATTTAGTTGCATTTATTTAATGTTTCTGTTTTTTTATTACTCACTTCTGGTCAGGTTGAGTTGTAGTTATGTTTGAAAACTGGGATGCCTTTAGGTACCTAAATGGGGTTTAAGTTAAAGTACAAAAGTTTGAAAATTGTTTAGTTATTGTAAAAGTATATTGTAACTCTAAATGTGGAGAAGCCAGCTTTGAATTATATAAAGGCATAATTTCTTACGGCAGTAAAACATCAAAGTATACTATATCTGCTATAAGATTCATTAAAAAAGCAGAAATTGTAAGATTAAAGTTGACACCTGCTTTCTGCTGGCAAGGGAATTCACTCAGACTTGAGTAGAAAGGTGACTGTTGATCCTCAGCATATGAAACCAACTGATTATTTGAGATTTGGTCCCCTTCTGTTTTTCATAGAAATGAAAATCACAAAGGAGTTTAGAGCTTGCCCTGGAGAGACCACAGCAACAGGCATCCTACAGGCAAACACCAGCTTTTCTTCCTCAGCTAACATTCCTCTGGAAAGACAAAGCTAACTTGATGTTTTAGATCACTAAAGCTAATACTAAAAAGCTTCCAGAGACAGTTTTTCATCATCAGACTATTTTCCTTCCAGGAGACTGCTGGTGTTTTCTTGTTTTGTGTCAGGTTTTTTTGTGGGGTTTTGTTTGTTTGTTTTGAACAGTGTAATGCAAACCCGATTGTGCCAGAAATAAGGTTACATACTACCTGTGTACTACTAATGTGCTATGTAGTGTAAAAAAATTTTTAATCCTGACATTATTCAACTGCAAAGTTGATTCAAAAAGATTCAAAACAAGTAACTTCTTGCAATACCCTTCAGGGTGATGCATTTGAGACACAGGCAGTTTGGCAATGGAGGGGAATATAACTTCTTCAGGGCAGTAAAATCTGCAAAGACACCATGCTCAAACAGGCTGGCAGCAGAAGTTGCATGTTCTGCATCTTGGGGCCCTTTTATAGCGTTTAGCGAAGGCACCGCAAGAAGGTTAGCTTGAATTTAGTGATATTTTGTGTCTAATGTGTGCTTTTGTATCTTTTACTAGGAACTTCCTTATACTGCTGTCTGTGGGGTAGACATGCCAGGAGAGAAAAGTTTTCCGTTTTTCACTTTCTAAAGCATGTCTGGAATAAATAAATGACTACATTTTGATTTGGTATTTTTTTTTATAGTCAAAGCTGATGCCAACAGAAATCTAAATTCAATATGTGTTCACTGATTCATCTTGAAAATTTTCATGAATTTATCCCTCATATTCATCCTTGGTGTACTTGATAGAATTTTACTGGAAGAGAAAAAATTCTGAGAAGTTGGGGGTAAAAATAGAAGCCAGTTCACCTTTCCTACACTCTGCCTGTCATAATGATATCTGATTGTCTTTGCAGACTAAAGGGAATGAAGGAACTTAGTGTTTTCTTTGCCACCTTTGCCATGAGGTACATCAGATATGAAGCATTTTGAAATGCAATCCTTGTTCTTGAAATGGAGAGCTGATAGTCTGTAATTTGAGTAGAAACCCAGCATAGAAATGGGGGTAAAAAAGCAAGTATATCATACTCTCTATAGAGATCTTGTAAGTTTCCCATTAAACAATAAAGAGGAGCACTGGGACTAGATGTTTTAAAAAAAAAAAAAAAGAAAGAAGAAGAAAAAATGCTCAAGGGGATAGACTACCTCAGTGTGATTCATTGATTTAGACACAGCTATATATGTCAGGTAACGATGAAATGTTGAGACAGCTGAGATTGTTCACTTAGTGAAGTCAATCCCTTAGTAAGTGTTAGTGGTATTGAAATGAAGTGTTAAAGAATTAGTTAGCTGACTGTGAAAAAAAATGAATAGGTCTTTCAAATTACCTAATGGAAAGCTAAAGGCATTAGCTCCCAACCAGGGAGTATTAAAGGCCTTGTGCTGCATTCATTGACACAAATGGAATGACTATGAATCAAGCTCTACTACAGAAGATAAACAGCTTTCTGATAAATACGTTTGGAAAGAATCCACTGTCATGCATTTCAGGCTTCCCTAAAGCAGAAAGAATTCATGTGCTCTTAGCCTGCTGGGCGCATTGCTACTTTTATTAATCACTGCACTATGATAATTAAAGATCATCAGTAGTGTGTGTAGAATTTTAAGAGGAAAATGAATTTGGTGCTTTAAAAAGTTTAGAGCTTAATTGAATATTACATTTCTCCAACACATTGTAGCAACAAGACTTCTGATATGTTTGTACTTCTGAAGGATTTGCTTATTGCAAAGTGGGCGAGCTCTACCTAGAGTTCTTAACTTGCAGAGATTTACATCATACAGAAAACCTTTTTTTTTTTTCTCTCCCTCTTTCTGTGAAAGAGTTTGACAACTGGGGACTGAAAGGAAAGTGTTGCTCTTGAGTCACAGAACAGATAGATTAGAGCCTTTTATTAATGAATGGTTTCAGTGCTCTCTATTGATAGAATTAGGAACCTGGCTCTACCAGCTGAAAACTGAGGGAGAATAAAATATTGTCTGGAGTCATGGAAACTAATAAATCCTCCCATGACAATGTTTAACAGGTTGGCAGAAGGGATAAAATTACCTTTCATAAAAGTGCTGTGCAGATGGTAAAGCTATGGGAATTAAGACAGGATCAAAATTCTCTAAAAAACATCAAATCACAGAAATCATAGTGGGGATTGATTAAGTTGGTGTGGAAATTTCTTCTGCCTTAAGATTCTCTAAGGACTTGTTCAGACATTTTGGTTACTTGATAAATCACCTAGTGAGTTTCAACATGTGCTATGTTTTGATACTTCGACACATTTTAAAAGTTAGCTCTTTATAATGTACATTGCCTGATTTTGTTGTTATTATGTATGCAGTGTGTGAAGAGAACTCAACAACAGGGTGATTTCTTGGATTGTACCCTTTTAAGTAGACACATATTCTGACCCCCACATTGGTATCATGTCCACTTGTATGATAGAACTCCTGAGACAGAGGCCTTGGTCTTTAGCAGCAGTCCTGTCTTAAGCCGCTTACGAGATGGCATGCAGCATTTTCCTAGTTTCTATGCCAGGAGGGTAAGGGGCATGGACAAATACTTTGACTTCTCCAAGGATACTTGTGCCACCAAACAATAAATCCTTGACAAACCTCAATCCTAAATTATGCTTTTTTCATGCACAGTCAGTTTAACTGTAATTGCATGGGTAGAATTCTTATCTGAACATAAAGATTCCTGGATTATTAGCACATTTAAAGACTGTGACACTCCATGTGACAATGGTGCAAAGGAAAATGGTTTAAGGAAATAAGGGACTTTATGTTAAAGTGATATCAGAGGGGTCCTTGCTGATACTGTGATAGGTGCCCTGAAGTTTTATCAGCCTTTCTCAGTGGCAGCTTCACACCTTATACTCGTTCAATTTTGTGTTGAGTTGCAAAAAAATGGGAACAGCTGCAGGAATTCAGTGTCTAACTTTACAAGACAAATTAGGTACAACTGTAGACCGAATCCATGTTCTTTTGATTCTGCACTCTTACTCTTTTCTTTCTTCAATGCTTCTCTGAACATACTTCAAAAAGAATGTTGTGCTTTTTTAAAAGACCAGATATATATTGACATTTGATTTGGGATAGAGTCAGTTTGAAATATAAACAATTTAGAAGTGTTAAGATGCTTGGAGGCATTTTCATTACATTGCTCTAAAATTTGGGCCACATAAAGGTCAGCAGAGAAAACTAATAGTTGAAAAACAAAAGAGAAAAAATTTATTTCAAGGAAAATGAAAGAAAATGAATAATTTTCTGTAGGATATAGATTTGCAGAGACACTAATTAAAAAATATTTTTATAAAAAAATTGCCTATACTACCAAGATGTTTTATATTATTATCATTAAATACTCATACAAAGCAAAGTTTTAATGATTTATGTTGTTTACTTTTTGCATATCTCAGCTCAGCAATGAAGGGAGTCTATGCACTTGCTCTTGGGCTTAAAGTCAGCTCTTATTTAGTATCAACAGTTTATCAACTAATAAAAGCTACAATGTTTGATTTACAAACCCTCCAGGAAAAAGATTTTGTTTGTTAAAAAGAACCTTTTCCAGTGCTGTTGAAAGAATCACAGAAATATTTGCTGTTTGTTTTAGGTTTATACATCTGGCCTCAGTTTCCTATCAAATATTTGCACTTTTGAGATAAAAATTGCTGGTTTCTGTCAGCAGGGCACATATCAACAAAGGAAAACAAGAACAGTAGTGGGAGTGGAAGACTTTGATCTTTCACATTTTTCTCTCCAAGGCTGATGGTGATTTTTGACCCCCATGTGTTAAAAAGGTCAAGGAATCCACAGCTAAGTTCATTCCAGGTGTCCTCAGATTGACAACAGATTTGCTTTATGGGGCACTGAAAACAGAAAGACAAAAGATGTTTGGCCTGAGGTAGCACGGGAGGGGGAGAATGAGGGAAAAATGCTTGTGTGTGCAGCATGCTTAGAACAGCAGTAGAGCACTAGAAGAATCTAGTAATAGCAGAAGTGATGGCCACTGTAGAGTCCCCGTCAACTAGGAAATCAGTTTTGTGAATAGATGTTATTTAATAAATACCAAATTTTGTTCATAATGATATTGCAGTTTGCTTACAAACTAAGCCAATTATAAGAAAAGAAGAGAAAAAAAAAAATAATGCATATTCTGGGTCAGGAATTACCCAGAGGCTAGAGACACATTCATTTTTCGTTAGTTTGAAAAAATGTCCTTGTAAACACCTTTTCTGCTGCTCAGGAGCTGAATCATTCCTACCATGTATTATTTTTAATACATTAAATTAGTCATATCAATAAAATGAAGTAACAGCATTTCACTAATAACTACTTCAAATCTTACAGTATAGGAATAGTCTTTTTGCTCTATAAGAAGATGATTTCACACAATGTTGACAGTACACCAAATGTAAACCTTTCAAGTTTTGCTTTGCAAGGTGCAGGTGTTGGTGTAAAACATTTTAGACCTGTAGATTTAATGATTCATTGGTCACTTTTTAAATATATTTAGTACTTACACCGATTAGGGCCTTGTTCCTGCAGACTTAGAGCCCACGTAACTTTGCTACAGTACGTGAAACCACTGAAACCAAGCTTGAGTGTACTTTTTAAATATCTCAGGTGTCAGTTGTAATTCTAGACTTCTTTCTATAATATAGGAATATCACTGGCATAATTATTTTAATAAGTTCTTCATAAAAATCAGTATATGATAACCATGAGGGGTATTGATAAGCAAGTATTATTTATATATTTCATGGTATTTTTTAAGCTTTGTTGTGGTAGATGCTTTTCCCGGTGCAGCAGATTGCCTTAAATGTGTGCAATAGTAAGTACACGGGTAATTCTGTTGAAGTGTGTGCACTTTAGCAGGACTGAACTCAAAGTGAAAAACATGCCTTGCTGGAGAATACCCAAAGGCAAGGCAGACAAAAAATAAAGGAAAAAAATGTTATTATACTCATTTTAGTCATAGTGAGTAGATACACAGAGGTTAAACTACTTGCCTCAGGCCATCATGAAAGACTGTGAAATAGTCAGGAACTCAATCTGATTTCTTTTATCAATCAAGTCTTAAGCATGAGCTATCCTTCCTTTTGGAGCAAAATTATCTCATGTCATTTTTGACAATGTCAGAGTAGGATGTTTCCCTGCTGTAAAGACTCATGAGTTATGTACTGATCCGGTGGAAATTTGTTGGAACGCACTGCTACTCAGAAATTGTGAAAAAGTTGATGTCTTAGTGTGTAACTAAAATAATTAGGTTAGAGCAACTACTAAGAAGTGATAACTCTGTTACCCAGAAACTGTAGATGTGTAGAAGTATGCATGTATGTCTGCATAGAAGAGGGGGGCAGCTTTCCAGTTGTACTTTGCATGTCTTGCCATATTTCTTTTGGCTTATTTATATGAAACGCTTAAATGTAGATCTGGCTTGGGTAATGTGATTGTATAAGAAGGCAAATTGTACTGCTCACTGTCTTATTTATGTTACCTAATGTTTGTGGTAATACTTAATAAAAAGAAGAAAAAAGCAAAATACTCCAAACTCAGAAATCCCTTCAAATGTAAAATAAATTGGACAAACTGAAAGAGATTGAGGAATTTTTCTGCTTGTTGGTAAAAAGTCCTATACCAATTTGTATCCATTTTGGAGCTCGGTACTCATGTGTCAACTCTCTTTTCCTGGTTGTTCCCTGTGAAATGATGGGTTTCTCTTAGGCAGATCATTAATGATAGATAAGGTGTAGCTATCAAGGACACTTGCAGTGTTGTTTTTAAAGTATAGTCTGCAGTCGTGTTGTTAAGTATAAAGTGGTTTTCTTGTGCTTATGACTGTCTACTAATATAATTAGTTGGGCACTCTTTTTTTTTTTTTTTTTTCCTTTTTTTCTGAGGGAACCAGAGAAACTGCCTTTTCTAGTGTGTCAGCAGTTAATTACATCGCCTTCAAATTCTGCGTGTGTACTTAATATTCTGAATGTTTTATTAGCAATGTACAGAGAAAGAAAATGGAAGAGATTAATGTGTCCCGAAAAGTAATGTTAAATTGTCACTAAAGTCTTTAGAAGTTTGAATTCCTTAACTATAATCACCCTGTCTTGTTAATATGGTCTAGAATTTTTTTCTCTTTTTTAATCTCTGTGCTCAGCACTGTGTTTTGACATAATATGTATATGCTCTATGCCTTCTTAATTTTGAAAATTAAAGATCAAATCAGCTTCATTAAAAGATACTCACAAATCTGGTTATTTAAGACAAAGGACTTGCTTTATCACTAACTACCCCACTCTAATTACACTTAAAATTAAGTCTATCATTGAAGAATCCAGCTTAGAATGTAAAGAAAAAACCTCCATATGTACTTACCGTGACATTTGGTCAATAGACACATTCCATGGATTTTCCTTTAAAGAAAACAAACCCAGCATGTTAGACAAAGCTGCTTCTTCAATATAAGTAAGTGAAAGGCCTTTGAAGTCAATGACACTGTGTATAGTTTCTGCTCAGCTATTAAAAACTTTTCCTAAGTATTCTTGGTCATGTGAGCAAAGGCATTTTGCCTCTTGACAAATCTCCAGAATAAATTTTGTTGCTCAAGCTGGAATATTTAATTGTGCCTTTTGTCCTGAAACAAACATAAACTAGTTATATTTGTGAGACTTAACAGTTCCTATTGAATATATTAATGAAGTGGTCTTTGGCAGTATCCCCAGGCTTTTGACACTCAAAGTTGTTTAGATAAAGACAGTATTGGCGAGAAAAAATCAATATGAATTTACTATGGAATTATGAATTAAGCCTGTTAAACTTGCCTGTTGTGTTTTAACTTTTCACTTTTAAAGTGCTTCAGATCTTTTCTTTTTTCCATTGAAAAAAGTAGACTGTCTTAATAACTTTATCAAACTACACTCATTGTTTTCTTTTTTTAACGTCTTTCCATTGCTGATCTAATATTACAACTGATAGAGCTTTTAGGGCACAGGACACCCTAAAATATATCACTGTCTCTCTCAGAAAACAAAGTACTTGAGAGAAATATTGAGATTAATTTCAACTGCCTGTAAATAATGGAACATGGACATTCAATCTTTGTTTTTTCCCCTAATTTCTTGTCCCCAGTTGGTATTTGTTTAGACTAGTTTCCTGCATGATACCCCACACTAAATAGGAAGGTTTTTGACACCTATGGAGAAAATAAAGCCAAACAACTTGCTGTCTCAGATAAGGTTTGTATTTGTGTCATGTTTCACTTCTAGAAATACTTTTATTTGGTTAAAAATGAAGCTTTGGCTGTAGTAACTGGGGTCCGCTTGTGCCTATTGTGTCTTTGCCTTAACCTGGAGTGGAAATACTCCAGTTGACATTAATGGAAGTGACTTTAATTAGATCAGACCATACTAAATGTGCAGATGCATTCAGAAAGAAGAATGTTTTCCCGTAATTGCTCCATACTCGGCAGCTATAAATATGTTCCTAAAGTAGCTTAGACTGATGGGAGTTGATGAGATTCTGAGTGATGTAATTATATACTTTTACCATCTAGTACAACCAAAAAAATGTTTATCTGTTTTTTTCTTTGTCTATATTAATATGCTGTAGAAGTAAATAAAAATCCCTGCAGCAGTGGAAAATGTAATCATCCTGATTATTCTAAAAATCCCATTCACCTGAAGGGCAGGCAGTCTTGTCTTGAGTTGCAACACTGAGCAGATGCTTTTGTTATAATAGCCAGAGAGGAATTCAGACTGTAAAGATTATATTTTTAATATTAATGCAGGAATTTTGTCATAACAAAATTCATAGTGCTTTCCATGGATGTGTATTCTTGGACAGCTCATGGTACAATCATTACAGGTACTATTTTACAATGGTCTAGGTGATATCTGGACATAATAACACTTCTGAGCCTTATGTGCAGCCATATGCACTTCCCCCATGTTAGAATCACTAGTGTAATTGCTGTGACTGGTCCTATCAAGCATAACACATATAGATATTAATCATCATTCTTTTGCCTGTCTCCCTCTGGGGTTACTTCTCTGCATCTCAGCCTGCTTACACCTTAATTGTATCTGGGGATCCCAGATTTTCCATGCATTTCTCAGTTTTACTCATTAGATCATTACCTCTCTGCAGACAGACTCAGCCTGCATTACCTTTTGTTGGCTTTTTGCCAGGCAGATACTATTATTTTTTAGATAATGTTCAGGTAACCCATACTAAACACTGTATTGCTGGAGCTTGGTCTAAAAGCAATTTTACAAACTTGCTCAGGATCTCTGGCAAGCTAAATGGAAAAACACTCAGAAAACCATCACCTTCTATAAATAATTATAACTGTCTTTTGAAATTCAGTGACAAATGTGGCAACAGATAGAAATAATATAAAACCAGAAAAACTCCTTAAATGGCAGTCATGTATTATAATGCAGCGATCAGAATAAAGTTTCTAATATAACTCTGTCCACAAGACTACTCACTAAGATGTGTTGGGCAAGATGGGTAGAAATGGGGAAAAGCACAAGTTCAGGAAACACTTTTCCCCTAAACTTTGTTATGAGCTAAAAGATTTTTTGCATTCGGGCTGTTGAAAAGTGTCTTTCCTTTCTTATAGTCCATAGGGAAAAAGAGCTGTGTTCCTCATGACAGCTTATAAACAGTCTTTGAAAAAAAACTTTTCCCAAGCAGCCCTGTTGATGTGCCCACAGGGATGGGGAGCAGTCCCTGCTTGACAGAGAGGATGGCTAGAAGCACTCATCGCAATCTTCTACCCTTGCAAGTTACTGCTTTCCCAAAGAATGATGAAAACAGACTTCCCTGCATCCTTGCATCTATGGATTATGTCAGATAGTAGAAGTGGTTTATGCATGGATTTCTTATTGACCAGTTGCTGAACTGTTACTGATGCGCTTGACTTTCTCATGCTAACTTAATTTATAGTGAATGACTGTAACATAAGAAGGCTTTCATGAAGTCAAACTGATAACCAACCAGTTTGCAAGGATATAAATTGTACCTCAGGTAAACTGCACAGAGCCAGTCACAGGGGGGTCACTGAGGGAGTGCAAACAGCTTACAGGACAATAGATGTTTTTAGAAGGTAGGGATAAACTTATTGTGTAATTCCTAGCTGCATACAACCTGCCTTCAATGGAGTGTGCTGGGATTTGGCACATAATAGTATCCTTGTGTCTGTTGTTTCTGACTGAGCTTTGAATTGCCACCTTCCAGAATGACTCTGCCATCACTTCTGCTCTGTGTCTTCCAGGACACTGCTTGCTCACCACTGCCAGGCAGGGCTTCTCTGGAGATTATTAAACCCCCATGGAGCATTGGCTGAAAACAAAACAAATAAATAGAGATAATTTTCAAACTAGACAACTTCCCCCTGCTTTTAAAACACTATGAATGGGAAGACTTTTCTTTGTAATCTGTTCAAGCTGCCTGCTTATTCTTTGGCTTTTATCTCATGAAAGAGCCAAGCTCCAGATATTCAGATCTAGCTTCCTAGCTTTCTAAAGCTCAGCTCCTCAATTCATGTGTGGTAAAAGTTCAGTATTGAGCACCTGTAACTCTCAACTAGCTTCACTGGGAGCCCTTTGTAAACACCATTTGGGATAATTGGGCCCTTGGAGATTTCGACATTGCATCAGGGCATCTTTTCTTCCAAATGGAAGGCACAGTGAGATGGTACTTACAGGCACGGCCAGGAGGTCTGTGGCACAGTGGGCTCAGCCTGCAATTTCAAGGGTTCTTACTGAGCCCAACAAACTCTAACAATGAATCAAAGGAGGAAATTGTACCCCCAGAGATTTTCCTTGGTTTTTTTTCTTTTCTTTCCTTTTTTTTTTTTCTTTTTTTTTTTTTCCCCATTTTCCAGTCAGGCATACATGATTATGTAGCCCTTTTCTCAAAGCATCTTCCTGTCCTACAGAAACCGATCCTGTGGACAAGCTTCCAAACTTTCCATGCTGGAGGAAGGAAAACCTGAAATCCTGCAGACTTACAGCAGAGTGCTTCATTCTATCACAACCAAATCACAACGCCGCCTTATCTCACTCTTCACTCTCTTAATGCAGAACTTTTAAGCATTTTCCCAACACAAGCCCTTAGCTAACCTGTTCATATTATTATGCCTTCTCTGTGGTTCGCTTTTAATTTGTGGATGCTATTCCTTCCATTTTGTGGATTCTTCTTATTGAATATGGGAAATTAAACAGGCTTTCAAATGCAGCTTGTTTGATTGGTAGTAAACCTGGACATACAATTTAAGAAAAAAAATAATTAAACTAACAGTAACAAATATTGTCACATCTGTGAGAGATTTTAAGTCTTTTAGGGGGACTCTTTAGTAGCATAGTGTTGTCTGATCTCAGCTGTCAAAGTATTTAATAGAAGATTTACCAGTTTGGCTTTAAATTATTGTAGTGTTAGTGAAACAAGATTACACAGGGAGGGAGTAGCAGAGAAGTCTATTTACATGCAGGAGGTTATGAAAAATCTACTGCTGCATTTAAGAGAAGAACAAAAGGCTGCAAGCAGAGAGAAAAGAGTATATTTAATGTTACACCATCAAAAGACAATAGGTACATGAACTCTCCTGTGTGCCAAAAAGCAGAAAATACATATGCTTTAAAAAGTGTCATCCTGAGCTCTTGGAATTAGGCCTCACTTCAGATACCTGTTAAATATGATTCTGAACAACAGGACCATTGAGCTTAACTTATTTTGTCGGGAGAAGGTTAAGAGTGAGAATTCTCACAGTCTGTATTCTCTTATTTTGTATTATTGTGGCAGAGAATTTTGAGGGTTGAGCTGCATTTTTTTTTTTTCCCCCTCATGTGTGGAGGTCTTGGACTTGAAATGAGGATACTGCCTGTGAATTAATTTTATGTGATTTTTAGGGGAGGACAAGGGGCCATTTTTGTTGGATAAGAGAAGGAGCAAACACTAGGTGTGTTGCAAGAATTGATCAATGAGATCCTGCACTGAATGGGATTGCAGTCAAAGGTTGTATCTGCATGAGCTGCTTCAGTCCTGTGAACCACTCTGTCTTGATTAGGCTTCACTGAGGTCCATGGAGAGACCAACCTGATGGAACTCTCTAGACAATATTTCAGAAGAGGGAGAATGTGTCTTACTTTTCCTTTTTTCTTACAGGGAGTTTTATTCCTGTACATTTTGAAAAAGGTGCTTTAAGGCAGATTGACATGGTAGTTTTGTATTGTGTAGGATCAGTTGTTAGAAATGGTGTGTTGATTTTTGGAGAATCCAGAGCACTGGCTGACATGGAAGGATCAATATCAGATGGTTGGATGATGAGGTTTTGATAATTGTTTTTATATCAACACTTTGCCTAAAGCAAGGGAGGGAAATTCTTTCTTCCTTGCCACGGTCTGAATAAGCCACCAGACACTTGTGGCAGATTGCATATTGATCCACGCTTTAACGTTACCTGTTCTTGATTCTCTGAGTTGAGGGAAGGTCCATCTACCTACTTCCATCTCGTCCTCTTCTGCTACAGTGCAAACACCTCTCAGCATGTCTGCACAGCACCACAGTTTCTTTTTACTTCGCAACAAAGCATGTGGCCTTTCAGTAGCGCGATGGGAGGGAAGGGAGGCAGGGAAGCTGGCACAGGGGACTTGAATATCACAGCCGCTTCCTGGAAGGAGCCACAGGCCAAATTCTGCCTCTCACACAAGCTACTGTGGGAAGGGTGCAGGGGGGCACAGACCCACATCAGGGGGTTGCATCTGACTCCTGGTGACACCCAGTAATTTCAGAACAATTCACACTGCTGTGAGCCTTGGGAAACGGAGTCACAGACTTGCTCTTCCAACATTACAGTTTCATATACAGAATGAATACACATTAGTAAGCAATGACTGATAGTCACTACTAGGTTTTGAATTCAGGTTCTGGTCAAGTAATTAGGTCTGTTTTTCAGTAGGGAAAAGACTGATAGTAGCTTCACCAATTCTATAGGAATTGGCAGCAGATTGACAACAGACTGAAGGCAAGGTGAGGATGTTCAAGGTGGAAGTGATGCTGGGTTGGTGATAAGCCTTACTTTCATAAAAGAAGCAGAAAGCAATCTAATAGGAGAATTTAGTGAGGCTGTGCAGGATCCTTCACAGTGCTAAGCTAAGGCAGGAAGCTTAGAGACTGAATAGCAATATCTTGAATAAAAATGAGCTGCTGCTGAGTAGGGAGATAGTGCCCACTCCCCAGGAAATTCCTGGTAAGACATAAAACTATGAAAATTAGCTTTGGAAAATGTGAGACACATAGAAATATCTGGAAAATTTGACTGCTCTAAAATTTCTGTCATCATCGTAGCCAGAGAAGAATTAGATCATGAATGTACTAACTGTTGATTTGAAAGCTAGTGATGTTGTATATAGTTTGGAGGGGGGGATTTCAGTCTAAAATTATATTGTCCCTGTAATTTCAACAGTTTATTTAGGATTGAGGAGCAAATAAATGAAAGAGAAAGAAAAGTTAAATATTGTGATAGGTGATGTTCAAGTTTATAAATTCAGTTAAGTTGGAGAATCATAGAAAAATATACCTTTACTGTTTTTTAAAAAAAGTTTTGAGTTAGAGGCATTCTGAAAGGGGAAAAGAAAAATGCAGAAATCCCTCAAACCCAGGCAGCTGCAA
This sequence comes from Athene cunicularia, assembly GCF_003259725.1. Taxonomy (NCBI): domain Eukaryota; kingdom Metazoa; phylum Chordata; class Aves; order Strigiformes; family Strigidae; genus Athene; species Athene cunicularia. The sequence goes on along the minus strand of NW_020799109.1, from coordinate 15,393,812 downwards.
CAACTGGTGGAAATCAATGTATCTTCCATTGTCTGCAAGTAAATGTTTTCTAGTAAGTTCTGTCAAGAAAGCTGTAGCATGGCTGAAAACAAGACTACCATGCACCAAAAAATATAGAATGAACACCGTGACATTGAAACCAGAATTGGACTTCAAAAATTAGAAAGTCTTTCTGTCTAACAGCATGATAGGAATCCAAAAAATGTTTCCATATGATTTTTTTTTTCACTTGAGAAAAATGTCCTAAAGGTTGAAAGGACAGTGAAAAATGTTTGGAATAGCTTATTGATGTTTATCTAGTTGTTACCTACTTGATTAAATATTAGATAAATATAGGTATAAAGTCTAAAAACTTTTCTATTTATTTTTTCCATAAGTAAAATCTTAATGAAATAATGATTAGAAGTTTGACATGATGTTAAGAAATTTGTGGGACTTCTCAGATACACAAACTACATTATATGTGTAAGCTCTTGTATAGTATAAGGACTTTGCATCTAAATCCTTGTATCTGAGTCAAAATATGTACTGGAAAAGAGATTCTAAGTTTTTAGGAAAAAAAAAATCACTATCTAAGCCTTACTTTAAATAGTGCTGTGACTGAAATGATGATGATAGTTAGAAAAATAAATCTGACTGACTTCCAGATTTTTTCCAGGATGCAATGTCCTTTTAATAAGGGGAGAATTTGACAGGGAGAAAAAAGGTTTATAATACAGAGCTAGTTTCAGCTGAAGGTATGAAGAAACTACCAACACTCTATTGTTAACTATCATTAGTCACATAACTTTTGAAAAACTCTAGCTACTTGTGAGTAGGTAGCCAATTTTGTGGGAAACCATGACCTGCAGTTTACAGATCTGCATGCGTAGCGTATTTTTCAATTTATCAGCCAAACCAAAAAATGGTAAAAAATCCAAACAAACCAGAAATAGATTACTGAGGTGATGAGCTTTTCTATGGATATTTCATTAGCACCTCACCACGATGTGAGAGGCATAGACTTACTCTCTCTTTCCTTTCCCCTGGGAGTAGAAGAGGGAATTAAATTTCCTTTGTCCTAGAGAAGGAGGCTAAACCTGCATAATGGATGAGCAGGGATGCGTGTAGCTCTGGATTTCCCCGAGAAAATGGGGTCAAATCTATCATCTTCAATACAACCGAAATCTCATTTTTAGTTAAACAATTTGGGAGGTCAGTTAGCATCTCCACATAAGTAGGACCCATGGCTGCCCGTCCTTCCATAAAAAGGACAATGACAAAAGATGAAACCAGCTCCAGTTCTAGCATTTTCTAGAACTCTAAACTATTTTTAGGCATATGGTGGGCAGCTACTCTCAGGCTTACACTGACAGGCCAGGATTTGTAATCCTGTACACAGTGTCAGTTTGTCATATATTACTTTTAAAACAAATTTGGGGGAGTGGAATAGAAAGGGGAAACAGCAACAGCAACCATTTTTAAGAGCTGCTGTTTATCATGTTTTTGCCAGGCTGAACGTTTTCAGAGTTGACATGTTCTTTAGCTCTCACACCATTTGATTTCACATTGTTCATTTTTCATGCACTCCAATACAATTGTGGAAACACATTGATCATCCTACTGAAACACCTGCACCAGTCAGCAAGAGAAAACTTCTGAATTGATATCTACCCTCTAAGTGACATGGCTTGTGCAAGCATGTATATTTGCAAGGAGTAGGTTGCATCTCGCAGGCAATATTCCTAAAAAATACACTGCTTCTTCAGGGGTGGGATACAAGGATGTATGGTTGACAAAGCTGGTATATTCCAGTTTTTGTAGAAGATAGGTGTTAGGGAACTGTTGCATCTATATTTCATATATATACAAAATCAGTAAAGAACGGCGAATCACAGAAGTGAAGGACTGGAAAGGCAAAGCAGGAATCATCTATTCGATCTCATCCTCCTTCTCTAAAGCAAGAATCTTTGTCATACTCCTTAAAAACCTGCCAATTGCAAGGATTTGAGAGATTCCACAGATAAGCTGTTCCAGTGCTTAAAAGTCCAAGGCTTGACTATTGAGAAAGATCTCCTAATATATTAAGTCCCCTCTGCTGTCAGTGAGTATTCATAATTCCTCAGGGAGGCATGGAGAAAATCAGTCATTATACTCCTCATTGCAGTATTTTACGTAACTGAGGAGTTTATAGTGTATTTGGGTTTTTACTCTCTAAATGGAAGAATTCAACTTTTTTCAACCTTCCTGCAAAGCTTACCATTTCCAAACCTCTCCAGCATTTTTGTTGTTTTACTCTGGATTCTCACTAATTCCTCTAGCTCTTTTTTAATGAAGCATTTCAGCTGTGACATCGTCAGAGGAGAGCAGAAATACTGATTGTACTTATAGGCGACCTCCCAGAAAATTTTCCTTTTCTTGCAGCACCTGCATATTATTAACCTGACTTATTTTGATGCTGTGTTGTAACTTCCAAACCTCTCTTCAGTGCTGCTGCCAGCACAGTTATTCCCCAATTTATATTTCTACATTTGCTATTTTTCCTTTCTAAATGAAGTAACTTATACTTGTTCGATGCTGTTAATATACAAATATCTAGACTTACTAGAATTATGTCTTGCTCATGCAAGCTTCCCGTAAAACATAACCTGATTCTTAGGTTTAAAGATCGTTAATGTTTATTTACCAATACCTTGTTATTTTATTTATTAAATTTGTCACTGTTCTCTGCTTTGCATATGCTTATGCTTGCTCATGCATACTTTATGAATATAGAAATTAGTATCTCATTAACTTGGTAATTAGGCCAGTGATAAACAGCTGTTTGTTTACCATGCAGGGCAAGATTTCTACTGAAGTTCCTTACCTTTTATGCACAGTTGTTGTTTGGAATCTCTATTGTGATAAAAAAGTATATGGCTCTGTAATATCCACTCTTAATTGTTATTGCCAGCTCAGTGAAATCTCAGTTTTTAAGACAGACAGAAATAAAAGAGAATTGCAGCATGCTTTAGATATCCAAGAAACCACATTATGATGTGTATTAGTAAAACACTTAGATGTTCCTGCTGTAGACCAGGATCCCAGAGCGCTACGTGCTGTACAAAGATGCAGAAAGAACTTCCAAAAGACAGTAAGGGGATATAGGCAGAGGGATACAAAGCCATGATGGAAATACATTATTTACAAAGGGCTTTCTTTCATGCTTTAAAAGTAGGGCTTTATATTACACGTCCTTTCTGCAACTTGCATTAGATTGAATTTTAATAGCATTTAGAAACTTGTAATAATTGAGGTGTTCAGAGCTTCTATTTGCCTGTGGGGGATGTTGCCTGTGGATTAGTGATGAATCAATCCCTATTAGAGAGGAATTATTCAGAATAATTAATGTTATGCCTTTGGAAGGGACATCATAACAGGTATTTTTTAAAGATCAGAATAATGCATGTACCCAAGTGTGACAACACCTGTAGAAATGGAGGCAGCAGATCTGTGCTGAAATCCACAGTGCTCTGAAAAATCCTCCAACTGGTGGAACTATTCCTATATATCTGAGTTCTTGCATCACAGTAGGGCACCGGGACCTGCAAAATGAAAAAACTTACCCTTACTTTCATCAACTTGGAACAGCATGTGTTGGTTGAATTAACCTCTTCTTCATTTTGTAGTATTTGGTGATTATCAAATTAGGAGGAAAGCCTTGGACGTGGAGGTGAGTTCCTGTGCAAAAAAGTGGGGGTTACAGACAGATCCTTTTCTTTACTGCCTCCCAGTAGGGTTTCAGATAGAAGAGCAGGGAAATGTAGGGAAATCCTTGCAGAGAAGTCTATGTAAATTAGAATACTGTCTCATGTAAGGCAATACAGGGTAAAGATCAACCTATTCCCAGACAAACCCCCTTCTTCCAGTTTCCTTATGCAGCAATAATCTGCTTAGCTATTTGAGTCTTCAAATGGTTAACAGCATAGAACCAAAAATCTCACTTAGGTAAGGAAGGATTTTATCGTATGTTATCTGTTATGCTTTTTCATTATGAAAAATGGCAGTGTTAGAAAGGAAGTAAGCATTACCCATAAAATTCTTATTTGCTAAAAAGTTTATCAGAATCAGGTAATTAGCTGGCTATCTCATTAGTCTCGTTGCCAAAATGTAATTGGTATTCTGTGTTTTGTGCTGTCTTAGTAGTGATTTTTTTTCATTGATTTCTCTGGCCTTTTAGTTTATTTTTAGAAATAGAAAATGTGTCATTCTGGCTGCTTTTTTCTTTCCTGAGAAAACAGAATGTCCCACAGTGGGAGAGTTTTCAGGTATTCATCAGCTATTCTTGAAAAAACATATGATCACACCATGGCTGCTCTGAATCTCAGTAGATGAAAGTGGGGAAATAAATTGCAGAATGCTTTAGGATATGAGGAGTTGAGAAGAATACGTATATTTGAGTCCATTTTTTATAAATGGTAGTTGTCTTTTCTGAAAAAAGTTTATCGATAGTGCAGAAGAAATCTTTGCTGAGTGATGTAGGATATTTTTATTCAAAATATAAATTGACTGAAAACTAGTTTTTCTAAATTACAAAATGCTGCTGAGTATTCTCAAATATAAACAGAATAGAAAACATTTTCAGTATCGATGTTTCTATTTAAATCTTGGAACAAGTCAAATACTTAGTGAGGTGGACTGTGATTATAAGACACTACATTTCTAAGCTGTTTGTACTGTGCCACAATTGGCTGCTGTGGATTTTACTTTTTATTTAAGACCAGTGGAAGTCTTAGGTGTTATATTCTCTTCCCTCATTCATTTTGTCCCATCTGCAAGTCTAATGGATATTTTTCTGGGAAGTGTACTCGTCTCCCCATACCTCAGATTCTGAAGTCCAAGTATGTGGAAGGGACAGGCATTGACCAAGAGGATAAGACAGAGAGGATCAAGACATGCACATTCTCTGCTGAATGAGATCTGCTAGTAAATGTAATGCAACCCAAGGCTTTAACGGCTTTTCAAGCCCTGCCTGAAAGTACTTCTGTGGTTTCAGCATGATTAAACAGCGATGTTTAATACAGTTACAAAATCTGTTGTGTGAATCATTTGGGAATATGTTGTCAACTAGCAAATGATAGTGACCAAGAGCTGGCCTAGGGATGAGGGATTCTCTGCAGCTGCCTCTGGCTCCCTGGTGATCTCTAGGATTCCCTGGAAGGACTTCAGAGACTGTGAAAGACCTTGTAAACAGTAGAACGATTGAGAAACACTATTTTGCAGGTATTTCCTTCCTTTGACAGTTTAATTTTTGTTCATCAGAATATGGTTGGAATTGGTACTATTAAATGCAATCAATATTTCCTCAAAATGTTCCACAGCGTTTTAGTGTATTGTTCTTAGTCATATCATTCTGTTCTCTGTACGTTTCCCCCAATTACTCAAAATATGTGCGTGCAGATGTTCACAGAATGTTCATTTTCATCTTGAAAGCTCCTGTTCTCCCAATAAACTCATTTAAAACTTGTGTTCTATGAGAGTTGTTTATAACATACATAGCAAAATTAAAAGAGAAGATTTCTTAAATGATCTCTGTGACAAACCACAGTTAATTAAGTAACAATTCCAACACTACTTACTTGGTGAGAAAGTATATATTCTGTGAAATAATGAAAAATTATAAATTGAAGAGAGCAGTGACATTTGCAAAATACGTGGAACTCAGCAAATGAATTCTTTGTTACAAGGCTGCTTCCTCAACTCTAACCAGTATTGATGCTGGCTGGCTTTGTTTTAAGTAGAGTGTTGCTACATGTCTGACAGTTGATTACATGCAACAGGAGATGGAGGGCTCATTTTCCTGAAAGCATGATTGCATGGTATCTCTAATTCATTTTTGTGTATTATCATCTCTCATATGTTATTTTCAGGCTATGCTTCTATTTCCAAAGTGATATTTAATTCCAAACTTCCAGACTTAAATTCATAAGTAGCTTGGGAGGAAGTCTAACTAGTGTTCCTGACTTCATGTAAAGTAAGTATGTCGCTTAGCTTTCACTATCTGTGATATATGTCTTATCATTGAAAATGGTGTAGTCCAGGGTAGTGAGATTGGACAGGCTCCCTCCTCTTGTGGTATGTATGGATTGGTATGTAGTGGATGCGTTGGTCCAGCAGTAGATGATGTACTGAGAAAGTCCCATCTCAGTGGAGTTGTTGTAGGTAATACAGAAACAGACATCCATCTGCACTGGAGGACAAAATTCTGGGAAATTCTAAATTGGAGCTGTCAAAGCTTGTTTAGCCCTAGCAATAGGCTGAGAGAAGGATCTCCAAATGTAAACTAGGAGACAAAGAGTGGAGTTTTCTGACTCTGCTTCACCAAAGAAACCATGATGGAGACAACTCACTGAAAATCAATTGTGCCACCAATTCTTGATTCAAAAGCAATCAGCAGTCAAAAGAAGGAGAATGATATATTGATAGCACTCTGTTGTATGTCAAAAGCATGATCAAATTAAATAAAATTTTACTATGAAGTAGTACTTTCTGCAACTGATTGTAGCAAGAGTTCAGTCCTTATGGTCTTTGAACCATGAACTGCCACATGTGGGCATAACTGCAACAGAATTTATTTAGATTATTGCTTTCTTGTATCTTGTAAGAGGCAGGCATGTGAAGTCAGGATGCCTGCTATTACTTGGCTGTTGATGATAGAACCTGGGTACTATAGTATGACCACTTGCCATTAATTCAGGATAATTAATGAAGAGGAAATCTCGTTATAGGGAACAGAGATTGAATTTAAAAAAAAATCCAAGAAAGAAGCATTGTGTAGTCATCACATTAGGAGGTGAATGTTGGTCCAAAGAAGAGCACAGCAGGTGAAAGAAAAAAGATACATGAGCTGTTAATGTGATCTTTTGGACAGCTTGACTTTGAAGGAAGTACATAATTTATGTGCAATTATGAGTAAAGCTGTGAAAAGCCTTCGCTGGAAAGGAAAATTGGGACATTTTCATTGCCAGTGTCTCTTCTAGGTTAAAAAGTGGCAGGTCACATTCCAGTGGGAGCATTGTGGTTTCTGCTACAAGATCTATAAACACCCTAAAAAGTTTATGACAAATGAAAGAACTGTGACATTTCCCTCTGCTCTGTTTCCAAACTTACAATCTGAGAACTGATCCTGTACAGTGTGGGTGAGATAAGTATTAAAGACATTTTACAAGGGAAAAAAGTTTCACTTGTTTCTCTGGATTGAGATTCCTTCATGTAGTGATTCTCCATCTGAGTATGACCCTAAAAAAATTATGGAAGATTTATCTTTTGATCCTTACTAGTTTAGCTAATGATTTGGTATATTTTACATCCTGAACTGCTGTGTGCTGATGAGATTTGATAAAGGTCCCAAATTTTGGTGCATGGATGATAGAGTAGGAGGGTGAGGAATCATATATGATAGTCTTCATATCATTCTTCTTTCATTGATTTGCATGTGGCTGCTAATGCTGTGCTTCCTGGTGTGTTGACTTTATGGGCTTAAAATACTAGGAAAGAAAAAGTGTCCTTGTGTGTAGGTTTGGAAAAGAGCAAATGATAAATTTCTAGTTGTGAAGCAAATTGAATTTCAGAAAGAGTTGGGTGGCTTTAGAGAAAATCCAGGTTAGTGTCTTCAGCAGGCTCTGCTTCTACAAAGGCACCCTGAAAAAAAATGAGAAAGTCCCTAAAAAAATTAATTACCTGGTACAAATTCCTATCAGGGATTGTCTCTTTATTTGCTGAGAGGGCAGAATGGGAACCTCATTCTTGGCTGAGGCTTGAAGGTAGTATGAGAATATAAATAAAATATTAATAGTTCTGCACGAAAGGAATGTCAGTATTATTGTAGACCTTGTACAAAATAATCTATTCTGTAAATTAACCCTTTTTCTTTTTGACAAAGGACTGAATTACAGGATTGTCTTTTGTATGAAGAAGTATCTTGATATGTTCTAACATTACATATAAATAAACTTTAGCTAGGGGTTAATTTATTATTAATCTGGGGGGTTTGTACTTGTTAGGTTTGCAGCACATCTGATGGCATGCTGGAATGAGGTGGTTCATGTGCCCAGATGGGAAATCAGTCTTGCCTTGAAAAGCTGGCAAGTTAGACTTTACTAGTAAAAATGCCTGTAGACCCCAGAGCATACTGGGGCCTCCAAGGAAGATAACTCAGTCCAAAATTCTGGGGGAATCTGCTGCTGTAGGTGACCTCCATGGAGGGTGAAGGGAGGTTCCAGGTGAGAGGTGATGTGGCTGCATGGTAGAAGGTATTTTTGCACCATGGTATTAGTGTATGCATGGGAAGGAAAAAAGGATTTTTATTTTTGTGTGAACTGCTTTGAATGGTCAAATACTTGTAAAGAATGTTGAAAGGTCTTGAAAGTGGATTTAGAGAATGGGAGAGCAGCCTTGAAATATGCTTCATAAAAGATGTGTGTATGGGGTATGCATTGTGGAGGGAGAGAGGAAGGTTGCAGTGGAAGAAAACATCGTGTCCTTTCTTCTCTTGGAGCTAGCTGTGTTCCTTCTCAGGTACCACTCCTTTTCAGCAGCTGGTAAAGCTGCTCCCGTATATATAATTTCAAAAGAGCTTTAGAATGTTTCAAGGTGAAAAGTGTTAAAAATGAAAGAAGATTACTACTACTATTATTGTCTCCCTGTGTTCTTTGTTCGGAATTATCTTCTGGAGTTTTTTGTTCCTTTTCACTGTAATTTTCAGTCTGAAACAAACCTCTACTTTTTCTGCTTAGACTGAGACAGGACTGAGGGCCGTTCGGGCTTGGAAAATGCTTACAAGCTCACTATGAGAATTACGATAGCACTGGAATGTGCTGTAATCAGTGGGGAAAGTCAACAAATTAAGGTTTACTTGATTTCCCTTGTGAATTCTACTATCATTTATGTGAGATGTAATTAATTCATTGTTGAAAATCTCTGCAGTGGAACAAGTAAAACTTGTATTACACTGTGCTTTCCATAGGATAAGAGAACCTCAGCTTCATGCAGGATTTTGTTTTGTTTTTCGGAGAATCAAAGTGTACTCCTGAGTTTATTAAGTATTCTTCGTACAAGGAAACTAACCTTCATAGCAGGAACAATAATCAATAGTTTATTTTGTGTATGAATATATTTATCACCATTCTTCCTAGAATATCCAAAAGGACTTGATAAGCAGATGGGTACATTTATATCCTGTGTTCCAAGGTAGAGTTACTCTTCATCTGAGACTCGTCATAATGTTTTGCTCTATAGATGGACAAATGTATCAGCTACCTGACAGACAAGGTAGAGAAAGGATACTTACAGGTGACTGGCCGAGCTCATGCCCTTACTTATCACTTATTTGCCTTGTGGTTGTCTTATTGCTTGAGATACAGGGTGGTCATGCTGTGCAATGGCAATGAGTAGGAAGGCTACATCACCTGATTTTGCCTGCAGAGTTTTCTGCTCTCCCTATACTTGGAGCTTTCTCTTGCTTTCTGGGAGGCTGAGCAGGTCGCAGTGTTTACAAGGGAAGAAGAGTTTTCTGTTTGTGAGAGTGAGCGACAGAAGAATATTTCTAGTACTAGTGGAATGGTGAGTAAAGAAGGTACCTGTGTCTGTACACACACAAGCGTGTTCATCTAGCCATTAAGTAATACTATGAATCTCAGTTATCCAGAAATTGTTCTTCAGGTTATGATACCATAGAATTGTGATTGTGGTTCTTACAATTTGCCTTTTCTTCAAGCTTTCTCTCTAACCACAAAAGCTAAGAAGATATATAAAGGAGATGATTATTATTATTAATAATAATAATAATTATTATTATTTTAAAAAGTTCCTAAGGTTTCTCTTCTGAGAAGAAAGCAGATTGTTCTCAATCACAGCTGGTTGACCCGTTAGTTACTTGCATATCAAAACTAGTCTCAGTACTTCTGTCTCTTTCCCAGTCATGTTTTCAGGTTTAAAAGGAACCCGGGATTATTGTAGATTTTTGGAGGTAGGAATTAGGCAAAAGATACAAATATGTAGGAAATCAGTTTTGTTTATAGTAGGTGAAAACTGAGATCATCCTGCAGTCACTCAATTCCAGATGCTGAGTCTATAATTAAATCATTATATTCACTATATAATAACAATGAAAGGCAGAAAGAGTATTGAAAAGAGAAACAGAGGGAAAATAATAGAGACAAAGGAAGAAAAGAAGTGAGGAAAGGAAAGGAGAAGGAATGGAATCCCATAAAGAAAAATCTGTGTTATAAAATCCAGTTTTTAAAAATATAATTGAAACTTTTCAATCAAATGCATGTAAATAAAAACTTGTTTCAGTAATATCGTTATTATGCAGTGTAGGTAAAGGAGAAAGGATATTTTTTTTTATCTGTTTCAATTTATCCTTTGCTCTGGATACTGTAGAGAAATCCCTTCAAAGGATCACTTTAGTTCACAGACAGCACATATGTATTTTGTTGCTGTATGCTCCAGACTGTATCAATAACTGTGTACTGCAGTAAAAATACATCTTCAGACAATTTCTCAGTCCCCTCCATCTCCTTCCTCAGAGGGCTTTATTTCCTTCTTAAGTCTTCTCCTATTTTACTTGGCAGTTTATGGACTGCTAGAAAGATGATGCCTAAGGAGTTTCCTTCTTGTAGTTTAGCTGTTCTGATTGAAAGTGCATGGAAGAATGTAGGTGAGCAGAACAGTCATCTGCTCGTATGATAACTAAAATGCCAAAACAGACTTAATACTGCTCCAGTCAAGAGCAGTGGAAACTTTGATACTAAATTTCACAGGGGAAAAAAAAATCCAAGTCCTTTGCTAGGCCTTAGACATACTGTCAGAGCGCTGATGTTTCCAATAGCACGCTGAATCAAATTCAAGTCTGGTGTATAATTTTCTTCAAATCATTCCTAAAGTAGAGTCATCAGCTTAAATTCTGTATTCCTGTAATACTCTGGATTTTCTGTAGAAATCTCTGTTAGTTCCCTTGGGCCAAATGAGCCTGAAAAGACAAAGCTGAGAATATTACACATTGGGCATTAAAACAAGTTTGAAGGATTCTAGCGCAGAAATCTTTACCTACTTCATTAAACACCTTTCCACTTCTTTAAAAAAAGTACAGAAGAAAAGAAAAAAGGTCTATTAAAAATGTTTAAAAACCTGTTTCAGGCACAGGTGCTAGACAGCCTAGAATCACCCATGTAATTAAGATAGGTAAGTTTAATTCAGAACAGCTGTTCCTAATACAATTATGAGCTTGAAGTTCACTACTTAACTTCAAGTTTGAAGAGTTTTTTCTTTTTTCTCCTCAGTTGCATCAGTGGAATGGGGCCGTTTCTCTCTACAAAACTTTGTGTTGCTTTTATCCTTAGCCCACCATGGTGACCACATCGATACTACTTGAAATGTAAGTAGTAAATGAAACTGAAAGCATCTTTTTTTTTCACTTTTTCCTTCAGTAGCATACAGTCTTCTAATGGTGTTAAGAATAATAGTGGTTTGGTGTTGAGGAAAAAGTTATATTTAATGGAGAAGAGCAGAAGCTTTTTTGGCTGCCTATGTTAATGTCTAATTCTCTTTTATTGAGGACAAGAAAATATAAACAGACAAAATTGTAAACAAAGGAGCAGCATGGATAAAAGATAGGAAATGCATGTTACAGCTTTTAATTGCAGTCTTACCTGTGGAAAAGGGTAGCATTGTACATAGCCTTTTGTCTGTGGGAAATGTGACAAGCTATGATAGTATGTGGTTTTGCTGCCTCTCTGCTCACACTACTGTTTTGCATCAGTGATAACGCAGAGGAGCAACCAGTGTGATACAAAGATCTTTGTTGGCTAAGCCAGGCTCTCTTGCTCACAGAAGGTAATAGAAGCCTATGGTGAAGAAAAGAAGTATGGAAAAGAGAGGCAGGATGCAGGAAGTTACTCTGGGCCCGTTAAAGTCATTGTGCCTGTTCAGTTCTCTCTGCCTTGACTGGGGATATCTCACAGGACAGGACAGTAACAGCCCAGTACTATTGCTGTGGATCTTGGCTTTTCAGGAAAGGGTGGATGGATAGACTGAAGGAAATTGTGATAGAGCTGAAGCTAAGTGAAGTATACCTTTCAAATGTATTTGGTATTGTAAAAGGTATGATAATATCTGCGTGGAAGTTTATTTCCAATAAATGGAGTAGTGAAAAGAAGACCCTTGGAAGCTGTGAGAAATGCATGGAGACAGAGATGCTGTGTGTGTAAACAGGATGCAGGGAGGAAGTGGAAAGCTATGATAAAGACCGGCAATAAGCCAGAGTCTTTGAATTTGGTGTCAGTGCAGTTACTGGTGATCCAGTCTTCTGAAATTTGGGACCTGGGGCTCATTGCAGTCAGTGAGGATTATCTGTAAACATTCCAAATTCATTTCCTGTGTGTGTTAAAATACTGGTGAAACTAGGTGGAATGGCTCAATGGAGCTGTAGCTGTGTCATGAGGCAGTGATGCCTCAGTCTGTTCTGGTCTGTGTTCCAGAAATCTGAGTCATTGTGAACTTGAAGTTGAGGAAGGAAGAAGATACTAGCAAGCAAGCTTACCTGACAGCTAAGCGGTATGACTTTTGTTTTGCCCTTCTCTCTTTGCTTTTACATGAATGTCTGGTCTTGTAAATCACTTATGTTATCTTAGTTATCATGTAAGATACCTTTGTGGTGCTAGGTATTTTGGTGTTCGGGTCCCAAGATTAATCCATATTGATACAAGTTCCTGCAAGCTCCCATGTTTTCAGTTCCAGTTCATGAGAAAACTAGATGGCTGGAAATCCTTTTAACTTCACAGTCTGTAGACATGTGGCATTAATGCATTTGTACTAGAGTTGCAGCAAGAGATCTTTACTCTTTTGGGAACAGTTCTTCACCGTTTTAGAAATATTTAGGAATATTCCTCCATGGAAAACTTTGTTCTTTTTTTAGGGAAGTATTGTGAATATATTTTGGTATATTTCCCAGTTGCTACCCTTTTCAGTTCTGATGGTTACATCACCTTTCAGAGGTGTGGATTTTGGAAAACACTGATGGCTGACCTTTAAAAGAAGGAGTTCTTAAGGTTCACTGTATTAGAGCAGTGACAGCATAAAAGAGCTGTCCAGAATATTTTATTTTTTATTTTGTTTTTCATACAAAACCTCATGTCTTCTGAAAAATAGGCTTTGAGCACGCTTAATCTGCCTTTTCCATCAGGAAGTGCTGTCCTTTAGAAACCAATGGACTTTCTACACAGACATGTGGTAAAGCTTGTGATATTTTTCTCTACCTACAAAAACATGGCTCCAAAAAATCTATTTTTGGTGATGATACCTTTGCCAAAGTTTCTTGTGCTGTTAAAGCTTTTCTGTCTCATGTAACTACCGATACCACAAATATTCATACAGATATGGTTAGGTAGTAGACCCAGAGTTTCTGGTCTCTGTGCAAGAGATCACTCTGTAACAGATCAAATGAAGAGTGCAGTTTGTCTTCTTGCTGGCACTGGTACAAGGCATAGGAATTTCCTGCTAATGTGGCAAGAAAGCTAAGGGGTATAATAAAATTGACTGGGGGAAGAATAATGTCAGGGTGGATTTAAATAATTAAATGCAGAAAAAAACCCTTACTCCTTACACAGTTTCTTCTTAGCTCCCTGAATTCTTGCTGCATCTCTGGTGTCTTTTGTGTCCCTCTGGTTGAAAACAAACTGAAGTCCAAAGTTTGAGCTGAGTTTCATAAAGCATCTTTTAATCTGTGCAGACTTAAAACCAAAATCATGTAAAAGAGGGATGAAAGTGCATTATTTAATGAAATAAGTGTTAATAATTTTCAGACGAGTTGGAAGGCCAGAAGCTGTATAGTCTTGCAGTGCTCTCCGTGCAGGCAGTGTTCCTGATGCTGTACTTGGTGAGCAGTGTGTGCTCGGATCCTTGAGAAGTGGGCATAAGTGCCAGGTACTTTGTGAGCCTTCTGACAGGAGATTACTATTTTTTCACTGGTAGGGCTGTATATGAATGGGCATGGTAGCACCCTGCTTCTTATAGGATACCAGCCTCTCACCTGTTCTCCCCAGTCTGTCTGTCTTCAGGTATGTTGCTGCACTCTGTGCAGGCTGGGATTCTCATGATGCTACACAGTCGCAGGAACAATTATCATTTATGGAAAAGTGTGGACTTCCTTGAGAAAGTAACCTATTTTAGAGCAGGAAGAACTTTTGTTTTTCATTCAGCACCACACCTGTGAAAAAAACAAATACAGAAAATCAGCAAAATACAATGGAAAAGACAGACATTGACAAATGACAAAGCTTTGTTCAATTACAAACAGAAAAGCAAATAGCTTTCTGAAACAAAGCCCCAAAATGGGCTCTTCTACAGTACCAAAGGCCAGTCTCAGCTTACAAATGAATGTAGCGGTAGATGGGTTGTACATAAATGCACCTGTCAGTGGAGATGAGAGTAGCATATGCAGCATTTATGAAAGAAAACGAACTGGCAACATCAAACGAAAGGGGTTTTTTTCATAAAAAATTCCTATTGCAAAATATTTGGTGACTATATTTGTGTTTGTATGTAGTTATGTAAGCAGTCATTTTCTTAGGAGAGAGTAGTGGGCTGGTGGGACATGCCATCCTCTTCCTCATGTGCTTGCTAAGCACCTGTGTGCACTCTGATGTAGGGGAGGCAGGTGACAGGCCCATAGTTTCTACAGCATTTTGGGCTCTGGTAGTTACCTGGGACATATCTTAAAGGAAAGACAATAAAGTAATGCTGGTAGAGCTGCAGATACACTTTGTCTTGCTAGATTTAACAGTTGCAATTAATAAATTTCCAGCTTAGCCCAAAGTGAGCCAACCAAGGGCTGGTTATCCTCTATCAGTCTGTTATTTTGTACAAGGCAAGCAGGCACCTCTCTGACAGCTGGGATTTGGTGCCAGGGGGTCTTGTGAAGCTTTTTCAACACATTGGCATGGCATTGTGCCAAGGATGTGGAGGGCAGTGCAAGGAGCTGTGAATTCAGTCCTGCTAATACCATGTGATGCATCACATTTCTCCTGGAATTTGGCCTGTCCCTCTCTGAAGGAGGTCTGTCCTGTCCCTGTTTCAGACTGGCCAGCTGCTCCAGAACTGTTTGGCCTTCCCTGAATAATCTGTCTCTTGATGACCCCTTGATAGAAGCATCAGCTTCCTTCTTCACACTGTCCCTGATGACCTGTGGCTGCTCTGCTGATTCATATGAAACAATTGTTTCCATGTTTAAACTAGTAATTAGCCTTTTTTTGCCATAAATCTGAGTTTGATTTCATTTTCAACTTCACCATGCAGCCAAGATGTTTCTTATGTGCTCTCCTCTGTCACAGGAGAACTTGTATTTTTTTTTTTAAGAGCATGGCGAGAGAAATGAATTGGACAAGGTGTTTGAGACATGCCAGTCTAAAAAAAAAAAAAAAAAAAAAAAAAAAGTAGTGTTTTACATTGTTTGAATATTGTTTGATTTACTACTTTAATTACAACATAGCAGTTGAAAAACAACCTGACCCAGCAACCCTGGGCTTCTTTTTCATACAGCTGTGAAAGAATGGGTGCCTTTTATGATATCTGGAAAGACAATCTGGCTGTTGTTTAGTGTGAAGAAGATAGCTGTGCAGAGAAAGCTGTATGCTGTCACTGGGACTTGGAAAAATGCAGATTTGCATGAAGGGGTAAAGAAGGGAGGGAACAAAGGTGGTATTTTTATAGTCTGTATTTAAAGCTTCCTCAGAAGTCTCAGCTAGGGGGTTATCTCATTATAGCAGCTGCAGTTTTATCCACTTCCTGCTTTACCAGGAGTAAAACTTTTACTAATGTTTTATATATGTAAAGAGCAAAATACAAGGGTTCAAGGTTTGTTATTGTTTTATGTAGCTAATCGTCTAATTAACAAGCTCTCATACTAACCAGGTAAACCAACTCTGATAAACCTCCAAAGTCTTAGATGACATTTCAGATGATGTGTAATTTGGCGATGAGGCGTGGGAATGTAACTGGGGGGAAGCCTTCTAAACTAGCAAGGTAGCTAGGGCTAGTAGAAATTACAATTACAGATTTTCAGGCTGAGCTATGTGAATTGTCTCAGAAAGGTAAGGGGCGGAGCTGGGAGTCTGCTTGCAGCTTCTAGCATCTCACGTGCACAAGCAGTCCACAGTCAGGAGCAGTCTCCTGCCTATGTCTTTCTGCAAGCAGTGACAAGACCTGGCTTGGAGGCTTGTGACCGTGTTAACCTGCAGTGTTAGTACCTGGAAACTGGCATGTGATCGCTTCCAGATAATGCTACGGGTACCAAGGTGTTTGGTTACAGCTCTGAGTATAAGAGGAAGGAAGAACAGAGGCATGTTTCCTCTGGTGGGCAGAGTATTGGATGGAGCTGGGACCTGAAAAAATTATCAGTGCCATGGAAACTGGTGAATGAGCAAACTCTCTTTGGGAATGACTGGACTGGTTTGCATGCTCTAAGGACGTTGATGGGAGGACCTTTTAACCAAAAGATGTGTAGGTGTGGCACTTAGGGTACATTGCTTAGTGGTGGACTCAATGATCTTAAAGGTCATCTTCAACCTGAATGATTCTATGATTCTATTATTTTATTAAGCTGGGACATGAGGATTCTTTTTTTTTTTTCTTTTTTTCTTTTTCTTTTTTTTTTTTTTTCCCTGCAAATAAAAAAAGAAAGCAGGTGACTAGTTCATCATGAAGGTCATCACTTAAAGAATTTGACTGGCAGACATTATCTTACGAACTGATTTGTTGATAGAACCTCTGTGGGATCTTCGTCCCTTTGTTATAGAGGGAGAACACCATGTTGGCTCTTCTGTAAGCAAATGTAGAATATGAAGCAGAAAATATTTGGCTGCAAAAACTGTTGCAGAGCACACCATGGCACTACATATCATACGTACAAATTTGCTGTTGATGTCTGTAGAGAAGGCGATGACACTTGGTCTTTGAATGGAAACCAGATATTTTTCAGGCTGGTGAAAGAATAAGGAAAGCCTAAGAAAAGTCATGAATACCAGTAGCTGTGCATGTCATGTTTTAGATGATATTTAAATCTTGCTTTCCATTCACTGTGTTCAGTGCTCAAGACACATGGATCACCGGTTGTGCTGCATTTTTTTAATTGTCTTTTTCTAGTGTAAGTAGTGCTGGTGGGCTACAACGTAAGGCATATAGACCATCGTATGGAGCTTCATATTCCAACTTACCTTGTTACCCCCAGTTACTGGCCATATGGGTAGTTTTATTGGGTTTAGCTGCACATGGTTGATGGTCAGCATAGGTTGCAGCCCATTCACTCCATAGCATCCTTCTATTTTTTCAGGGCAGGACAAAAATAGCTTGCAGGATTCTTCCCAACTGATATTTTAAATCAACTCTTTCCAACTCATGAGGTTGTTTCAACTTTTGGCCTCAAAAGCCAGTATCCCTTTATGACCCTTTCTTCACTGGCTGAGTTTGTTACGGTTGCTACCTTTTGTTTGAGACTCTCATCAGTTGTCTGCAAAACCAGATTTTTTAGTGAATAACTCTGCCATGGGAAGTTTATCTCGCCTTTCTGCAACCACAACTAGATTCAGATCAGCTTTGCCATTGATACAAGTTAAATATTTATTTGTTTGTTTCATGGTCTTCAGTAAATTGTTACTTTGTTGCCTCGTCACACAAATTTGGTAAAATGAATCTTTAAAATAGTTTTTACCATATGATTTTCTTAAATGTGGAAGCTCTTGATTGTGAGGGTAGTAGCACCAAATTGGTCATTAAGTAAACAAATTTAGTTCATACTTTACAGCCTTCCTGCTGGTAATGCAGATATATTTCTGGCACGTGAACTCATGTGTAAGACCTGATGTTATGTCCAGGCTATTTCTGTTTGAGAATGGCAAATCTTGTCAAGCAGCTTGGTTCTCTGAAACGTATAAGCAGTTGTCCCAGGCTGGGAACTCGCAGCCTATAGCCAGAAATCCAAGTTAATTTTGGCTCCTCAAGGGCAGGCAGAAGAATAGAATGAGACATTTCTAATCATAAAATGCTTCAGCATGACCACAATCTGACTTCTGCATTTGCCAAATGTTTCCTTTGCAGCAACATTTCATTTTTGGGTAACATTTCAGTTCAGTTAACTGTGCTGATCAATATCTCAGCTCTCTTATTTCATGTAATAAAACTTAGCATAAGTAACAGCTACTTAAAAGGGGGAGAGGAAGGAGAATAACTTCTGCTCACATGAATTGGACAATTATCTCTTTAACAAAAAGAGGAATTTAGTGTTCAGTTTTACAAATATGGTAACAATTATTTATAATCATGAAACTGATTTGAAATGCTTACTGAGTGGTAGACAGCTTCATATTCATTGCCATTATTGTGCTGTCTCGCCCATGAATCAAAGCAGACTTTCAGTGCTGTCTTTTCTGCCTGGTTCATTATCTACAGACTGTGGCATATCAAGAGAATGTGCTTACTTTCATGTAAAGTATAAAGAAATCAAACTTCAAGCTGTTTCCATTTTGAGGATTTAAAACCAGGACCCAATTCTTAATTTTTATTTTATTTTTTTTCCACTGCAATGTATTTTACAACATTTAATAAGGATTTCTGATAAGCAGCAGTGCTCCTGATATTGCCAGAAATAGCTGATGAAAAGTATCACTAAATTATTCATTAGATTTACTTCAGATTATTTCTGTATAAGAAATATATTTATGGAAGGACTAGTTTTCTACAAAAGGTGCTACTTGTCAGGGAATATTTTGGCGTTTCTGGACATGATCAGGTTCTTCTGGACAGAGGCTGTGGTGGTGTGCCATCAAGGGAAGAGTTAATCCTCATCTGAAATAGAGCATATGCTCTCTTTAATAGAGATAAAGGTTTATATTGGTGGTGCCTACTGCATTCTCTGACTACCGTGGCAGAAATCTCCTCAAAGAATCCCAGCAAGTTAGCGAGCCATGAACCCTGATCTCCCTCCTCTCACTACTCTTGTACTGTCAATCCTTAATCAAGCTGTGCTTCTTCAAGTGTTTTCCCATTTTATATTCTAGGAGTTTCTCCCCACTTTATATCAAGCTAACTGGTCTATGGTTTCCTGTTATGTCTCCAGGCACTTTTAAAATAACTTTGTTATGTTAGCCACTTTCCAGTCCCCAGGGGTCTCTTCTAAACTAAATGAACTTGTGAATGTGCCTGCTAATTCCTTAGTTTCTCTCCCCACTTCCTTAGCACATTTGGATATTTGTCTGCCCATGGTTTTTAAGACTGTCTAACCATTTTAATAATACTACTAGCATTAGAGACTTAAAGAAAAAAAAAATCTTCCTCCATCAAAAGCAAACTCCTGACCTCTTCATAGAAAAGACAAGCATGGTACATGCTTTGCTTTTATTTTGTTTATACCTTATGCTATTAAAAAAAATTTGCACTCCCATCCAATCAGTCCTTGCCCCCTGAACTGTAAATCAGTTGTGTGTGAGGAAGGACTAACTATAATAGGGTAGCTTTCAGTGTACTTTGTGCTGGTGAAATTTTGTTTTTTCTCATTGTGAATGAGAATTGCTATGAGGCAGGAATGATTAGTGACATCCTCAGTCACCCCAGCCACATCCCTGCTGCAGAAGCCCTGTGCCACTCGATTGGCAATGCCAGTCACACCAAGGCTTGCCCCTGCTCTCAGGAGGAAACCTGCCCAGGAAGGGCAAGGCAGCCCAGGCCCCTCAGTGATGAACTGGACAAGGCCAGGCTCCTTATGGGAGATCTGGCTGATGGGCACACCATGTGGTGGCTTGCCTAATACATTGGTACAGGATTTTTTCTTAAATTCTGTCTATTTTTTTTTTAATTTAAGCTCATGAATGTTTTCTGTTGGCTTTTCTGTTGTCACTTGGATCCTGTTTAGATGTTCTGTCTTTTTATGTATACTTTTTTTGTCTTTGTGTTCTATGAGGAGTATATCTTGACCAATGTAAATGTCAAAATTGTAGTGTAAAAATCAGTTACGGTTGCCTGTGAGAAGTGTACTGGCATAAGTCACTGTCACAGGTTCTTGAGATAAACAGCTGGGCTTTTTTTGGATTAAAACATGGGGGAAGCAACATGTTGGTGAGAAACAACATAACTGGTGAGAAGGAGTAAATACAATCTGTCTGTAATTCACAAGAAGTCTGTTTCCTTTTCTGAATGCCATTTAGATGTAAGGGAAATATATATGCTCTCATGTGGCTATGGTCAAGATATTCTTAACTACGGTTTGTTTTCTGTAAGCTATTCGTCATACCCTTTAAAGGCTGTTAATTCTTCACTGTAGTTTTACTGATACTTACATGATTATACTTTTGTAATATGATGACCCTCATTCTTGCAAGAATATATCCAATGTCTTTGTTCATCAAAGAGATGAAGGAATAAAACTACATTTTCTTATTCAATTTGAGGCGAATGCTAAAATAGAAAAAAGAAACAAATACCAGAAAGACAAGGAAATAATGAAATAGCATCTACAGAGAATCAAACCATGCCCTGTAAACACCAAAATGACTTTCAGCTTGGAAATATGCAAGCAGTTTGTTTGCATAAGGTATTTTGAAAAGCAGAAACTTTCCTGCAATGCTGAAGGAGAGGAAAAAAAACCACACACACACGCACACACACCCAAAAAAAAAACACCAAAAAACCCCAAAACAAAACAAAAAACCAACAAAAAAAGGGGTGTAGTAATGAACAGATCTTGTGTAAGTGTTCAGTGAGCACTAGGAACAGAGAAAGTACTTCGAGTTTGGTCAGCATATCTAGAAACACTCCATCACAGAAGGAGAAAGTCAGTCATTCCTGCCTGTGGTGCAGCTACATCTGGAAAAGTGGTCTAGGCTCTGAAAAATGCAAAATGTATGAAAAATACTGAAAAATTTGAAATTGTGTACACCCTTCATCTTATACCTTCTTTTGTAAGTAGATACTTCCGAGTCTGTCTAAGAACTGAGCCTAAATCTTCTTAGCATCTTTCTCTGGGCCCTGAAAAAAATATGAACTTTAAAAAATTGACTTAGATTGTAAAACAGTGTGAAGATCTTTGACCTGAACAGACTTGGGTAAATTTTCAGTTTGGTTTGTTGTGGTGAGGGTTTGGTGGTTGGTTGTTTTTTGGTGTTTGTTTTATTTTTTATTTTTGTATTTTTGTTTTCCCCAAAGGGGCAAATGGACCACAAGTATCTTATTTGGCACACTTTTAATTAGGAATCTTTCTACACCTGCCTGTGCCATGTGCAGTGTAGGGACAAGGCAGCAAGGGGACAAGACACCCATCCCCAAAGTCCTGCCTTGTCGTGGATGGCTGACTGCCTCCCAGAGCCCTGTGCTCCTGTGCTGCACTCCATGCCTGAGGCTGCTGCGCAGGCCAGCTCCTCTTCAGCTGCTGCTGCAGACAGGGCCTGGGGGTACCTTTTTGGGGTACCTGATTGCAGGATACTTTGTCCCCGCTAACCTCCACCCCATCCTGAGAGGTCTCACGCTACCATCACACGAGTGTCACGGCAATCGTAGCCAGTAACTCTCAGCCCTTGTGCAGGCAGGGTGCCTCCTGTAGCCCTGGCAGTGAGCCCAGCCTGGGCTCCAGCTGGGTTCGTTTTATAATTTCTCTGACTGTCCATGCATTACTTGACTGTCCTTTGCAGCAGGGATATGGCCCCTGAGCTGCCAAGTGAAAAGCCCTGACAGCCCCATTTAAGCACACTTCACAGGATTTCAGGCAAAGGGAGATTGAGTCCTGGTTGCTGTAAATTACAAGATAAGATTTTTCTAGTAACTGCAAATGTATCACCACAACCCATAGAACACAATTTATCACTTCACGTTACCAAAACAAGTAGGAAATTGGCCTTGAACTTTGAAAGGGAAATGACGCTTAAAAAACCGAGTTACATAGTTTCATATCTATGCAGAATTGACCCTCTTTATTTTAGTACTTAGAACTGGATTTTTTTCCTTCTTACAGCTTGATTTCCCAGTTTAGGATTTTTTTTTTTTCTTTTCTGATTTAAAAAAATTCAGGTGTGTAGGCCTGGAGATATTATAGCACTCTCCCTGTAATAGCCAGGTGTCCATTTGAACTTAAAATGAAACTCAGTGCCTCAGCTAATGGCCTTGGATCAGTTTATGAAGTGAAGAACTTTGCCAGAGATGAATAACCAGTGCATCAGCCAGAGAAAATGTTATTTAGATCTTTTTTTTTTTTTTTAATTTCTGCTTGTCTTTGCCAGCTCACCTAGTAAGCAGCCAAGCACCACAACAAAGGATTGTCTTGTGATGAAGCTTTAGAAGAGAGAAGTTCATAGAATTTATCTAAGCAGGGAATAAGAGACAGAAATTAGTATCTACTAAATTTGAAGTTAAATATAAAATATGAACATTCAAAATGCTATTTGAGGCAATTGTATGAAGAGGGGAAAGAAGTAATTGCAGTTGATAATTAGAAGACTTGCCTATTGGGACCAACAGTTGTTTCAGTAGAAATATTGCATGCTTGATTTGTGTCCAAATGTAGTATAATTCTGGAAAGTTTGTACACGACTGATTTATCCAGAGTGGAAACGGGACAAAGGAAAAGAGTGTGTGTGGAGGGCAGGAGATTGAGGAGGCTAAGTGTATGGATGTGTGACAGTTCAGGGGAAGAGGGAGAATGTGATTTGAATCTCCTGGAGATGTTAAACTGAGATTTAGAAGTATCTGCTAAGCATAGATGGAGTTGTGA
Organism: Athene cunicularia; assembly: GCF_003259725.1. Classification (NCBI taxonomy): domain Eukaryota; kingdom Metazoa; phylum Chordata; class Aves; order Strigiformes; family Strigidae; genus Athene; species Athene cunicularia. The sequence continues at coordinate 15,371,047 of NW_020799109.1, read as the reverse complement.
ATCTTAACTGGAAGAGCTGGAAGAAATTACTGGTCCTTCCCTGCAATTTAGCACCCCTCAACTTGGGTACTGCATTGCATGAATGCTCCTAATTCCCCTAGTGTGAGATAAGCTAATTTAGTTTAGATCATGGCCTTCAGCTAAAATGCTAATGTTTTATTTATAATGTTGTAATGGTTGATGCTCTAAGGAACTCTTGGAAATGTATAGACTGCATGAAGTTTCACACTTAAATCTTTAAAGTACAGAGACCTTAGAGCAACATCGTCGTCTGTTCATTTATTTTATCATTGAAAGACTGGTAGCACAGCTTTAATGTTGCTGAAGAGTACAAGGTATTCATAGGGTTTTCAATGACAATGTGTTGTTTCTCATTTAAGTAGAAGACTGTATCAGGGATGAGTACAAATGAAAACAAAGTACAAGTTACTCTTTTGTAACTGTAAGTGCACCCAGTTTCACTGATCTTGAAAGTAAACTTGAGCTATGGACTGTTTTAATTGATTTGCACAAGTTTTTCCTATTTTTTTTAATCTGTTCAAATTTTACTACTTATGTTGTGTTTAGGGATTTTTAGCTATGTATATTTTAAACTTTGTTCTCAGCACTAAACTATAGATGTTTGCCCATTTTATTTGGTTTAATTGCTTAAACTAACTCCAGAATGGCTTTTGAGACCTGTTGACTCTGTCCCAACTCCAGGAAAATGAATGCTTGCTTTGTAATCCCACTGTCGTGCCAATTGGAGAAGCAATTGAAACCTCTCATGGGCAATAGACCAGCCATTTTACATACCTCCCTTATCTATGTAAACATTTCCTGATCTGCTTTGTTCTCCATCCTTTGGGGTCAATAAAGTTTTCTTAGGATATCTTTATTTTAAAATGGTCTGCTCCCTTCCAAAATTGTGAGTAGAATCAATGAATATTTTCTTTACTGTTCATTTTTCACTCCCTTCCTTTCCCTCACATTGTACCCTACTCTCCCACTCGGTTTAGTGTACACTTGTGTATTTTTTTTTTTTCCTGTTGGAGTTAGACAATGTGTATAACAGGCAAATATTCCTTTTACTTTCATGATGAAGTTTTCATTACTGTTTTGTCATTTCTTCCTCTTCAAATATTTCAGAGAATTAATGTAAAGAAACTGGGAGATATTCACAGAAACAATCAAGTTAATTTGTTCTCCCAAAGCATTTTCAACAGATTGAGACTTAATCCATGCTAAGAATGGGCAGGTGCCATGTGACTTTTACTTTTCAATATTGAATTTGGGTGCATAGTTGCTTTTGTGCAAGATATAGGTGAGAGTAGTCTGACAGTGGCATTGAATAAAACAGTTACTGTACAGAGCTGTGTGCAGAAATTTCTGAATTGACACAGATAACTCATAAATTTATCTTTGTCAAAATATTTATCGGCTCAGCCTGTGGTGGTTTGAGAATTTGTCATTCTTCTTGAAGGTATCATCAATTTAAGTTTGGATGGTTTGCATGGCTCTGAGCAGAGGGCTTGCTTCTCTGCGTGCACACAACTCTGTACCTCCAGCTCCTGGCAGTGAAACTCACAGGGTTTTCAGTGAAATTTGCTAGTTTGCCACTCCTTCCTCCTCTCCTCAATGCTTGCTTTCATATGTGGGTGTAACTTGGGATGCCAAGGAGGTACAGGAGAGCATGAAATCTCATGGCCATCCTCCAACTTCATCCAGTCCTGGTGACAGCAGGAGGATGCCAGTAGCTCTGCCTTCCAGCCCCACCGCTGCGGAGGAGTCACAGAAGAGCACCAAGGAAGGGCAACTCCTGCGACCCTGCCAGTCTTTCTGGTGCTGCTGTTGCCAGTCTCATGCTTTTGAGTATCATTGAGACAATTAATGCACTAGATTAAAATAGATCAGTCTGCCTGTTTTATTTGGGCTGTAATGATTACTTCTAAATCATGTTAATGGTTAAAAGAATAAAACAGCTCTCCTCCTTCAGAATTTTCTCGTGAAAACTATAGTGAGGCCATGTGTTATTAATACTTTTATGAACCTCAGGTGCTTTCTTGAAGAATAAAATGGACAGGACACGTCATTTACATATATTGATCAGGTTACATTTTATCTAAAACATCAAAACTTTTATGATCCTTATTCAGTTAATTCCAGATTTTATTAAAACAGTTAGAAAGACATTAAAGTATGTTCTGAACTTCTTATAGACATTGAGTTATAAGGCAGTAGAGTTGATGGCTTTTGCAGCTTTCCAGTCTTAAAGTAGCATGTTGAACTGAAAGATGAGCTGGGATGAGACAGTGCTTTGAGCTGATTTTTTTTTTTTTTTTTTTTTGCTGTGTGGATGTAAACACTGCCAGATCTGAACACTGACTTTACACCTACCTTGTGCAGGTGTGAATAACTGCAAAAGCTATGGAGGGGCTGAAAATTAGGCTCCAAGAGCTTCAGCCTGCAGACAGTTGTCAGATGCCTAGTGCAGATTGCATTAACCACCTCAGGAGGTTTTTTACATTATCTAAGTTTAACCAACTACATAATTACTTCTACTAGTCCTTGTATTTATATAGATCATTTTACTTGGATGCAACATCTAATTGCTAGCTCAGTTGACAGCAGAAATAGTGAATCATAGACATCAGGCACTTTGTTTTCCAAATTTTTATGCAAGAAGGAAATAACACCTGGGTGTGATGAATGCTAGAAGAGGTTTTCTCACCAGCCATGAGCTTTAAATTTGTGTTTATATCTCTATTGGGTGCTGGTGTGGTGTATTAGTGGGCTGTTTCTTATGCCAAATTCTTAAAAAACCCTATTAGGGCTGTTGCTGGTTGGAGAGTCACTGTATCAAGATTTGATCCAAATTCATAGTAAGTAGGAAAAGACTGCACTTCTGTTAGAGAAAGACTGTGGGAAGCTGTCCGTGTTATAAAGACCTAAGGTAAACCAAATGGCTTAACCATATAGTGCTGAGACTGCCTGCTTCAGGACAGGAGGGAAAAGGAGAGAGAATAAATGTGTATTCAGACCCCAAATGATAATAGCTTTCATGCCAAAAGCTGTATTATTAATTTTGTAATTCTTTATTTTGTAAAACTTACTCTTATTGCACCACAATAAAACTGAGTTGCTTTATCATAAGCTTCTTAAGTTACAGTATTTCTAACATTTCTCCCATTATTCATTATTTTAACTTTTCCAAGGAATTCTAATATATTAGACTAAGTTTGCACTTACAGAAAGCTATGCTAGTTTGTACCTCAGGTAGTTTATAATGGCATTTCTAATGACTTGCTCAACAATTTTCTTGGGTACTAAAATGAGGGCCATGAGTTTATAATTCCCTAGATCACCCTTATCATTTTTCCATCTCAATAAGAACATGAATAGTATTCCAGATTCTTCTTATTGTAGTTGTAATGATAAATAAATCACATTTATTTTGGGGTTGGTGGTTGTGTGTTTTTGTGGGGGTTTTTTTGTGTTGTTTTTTTTTTGTGTGTGTGGTTTTTTTTTTTTTTTTTTTTCCCCTGGGAGGTAATTCAACTAATATGAATAGAATAGAATATTTTAGTTGTAAGGGACTTCCAATGACCTAGTGTACCTGACCAATTCAAATATGTGAACTCTACATTTTATTGTAAAGTGAGTTATTTATTCAGCTGCCATTCAGTTTTGCATCAAGCATGGAATAACTAGGGGAAAATGTGTGAATATAAAGCTGAAATTCTGATTTATTCAATCATTAACAAAAAAAGCCCATGCCATTTCAATGATAATAGAATGAAAATCCAACTGGTGTTTTCTTTCTCAGACTTGTTTTCCGTAGAGATTGCTACTCTTAGGCAAACACCTATTTAAACCTTTGAAATGTATAATCTTAACTTCATACAGCTCTAGTAGCATGGATTTGTTAATGTTTCATCCCGACTTGCAACAGTATTACAATTTAAGTTTCAGTAATATAAAAAGCATTTGTGGAGCAAACACTAGGAAAATATCTTTCTGGGAATGATGTTACAGGTATGAAACAAGGTTTAGGGTTTTTTTACTATCATCATCAAAGCTTTATTTTTGCTGCTGCTTTTTAGCCTGTTAATAAAAGTACTGGATATAAATCTTATGAGACATAGCAGTAGGTGGTCAAAAATCATTCCAATGTGTTGCTTCTATGTGCAATTAAGAAAAAGGAAATCAAACATTCAAGCTGCAGCCATGGACTAGTTAACCTTGAGAAAAAGCTCTGATTATTGAAAGCAAAAACAATCAGCACTGTAAGCTTAGTATAATAATGAATGCTGATATACCTGTGAAATATTACTAGTCCAAGAACAGTATATAATGTGGCTGCTTAAGCATAGTCTGGAAAGGAGAAAAAGAAAAGAGCCTTTCCATGCCACACTGTCTAGTTCAGTCCTATTTCGCATAGGACAAACCTGCAATATCTGTCTAGTTTTCCCCTAAGATTTCTCTCAGAACTGGCAATTTTACTGAAGCTTTTATGCATTTAATTAGTCTAGTATGTACCAACTGTGGCTCATAAAAAGTGTCAGAAGAGATGGAGAAAGCCTCCACCAAGGATTGTAGAGCAAATGTGGAAGAATTTTTCGAGGGCAATATCGTGAGCTGGTGTCATTTGCAAGCTGGAGGACGGACAGGCCGCTGCACAAATGACTTCTTGCTTCTGTGTGTCTGGGTAATGCCTGCTGTGTTCTGTCCTGCTGTGTGCTGCCGCATGTGACTCTTGCCAGCAGCTGAGTTGTTTGCTCCACGGTAAGCAGGCTGTTGGAAAATTCCATTTTGTGTATGCTGAGATCTTCCTTGTGTTTTATGCAGGTCTCTTGCTCTGTTAGCTTCACCACAGTTCCTGATCACATACCTTGTCCCTTAGCGAAGAGCACCCTAATTTTTTCCCCACAGTGAGGGGAAAACCAGCATGACATACAGTTGACCAGACTGCTAACTAGCTACATCTGGCATGAGGCGTTGCTGAACAGGAGAGAGCCACCATGCTACACAGGAGCTGGTGAGGGCTTATAAACCTCCCTAGCTGGCAAAGTGCCCTTGCCTGCACCCCCTCTGAGTTGGATGCCTGTGGGTCATAACTCTTGAGCCCTTCAGAGGCTATCTTGATGCTCAAAAAATCAACAGAGGGGACCACTTGTTTGTGAAGACTGAGGCAAATAAGAAGGCAGTCATCATCATGAACCACAGTTGAAGTTTTAGGTGACTATTCATTCTCTTTAGGGTGGAATGAATATAAACTATGTACTAAAAAAAAAAAAAAATAATCTAACCACTGACCCTTATGTAGACAGGCTTAGATGTGGATGGGGTTTATTTTATTTGGGTTTTTTATGACTCTGTTTGTACTATAATGTTTTTACACTAGCAGTATATTATTATAAAAGTCCTATATTCTGAATAAACCTTGGCCTAAAATAACATAAGAATTTTGATTTATTTCTGTGTGATTCTTTTTCAAGTGCTGTAAATCATATTTTGGTGTTCATTTACCTTTGCATTCTTTTTTGAGCCACTGGCACTGAAGCTGACGGATGGGAATCAAATGAAGTGTGCTAAGTGTTGCTGCTGTAAGCTTTCATCTCCCTACATTTTGTGGTATGATTTATCCTGGTAATACATCATGTGCCTCATTTTCTTTTGGTTACTTTATTTAGTGTTGTCACAAATAATATCATTAGACCATCTACCATGAGCACTAAGCAGTTGTAAATTAATGAAATAAACTGAATCTATGGAACTCATCTGTCCCAAATTTGATTAGAGACACCAGTATTGTACCAAGCCATTTACTACAGATGAACTTCATTTATTAAGGACACCACTTTACAGGGTCTTAACTAAATACGGGAAGTTGTTATGTATAGTATTTGCAATGATTTTAATGAAACAGTTAAAAGTTACTGGTTTTATATCTCAATCATGAGTGCTGTTTTAAGTTTCTAAAACTGGCATTTTTAGTTACATTGTGGCTTTGTTCTGAGTAGCTGACATAGATCTGCATAAGTGCTTCTGCTCCCTGCCCAAAATGCTGTGCCCTGTGAGTAGGAGGCATTGAAAACAATCTTAAACTGGTTTAATAACTAGGATTCAGTGTTCCCCATCATGGATTTGGAAGTTCTTTTAGTTTTTATTAACTGTAGTACATAAGGTTTCAAATTTCCCCCCCCCCCCTCTTGGTATGGCACCTGCATTACAGTATAATGTGGTAATATAATATTGAAGTGCATGCTTGAGCTAAGCCCCAAGATGCAGTTATCCTGGGACAGTGGGTAAGTTCTTACTTGTAGAGTTAGTTAGAAGATGGCAGAAAAGTACCATTTGTGTGGAATGTAGTTTGAAAAACTGGTGCACTCAGACAAAAAAAGTTAATAGGATAGTATGGTATTTTAATGGTACACAAACCATCTGATACATATTGAGACTTATATCCTGACAGTAAAAGCTGAACAAAGGTTAGAAATTACTCAGAGAAATTCTGAAATGCATATGCTGGGAAGTTGCTGAGTTAGATATAAAACAACTTAATATTCTGGACTAGCAATGGTGTTTAAAGAGAGTAGTTGAAAGAATATATTGCTGGAACACACAGGACAAAGCAGGGAAACAATGATATCTTAGAGGAGGAAAATAATGTAGATGAAGAGGGGACTAGGTAGGTAGAAATAATATTCCTTGGAAATACAAATTACATGAACACGAGAAGAATTAACATCTACAGCAAACTCTTTGTGTTATGGATTGGCAAAGGATCATGATGACTATCCAGTATTCTGTATCAGTGGTTCATAAGCCCACTTCATTATTTCATTGTGATCAGACTGCTAGGGTAATGGTAATGCATGGTGGGAATCACTGTATCAAAGTCAGACTGAAAATACTTTAGCTAACAAATATATCATTGATGTCTAAAACAACTCTGTTTTCCCCCATCCCCGAGTCTTTTTTCTTCCATTAAATTATCAATTTACAACAATTTTAGAGTAGACTTCTACACATGCTCTGGGTAGGTTGGATGTGTTCTCCAAATACAGTGTCTTTTGATGTAGTTGTAATGTGTTTTTTTTTTTTCTCCTATCTAAATGCATGTTAAATGAACTGGAGAGAACATCGGTGTATATATAGGTTGTAAATAGCACATGCAAATAAAACTACATTCAGCACAGTTGCCTAATGGAATATTAAGAGGAATTATATGTGCAACTCATTTTAATAATGTTTTATCTGAAAAAAAAGCATGAAAATTTATGAATGGCAGAAAGGTCTCATTTTGGCTTCTGAAAGAAATAGAAAAGGAGTATTCTTTATTTCTCCTCTTGAACTAGTTTAATGTTACATTCTTCAATTCCAGAGCAAAAGCAAAATTGTTTTTCTCATAGATGGGTAAGGACAAGATTATCCTAAGCAATCTGAGTTGTTCTTATTTTGCATTTCACCATAAAAGGTTTGGGAATTAAAAGTAACAAAAAAACTTATGAATGCCGTAGCATGCAGGGTAGAGGTGCTTGCTCTTTGACAGAGCAATAACAACTCTACTGTGTGGATGGGGTACATGAAGCTTTGAACTTTCATGAGATAAGGACTGAAAGACACAAAAAGACACTAAACTATAATTCAGGAAAAGTGTTTTGACAAATTTAAAATTTTACTGATGACCGTTCACAATGAATCACAGGTTTTTGGATTGCTGTTCAGTGGAATTCCTTCTCACAGGTGTATTTGGCTCACTAGGTATGTGTGCATATATAGATGTGTTTATGTGTGTACATATATATATCCACACAGACTGTGTGACTGAAGATTGTATATATAGATAGAACTGGAAAGATCTGTATTATGTGAATCAGAATGTCATAAAATATCTCAGCCTGAACTGTTGCTTCCATGGTTCTGAGCTCAGTACTGGTACATCCCCAGACACAATCTGCCCCAAAGACATCACATTTTGGTTTGATGAGAGGTAATGACAGACTGAAGTTAAATAACTAGAAGGAAAGGACTGGCTTTTTCCCCCCTGTGTAAGACTGAAAAGGAGTTATGAAGTAACATTGGGCACTATGAGTTCTGTCTCACAAGACAAGATTCATCTCTCAACAAGGGTTTCTTATTTATAAAGAGTAACTCCAGCCTGGAATCCATTATATTAAAGTTAGGTCTTTGGTTGCTGTATAAGGGTCTGGAGCAATATCACCAGACTGATCTTGAGTAAAACAGAAATAATTTTAGAAGATTTTACTGGATTTGTGCAGTCTGTATGTTTATAAGAGGCAATATCTTCCTCTGATATATTTTTCCCAGCACATCTATATTCAATCAGACTGTTCAGACAATTATTATTTTTTTTAAAGGAATAATTTAGTTTCAGGGTCTGAGATTTAGATTTCTGTCAGCCATTTGGCATACTTCTGTATAAAGTACAAGAAACATTTTAAATTTAACATGTAAACCTAGCTAATGAACCTTACATGAAAAATTTAATGCCACTTCCTACCAAATATACAGCATCTGAAAGCCTTGAATCCCATAAAACACCTTGCTGAAAACAGAGAATTATAATGCATACTCAGCAGGCTAGCACTAAACCGCAATTTTCTTTACTGTAAAAGCGCTGAAGTCTTTTGCATAACACCCCAGAGACAACTCTAATATAGTCTCTGCCACCTATGGTTCACATCAAGATGGAGGTCAAGGCATAGAACCATTTAACTTAAATCCTCACCTCAAGTTATTAGGTAGGAAGAGAAAAGGAGGAAACACGCAATGGAGAGGTGTTCTACATGACCAGCACAAAATAACTTTTTACTTATAACTGCTAATAGGTAAAACAGAAAACAACAGCATCGTACAAGCCATTTAGTAGAGCTCCAGCTCTTTTCCTTATAGTCCAGATGAAATTGCACCATTTAAGGAGGGGAAAAAAAAAAAAAAAAAGCCTGAGCTCTTGTAAAAGGGGATGTGTGTGTAAAGATATTCTACTAGTAACTACAGATAAGGGTCTACTAAAGTTTTTACATTAAACTTTTAATTTTGTAGGTTTCTTTGTGTGGATGTTAAATTCACGTTGGTAAATTTAGTACAGTGTAATTGTGCAATACTTGTCCCCTAAATTGCTTATGTTTTATAACTGCCTTACTTGCTATTTTGTTAGTGTTGTACCATTTCTCGCTCGTTCTCTCTATACCTGATAAGAAGTAGAAAATTAAACAGGTAGTTTGGATAATGGAGGATGATGGTATAATGAAGGGTAATTGCTTGTGTTTACCTTTTCTTGCACACTTATAAATCAAGGAGTTGTAAGATATTTATTCCAAATTAACACAATAAGTAATTTACTTGCAGAGGTGAAGCATCAAAAATTTCATGACCCTTTCTGCCTTCACACCCTCAACCCCCTGTATAATCTTCCCCAGCAAATTATGAGTGAAAACAGAACTTTTAAATAGAACTCCATATGTGACCATAATGATAGCACTGCCTACCATGAAAGCTAGAACAACACTTCCAATTTAGCTACATTGCTGTATAGCAGTAAGGCAACGGACATAAGTGGCCCTGCTTCAATTTATATACCACTGGTAGGCAACTTCTATTTCAGAACTTTTTGAGAAGTTCAGTGCCCTGAAGAATCAATTAAAAAGATCTTGTATACATCAGTCTGCTTGTATGTTCACCTTCAGTGAAATGTTTGATTTGTGGTGTATGCTCTTATATATGACTATATTCTTTTATATATGGCTCCTATGTATGGCATATTCGAGTTGTTTCAATGGCAGGCTCAGTTACAAAACAGTTTCTTTCTACTGTAACATCTGGATAATACATACTAAGAGACATCTGTGTTTGAAGGTACAAGTCAGCTGCTAATTTGTGGAAGCTTTCAAGTTTCCTCAGGAGAAAGTTTTCCCAGAATTTCTTCCTGTTTCCTCCAGAGTACTGAGTTTTGGCATAGAGGAACCCAGGCCGCTGGCCACTCCTCTTCAGACATAACAAGAAAGCTTCTAAAATCTAGGGATGAAGCTCTATCTCCTTTTGGAAGGATGCCTTGCCTTTATGGGAGGACTAGGGGACATGTGTGGTGCTTGTGCAGTAGAAGCTCAGCAGTGAGAATAGATGTGATTGGCGGGATGATCTGATTTTATTTGAAATGTGAGGACTTTTCTGAGTCTGTGGAAGTGTCATAAGCTGTGGGGTCATAAGCAACATACTGTAGTTTCTTTCTTCTTTCAATAAACGTTTTGATGCCTAAGATTTTCACCTTGCTCTCCATGGATGGGAGCCTCCCAGGTACTTGCCACTGCATCATTTGTCTAAAGGCAAAGGAAAGAGAACAGGTGATTTGGGAAGGGAAGCCCATTTGGGGTAAAGGAGGAGACCTGAAGAGATGGGTTTTCAGTAGCCCCTGATGGATACAGGAAGGACTGATGTCACCGTTACTTCAGGCTTACGAATGTTACTGCTTCTCCTAGTGTCAGAGCAGCAGCAGGGCTCTGGCACAGGCAAAATAGAACTATTGCCAGTTTGCTTTCCTGATAACCTCCTATCCTAAACATCTGCTGGTTTGCTTGAAAGATGGAGTGTTTTGCCCCATTAGTGGAACACTCTCATCCACCAAACTGGACTAGGAATAATGAGTCCTATATGACTTAAAATTGTGTCCCTTCATGCATCCTACTTCTCTGCTTCTTCTGTCATTCAGTGCAGGTCTAACAGATCGGTTGTTCTGTGTCCATCACTGTATACTCTTCCATGGCAGCTCCAGTGTGAGCTCCTGGTAACAGCTGATCATATCAAACCTCGATGTCAGCAAGTACAGTACACTAGGCCTTTCCCTGGCCATCTGAGCCAATGCGAATATTACTCTATTTATTGATCTGTCTTTTGAGTGGTGTGAAAACTGTCATTCTGGGTTAGAATTAACACTGGCCAAGAACAGTGAGGGGTTCATAGCATTAGTCTCACCCAGGGGTGACAACAATTTTCCATTTTACTGAGCTGATGAAATTTGATCAAAATTGGCAAGTTTGCACAGTTATAATGGAAATAAAATTCCAACTTGCATCCCAGTCCAGCAAGGACTTATTCATGTATTTGTGTATATAGGGAGCGGTGTTTTCATGGAGATGAATGAGTTTTCTTACAGTGTAGAAAGCTAAGCACATGTCTAAGTCTTTGCAGAATCTGGGCTTCAGTGTCTTTCCACTCCTGAGACGTAATTACAACCTTGCACTGCAGTCACTGTGAAAGCTCACTTACTGAAATCAAACTAAATGAAGACATACTGCTAGTGCCTAAAGGAAGCCAGTTGTCTAGTTAGAGATGCTTTTGTCTGTCCTTAGGCAGCAACAACCATAGGTATGAACTGTGCACACCACTGACTTCCCTGCTCTATAATTTTGTAAGCAGATGTACAGAGATGGATTGTTTGCGGACTTATGCGGGACACTACAAAGGTCACTGAACTTTGTGTTCAAGCTATATATGTATCCATGTATATATGAGGCATATTGCATAAATTGCATGCAAAACTTGACTAAAATCATATTCAATGACTGAAAAGGTTAATTTGTTACAAATTCTTTAATAGCTGTGATTTACTGAAAGTGATGGGTTTCCTTTTAAAGTATTTTGAATGGTGCATCAGGTCAGTTGCCTTGATCATATCATAGCTTATGATTGACACTGATACGATCTGTTAGTGTTAAATTTGCTGATTATATCACTGTTTCACATTAGATTTTTTTTGTCTCTTTCTCATTCTTTTATTTTGTCTTGTTTAAAAATAATAGTGTGGAGAAACATCATCAAAGATATTTTTGTTCAAATCTTCCTTTTGATTCTGCCTTCAGTCTGACAGAACTGTGCCCACATCAGTAGTGTGCCAGGCAGATGCTGTCTCAAAGATTCAAATGAATACAGTTTGTTTAAACTTGGAGAAAGTAGCTTTCCAAAAGACATGATACATCTTGTTGCACATAGAAGTGTCTTTTCAGTTAAGAAAACAGTGAACCACTCCCATCATAGTCAATAGATGACTGCAAACTTAGAAAACAACAGAAGTGTGCAGGAGAGGCAAAAATGAATGAGCTGTGTCCCATCTGTTTGTCCTTTTGCTACATGTGGTAATGGTCACTTATCTGACTACCTGTGGATATGAAAATGCATTTGAAATGATGAAGAACTCTCTGTTCCATGGTAATGACAACAACCCGTGACATTTCTAACCTTACCAGCAGGTTAGAAACTATTTGTGTTCTCTTCCATTAAGAATTTTACCCCTTCTGACACATCTATTTAGTTCTGTTTGAAAGAGAAAATCACATTAGTATGACCTAAAACCACAAATGAAGACGATCTTCTCTCAACTAATCTGCATATATTTAAGTATTTATGAGCCACCTGCTGGGGATATGAGTTGGTTATCAATCTAATAACACCCAATGTTCCTTGGAACTCTTTTGTAAGCACCAAAGCATATATGCATTAACGCTAAATGAAACCAAGCAACGGACAGAAAAATATTGAATATTGAATACTTGATGTTTGCCTCTTGATTTTTTTTTTTTTTTTTTTAAATTTTCCCTTCCTCTTTAATTTGAGTTCTAAAAAAGTGTCTGAACAAGGTGAAGAATAAACAGCCTTTATGGATCTGCAACCTAGAATGAGAGTAATGTATTTCACTCAGCATGGTCTAATATTTTGCATCAGAAATGTCATCCTTTTATAAGTAGGGCTACAATCTAGATGTATTTTTAAGGCTTATGATGTTTTTCATTTGAGTATTTCAATAGAAACACAAACACCTATCCATATCCTCTGGATTTGCAGAGTTAATTTTGGTAATGTTGTTCTTTCTTTACTTTTATTTTTGTGCCATTGTTTTCAATTTCAAAGACGAAAAGGTTTGACAACAAAGGCAGAAGTTAATACTGTTGTATTTAATATCCCTTCAGTGCCTACAATGTAAAGACTGCAATCTGGATGAAATTACTGTTGATGTTAGTGAATAAGTTATTCATAGTTTTGTAGAAGGACTAGTGCTTCCAACCTGAATGCCTCATGAGTTGTTTATTTTACATCTTTGGATGTAAATTACCATCTATTTTAATCTAGGAATATATCAGAAACAGAGCTGTAAAGCAGCCTATTTTACTGCAGCTTTGTCAAACTTACGGGTGTTCAGCCTATTTTCTGAAATTACATGGGTCAAATAGCAAGAAGATTGTTTAGAATACATACAGAAAAATTTATTGGGAGATCTAATTTAGTTTCTGACCACTAATGACAAGTGGGGTCTGTAGTTCACCAAAATTCTGTTACAGTTGTCCTTAGCAATCAGCCTTTACTTTTCTGTAGGAAAAGTATAATGGATTTAGGGCTTTATTTTAGAGTCCCATAAATTCTTTTATATCCAGAAAGACACCGATCATGGTAACAATAAGACATTTTCCAGTGCATCATTAAAGTTGAATTTACATTACTGTGCATCAGATTTCTTGCGCTCTGTATTTAGTAATAAACAATCTGGGATTGAAATAGGAGGAGAAGGGAAGAATAGACATTTCAGACTATTTCGTTCAAGTTCTTGTTGGGTTGTTTTTTTTCCCCACATTCTTCATTGTTGCAGCCCTGACATGAGATTTGTGCAAGTGTTATAAGCTATCCATGGACTAGATTCTAGTCTTCCATGCTCCTAGTTTTGAATGCAAATAACTGTGGATGGCAAATAACTGAGAAGTTTATATTGGAGTAACTGCTTAGTTTTTGCTACTTGATCCGCTGTCCTCCAGCAGATAAAAATCTCCTGGAAAAAAACGATGATCACAGATTCTAAACCCTGATGGAACAGGTTTACGTGTATAATACTATATAATAGCACAGGTTTGCAAATCTTGCTAATAGAATGGTGTTATCTAATTTCTGAAAGAAATATTTGTCTTAAACTGCAAAAGCATGACTTAAAAATAATGCAAATTTTCATTTTTTTCCCCATATTTAGCATAGGTCTGGCAAAAGTCAACCAGAAATAATAATAGAAGTATAGATAGATGATGAGAGTCTTTAAAATTTAAAACTGGTAGTAACCAGGTAGAACTAGCCATTTAAAACAGAAGCATACAGAAAGTCTCTGGGTGGTTTGATATCTAACATGAGCCTAAAGCCTAAATTGTATTTACAGTCCTTAAAATATCCTACTTAAAAGGTAGAAGTATTAAATGTTTTTTTTCTCATAGTGTATATATGTGTTCATTTTTTTCTATATCCTTGAAAAATCATATTACAATAAAAATAGTTGAGCAAGAGAGAACGCACTAGATGTTTTGTGTCAGTGTTAATTCTTACATACAGAAAAATATAGATATTTATTTATATACTTTCATTTACATATATACAAAGAAAAGTAAAAATTGTCATCCACCTGAGTAGGATGTACATAAGATTTATTTTGGCCTTTCGGAAAAACTGCTGTGCTTTTGGAGACAAGATGGAAATTTAGGTTTTGTAGAATTCATGATATTTAGTTATGCCTTAGTACAGCAAAGCATTTACACAAGTACTTTACTTCACTGATTGCAGCACAACCAAATTTAAGTAGTTAAGTGCTTTGCAGAGTAGAGCCACAGTCTCTTTAAATGCCAACATACCAGACAAATGTCACAAAAAATGCTATTGGGGAAGGAAGCTACCAGTAACAACAAACAGTGAACAGCAGATAAGTCCATATTTTTCTTTATGAAAAATAGCATGGAGTATTGCATGGGAAAATTGTGGGTCCTATAAAATGAAGTTTTCTGTGGGTCTTGTACTAGCTCCCTGTAAAAAGAACCAGCCTTAATTGTAAGTAACCACCCGGAGTTATGAGCCACTGCCTGTTGTTAATAAGGGGAGAGGCTTTGTGGTGCCTCAAGCTGCATGTGCCTCAGAATCCCGAATTCAAACATGTTGCTGAGTTACTGTGGGGTAAGGATGAGTAATTAGCAGCCTGCCAGCTGCTCTGACCTTGGTGCATAAGCTGCATGTAACTCTGCCCACCTGCGCTTGCAGGGTAACACTCCCCTTCCGTTGGAGGGTAAGCAAGCTCACATCAGGTTTACTGGGGAGTAATATCATGTATCTGGGCAAATCAGCTCTGGGAACTGCTCATTCAGACTAATTTGCCTCATGTTGACATTTTTGTGTATTCATCATCTGGAGTCACTCACTGTTTTGTTTTCTTTTATGACAAGTGATAAATCAGTTAATATTCTATTTAATTTAAAAGATCATCATAAATGCATGTATTTAGGTGTTTGGAGATGTTTTTATTCTGGAGGTGCATACAGCTAGTGAAAACTTTTACTACTACACTGGTTTGTAGAGCATGAGGCTGGCTATGAAGACATAAATAAAATTAATATTCGTAAGCAATAAATATTAATTATGCAGAGCTTATGTTCCAATGTGCTGTTGCTCCTAACAGGTCCCACCTGCATGGCAGAGTGCACTTGTTAAATGAGCATTGCTATTGGAAAAACACCTAGTGGGATTTCACTAGAGAAAATGCTTTCATCTGCTGTAGATGTGTACAGCTTTTTGGCTCCAACTTGAACCAAACAGAATTTTTAAGTCTGAGTTTCTTTCTCAAAGTCTGGTACAACTTAACTGATTTCTTCAATTCAAGGTATTCAGCATGCAAGTGCATGAACAAATTACCTGCTGGATAGTATTTAAACCACACTTATAAAAGAAAGTTAATATGAGAAAAGATCTTCCACAGGTGTTTCTTCTAATGTGTGCTCATGTCCTCCCACGTATCTCTATCCAGGTCTTTCATTTTACTTCTCTAACAGCAGATGTGCTATGGGGTAGCTGGGACTGTATGTGGTGTTTGGCTTTATGGGTGTGGTGAGGGGTGTCAAAGGGCTGTAATGCTCCATTAGCATGTTCGTGATCATCATGACTAGATCTAGGTTGTATATAGGTGTACTCCATCATACATCCATTTGTCTCAGAGCTTCTATTATATTAGAGAAAAATAGTCCTTTAGCAATTAAAAAAAAAAGGTAATTTTTAAAAGTAATTGCTTCAAATTTCCTGAGTTGTAGTGTACTAAGGGATTCATACGCTAATATATGCTTTTGGTTTACCAGATTATTTGCTAGCTCACAACTCCTAAGCAGGGGACAAACTGCAGACTCTTTCTGGATCTACACTGAACACATGAGTGCAGGTTTACTGTGGAGCCCGGTCTCCGACCTGCAGTGCAATGAACACAAGTCTGCTCTGAGACACACTAGTGTTGACTTTGTCCTTTGGCCAAAACAAATTTCAGAAGCATGAAGTTATGATGACAAAAAGCCAACAAGACCACAAGGCAGAAAGATTTTTCTTCTTTTTTTTTCTTTTTTTTTTTTTTAAAAAGTAATTGAAAAGGTTTGGTGAAATAAGATTAAGACAAAATAAATTTAAAATCTAAAAAAATTGTGCTTTCACTCAGGAAAACAGCCATGTTAGGCATGTAGACAAGGCACAGAAGAAAAGACAGAATACTCTGGAAAATTTACAGGGAGTCTGACAGATGTCTCGTCCAACCCTGCTTCGTATCTGGCACATTTTCTAACTTCTGTAATGTTTCTGTATTTTAATTTTTGTCAAAAATGAGAGCATGCCTGCCAAGCTGTTTTCTTCCCAAAGCTCGCATGGCTCTACCTTTTTCAAACCTTTGTACTTTGATTAATACTTGCTTATTTCTGGTAAAGTACTATGGATCATAATTCAATAAAGATGGCATTTACTGCCATCTGTCTTGACAGTCTTTGAATAGAAAATGTGAAAGGTGAAAGGTTTACTGGTAGGGCTTATTGCCTCAAGCATACAGATGGAATAAGAAGTGTTAGATATGGTACACAGTAATCCTAAGGAAAAATTATCTTCTTATATTCCCCATCTTCTCCACCGTAGCCATACCTTCTCTAGACAGTTCTCTTACTGAAACAGCTTTCTCTAAAGAGCAAAACACAGCAACATCAGGCTGTAGTCACTGCTTGTCAAAACAAGTGTCATAATCAGGACTTGGAGCGCTCAAAGTCTCCACCATCATTCCAGATTGTTCAACTATTGTTACTCATTAGAAGGAATACAAGGAAATATTATATATTGCTTTAATGCTTATTCTGAAAGGTTGGCAGTTTTAAGTGAACACCTAACTGTAATACATAACTGTCTTTCTGGCATTTCACTGCAAGTATTTTTTTTAAAAATAACATTTTTTTTTTATTTAAAGTATACTTAACACAGCTTCTGTAATTATTGGCAAAATTCATTGGAACTGAATCTTAGGATTCTTACTGTAACCGAGTAGGATTGTAGATCCATGATTACCCTAATAATTCTTATGCTATAGCATATACGGAAATAGCATTAGAGTTTAAAAGACACAGGAGATTTCTGGTAGTTTTCAAATGGAAAAAAAAAATACAACTGAGTCTTGACTTTTTGCCCACTTGATTTTTTTTCTTTCACCACCTGTTTTAAGTATTAGTCTGGTATGAGGCAAGTTGAGTTTTAAACTGCTTGGAGTTTTTGTCAAAAACATGACACACCATTCTCAGAAGAAGCCATATAAAAGCTTATATCATTTCTTTGCTAAAACAAGGAAATCAGAAAAATCGTTTTTGGATTTAAAAGCCAAAGTACAAAGCATACTGCAGTATTTTCACCACAGTATTAAAGAGATGATAGCAAATGTCTTGGTTTTAATTGTTACTGGACATGGCTAAGACAGGCTGGAAAACACCACTGTTCCCTTTTTAGTGGTCTTGTTTCCCACAAGGGGGAAAAATTGAAAAAAATATTGATTTCACTCCCCCCCCCTGTTTTTTCATATGGTTCAAGAGAGCATTATTATGATTTGCTCATCAGAATCCCTGATATGCTGTCAGTGATATCAGCTTGATTCTAGGAATAGGGCCTTTGCTTTCTGGAGTACTCTTCAGTAGCAGATCAAAGTCTTATCAAAGGTCAGGTAGTAAATCTTTTTCAAGATTTATTTTTTCAAGATTTCAAGGTTTCTTTTCCAAGTATCTGACACGGCCTGTGACACTGCCCCCCCCAAGTCCTACATCCTGCATTTTATTGTGAGTGTTAAGCAATTGTCAGTCCAAATATCATCCTGCAAAAGATCCCATTTTAGAGTATGCTTACCTGTATAGTTCCACTGACCCTGAGGAGAACATGCGCTTGCACAGTGATCTGCCTGTGCAAAATGAGCTGCAGAATTAGATTCTCAGGTGATAGCATGTTACATGTGTTCTAGAATTGCCTTCCTCTTCTTTCACCGCTTTAAATGGGGTTTAATCTCTTGCAGGAATGCAGCTGAAGTATTTTCAGGTTATTGGAGGACACATGCTACTTATTAAATGTGCTACATGATGCATCGCAGTCGTACAGCCTACAACTAGTTAAAAGGGGATAACACAAAGGACAGGGATACATATGTGCTGCAGAGGCTGTGGTGTAGTGTGTTGTGTTCTGTGGAAAGATAGAATGCTTCAAGCCCTTTATCAGCTCTCCTTAATACTTAACTGCTTTATTGCTTTGTGATCTTTAAAGGTTAAATTTTTAAGGCTCCAAGCCAAACTGCTTTAGCACAGGGTGAAGCAAAGATGGAATTTTGCTTTGCATTAGTTGTCTTTTCTGAGTGGCTTGTATATCTTGAGTTCTGGATCAGATCTAGACTATTATTATTAAATCACAAAGGCTTCTCAGGTAAGAATGGACAATGTATAAACTGTAGGCAGCAGTGTTTAGACCATGTTGAAGCCTGATATAAGCAAGTGCAGCTCTGCTGATGTCAGTGGGGTTACATCTGCTTGCACTAGTCTTAATATAGTCTTCAGACTGCAGGAAGCCTTGTGGCTGTACTGAATGCTGCATAGTAGCAGTAAATAATGGAATTCACTCATACAGAGTGTCTTCCATCTGAAGATCCTAAAGCACTTGGCAAGTCTGATTTTCTTTTGATGGAGGGGAAAGAATCTAAATGGCTATCCAGATATGTATCCTTTATCCGTCTGAGAACAGGAAAGACTATATATTGCAGGGCAGGGGGAGGTATTTTATTTAAAAAGAAATTATATATTTAGACATTAATGGTATAATTTTATGTCATCAAGAGCTGAAAATTTTCTGTACTGCCCAAATGTATTTTGGAAAGATGATCTGTGGTATACATCAGTTTGCAAACAGCATGAATATGTTAGCCTTTGCTGCTTTATCCTCTGCCAAAAATGTAGAGACGATAGCATCTGTTTCCACTACCCACGCTATCCAAATCATTAAAAACTCACAAGAGTTGGAAAAGAAGTTCTGAAAGCTTTCACATGTCTGTCTTTGCTAGGAAAATCACCCTCTTGTAACCATGTGTTCAGACAGTCTTCCTTGCTTGTGGTCCTGAATTTCAGGTGATAATGAGTGATTCCTGGAAATGTACGATTAAAATTTAGCAAATGACAGATTTCAAAGACAAATAAGTCCCAAGTGCATAATTTAATAAGTGCTGTTTCATCAGATTTTGAAGTCATAACTATATTTTTCTTTCTTTGATGCAATGATATATGAAAAAAACTTCAGAAACATGGGTAGCTGAGGATAGGTAACAGAATTCACACTTAGGTCTTGGTTGTGTGGATCTTGGATGCCTAAATAAGTGACTACTTCTCTCCAGTGCTGAAAACCTTCTATTACAAGTTGGCTTTAGAACATATGAAGGTTTGGAACTGGTTCACTTTTTTCCAGATAGTTTGGTAGCAGTTATTAAGAGCCTTCTGAAATAACCAATATACATTTCCCTTTTCTGTCTCTTCCCCCACTACATTTATTTCTCCCATATGCTACTGGTGGGTTATGGGTGGAAAGAACTCTGTACTGAATTGACCAATCTACAGGAAATACTGGTCTCTTTTCTTATTATGTTTTAAACTATATTGCTCCTGCACCATGCAGAACAATTTGAAAATATAAAGAAACCAAATCCAAAGTGACATCTAGTTGTTTCACTACTTTCCATCTCTGCCACAAATTCTGTGTTCTGCTGTTGCAGGGTCTGGTCCCTTATTGCTAGTATCTCTACCAGTGCAGATAATGACTTCTGAGAAAGCAGAACTGGTTTGGTTCTTGTGGTCTAAGGCATAGAATTTTTAGATACTAAACAGCAAAGAAACATAATTACTGCTTGTGCAATTAGATGTACAAAACCTTTTTTAAGTTGTCTTGCCAGTTCAGTAGAGTGGGAAGTAGGAGGTTAGTGAAGAAAGCTACAAGGGGGACCAAAGTAAGGATATTTAAGAATTTGAGGAGCACAGAGCCAAATCAGAAATAATGACATTAAACAAAAGATTGAAATAGCCAAACTTGGGGAGGTCAGAGGACTATAAAATCAACATTCTACTGATGTGGTATCTAAATCTTTTTAAATGTTAAATATTTTGGTTTTATTCTTTTTGACTTCTGTGCCCACAAGAATATTTGAACCCCTTTCTAATCCTTAATGCTATTTCATTCTGTCCTTTTTCAAAACTGGCAAAGTTTTCAGTTACATATAAACTTTTACATGGCTTTCTTCTGTGTTTGAAACTTGGTAATAGAAATAGGTTATATGGGCATATTAACTCTGTTAGATTGTTCTTTCCTGGCCTCTATCTTTTGACTGAATAACAGACCATCAAGTGATTTTCTGATTGAATTAACAAGAGGTTCTTCCAATCTGGACAGCAAAAAAAAAAAAAAACAACAAACCAACCCAAACAAAACCCCCCAAAACGCCTACTTTTGCACAGCAGTGTGGCCTAGAACATGCAGATATGCTGACTCCTGCCATTAGAGCCTATGCTTAATATTATAAACAAGTATGTTTTGTCAGGTCTGAAATAACCTCTGGTGTGAGGATTTAAAGCTCCCAGTATCTGTCCTGGGGCTGAGCTCATTTCCGTACAGTGTGAGAAATTCATTGTTTTCTCAGTTCCAATTTCTGAGTAAGAGGAAAATACTGCAAGGCTGCTCCTGATTCTTAGTGGGAAAGCAGAAACAGTCTGTTGTGCAATGTGCATACGTGGCCTCAGGGCTTCCAGACTTTCTAGTCAATTAAAAAGTTTTAAGCTGAGCAAGTTCTGTCCCTATCAGTGACAATGCAGGATATTCCTGAACAGTCAAAGAAAAATACCACTCCAGATGAGTCACATTTTTAATGTACTAGTTAGGTATGTTTTCTATGTTAGGGAAAAATGCTGGTTATTGGCATGACGATAAGTCACATGATCAAAAATATATTTTTCTTGCTGAGCCTGTGTTATGAGGCAGAGCCACAGGAAGGACATGGCCCTGATCTAGCGGTCCTCCAATGGTGGAGCTTCTCATCAGTCCTCTGTATAACTGTCTTCTAGGCCTTTTCCTGGGCTGTGTAGTAAACTTGCTTGACTTTCATCTGCCCTCTAATTAGAAGCCTTTTAACGTTGAGGCATGGCAAGAAACTGGCTTGAATTTTAGTGTCCTTGTCTTGCGAGGGAGGCTTTTTGCAGTGAAAAATGCTTGTGTCTCTTTATCACCCATACGTTGCACAGCAGAGCAGGAGCCCTAAGTCTGCCAGTGAGGATTCCTACTCTTCCTCCCTGTCTCAAGAAATCTTTAAGCAATGTCCCACTGCAGTATCTGCTACTATGTTTAACAACACTGTAATGATTTAAGTCTAACAGCTTGATGTTTCTGCTAATTGTAAATGTAACCAACAATACTGAGATTTTATTTGCCACAGGTAGGCTCTAGGGTTAATTCTGCTGTGATTTAAAAGAAAAACAAACAAAAAAGTTATTATGTGATAATGCATTCAAAATGAATAAGCATGCCCATTTAAAGTGAACAAAATGTCTGAAGATGTTATGCTGATCAAATCAGAAATAGCAGACTGTTTACCTGTGTTTTTTTCAGATATATTACTGAATGGATGTTGGTTCACGGGTTTCAATGCTGTTGTATGGAGTGTGCAGACACTTTTGCATAGTTTGTTCTGAATTTCTACCTGTGAAGGCTGTACAGACACCCAACATTTCTTTAGGCTCATGGCAAAGCATTTTTATTGTGCCTATTCCCAAAGGGAAAATTCAGTCTACTTTTTATGTAGTTTTAAATCTTTGAGATAGTTATGGCTGACAAAGAATATAGCATTTGATAGATACATGGAAGTAATTGGGGCAACAGACACTGTTCAGTGGCTTAGGTAAGATGTACAATATCTTGCAACATATAAATGATGAAGTGAAGGATGGAGATGGACTCTTGCCTATACTTCGCAGTGAGAGTTTTTGCAGGGAATTTCTGTTGCAAACAAGCTTAAGTCCCTGCAAAGTATCCTGAAAAAACAGTCTTACAGAAATGCTGAAAGGAATTCAGTAAACACTTTTAAATTGAGATGAAACAATTCAACAAATTCTTCTTCAACTTGTAAATAGCTTGTGGGTGATTTGAGAGGTAAAATAATAATTGAAAATATTTTTTTCCTGCTATTGTGAGTTGCCATTATGAGCACATGTTGCTATCTGCCAAAACAATAAGAGAAATAACAAGAACACAATCTTCCTTTTTCATATTGAGAAATTAATACTGTTTATACAGAATAATAGTTTAAGGTAAAGAAAATATGTGCATGTTGTTCTTTCGTAAAATACCAGACATACCCATGACTTTTCAGTGTGAAATGCTGTGTGTCTGGTATGATGATGTAGTAGTCTCAGAGATAGCATGCAATGTGGCAGTTACTATGGTAACAAGATGTTTTTCATTGAATAGCCGTTAAAATGGTGACATATAAATAACATATGTACAGTACATTGTCTTTAAGAGAGCAGTTCTTGTCCAGGGATTGTAAGCACATGCTTTCATTTTCCTTTGCTTTTCCCCCCTCCACGTCCTTACCCAAATTCTTCTGTATTTTTGATGTCATATGATCAGCCTGTCTCATTTCTAGCACTTGGTCTCTTTGAAGCTGTAGTGCTTGCAGACCTGATGTGTTGCAATAAGAGGTGACTGAATAATGTGCTTGTTGTTAAGGTCTCAAGACAAAAGGAAGTAAAGTGGGTGAGACACTCACCCCACAACTACTAAGCGTGACACTCGGTTAAGACTTACTCTGTTTAGAGTACAAGCTTCAAAAGTACAGAGCAGTTTGTTCCAGTGCATGCTTAAATTCATTACATTTAACTTTAGGCATCAAAGTAATTCAGTGGACTTTGGTTAGGTAATTTATTGAATTAAAGATAAGCAAGAGTTGAAGTGTTTTCCTAAGCTGGGGCTTGGTGGTTCAGATCCATGTAAGATCAAGTCACTATATATTTATTGAGACCAAACATTACAGAGACTCAGTTTCCCCTTCTTCGCCTGTTTGGAGAAGTCAACAGAGTGAAGGCAGCAAAGAAGATGGGTGATTCCACTGCAGTGCAGTCAGTAGTAAAGGCAAATGTCTCTCTTCCAGCTGTCCTGCTATCCAAGTTGTAAAGTGCAGGAGATGCAGTTTGTATACTGAAAAGTGAAGAATTGTGATTTATATGGGAATTTTGTGGAACTGTACACTTCACAACATTGAATTAGAATTTCCTGAGATTACATGACATGCATTAACTAAAACAACCTCACTTGGGTGAGGTAGCTGGTACTATGAAAAGAGGATTTTAGATGTGTCAGTATTGCTCACTACCCTAAATAAATATATATATATATATATATATATATATATATATATATATATACACACACACACACACACACACACAGTTAGGGAGGAGATGCATTTCATCATTAATACAGAATTGCAAAGGAAATTATGAAACCCTATCTAACTGTTGAAAGTGAACTGTTATAAGAAGAATGATATCCTAATTCTTCAAGTCATTGCTGTATAAGAGGAAGAATAGTGTAATTGAAGCATATCTTTGCTGAGACTGGCATCCCATGTATTAGTAGCAGGATTTTTGCTATACTGTGATGTATGTTCAGACAACCACCTTACACCACAGAAATGTATTAATAGAGGTAGATGTAGTGATCCTACTTGGTAAAGCCTTACAAGTCCTCTACCATCTAGTGGTTAATTTACCCTTTCTTTCCAAAAGGAAAACCAGTGGCAATCTCCCATGAAAGTTCAGCAGAAACTGAAATTTCATAGAGAGTAACAGCACAGGTTTTGAACTCGGTAGTCCATGTAGCCAAATACCAAGCTACTTCTTCCTCCAGTTCTTCTACTATCACAAGAATTCTTGTGTTTACTATTTATTGTGGTTTTTTCCTTTGTGTTTTCTTCTTCCAAACCCCATTTTCAGAAAAAAAGCCTCAGTAGCATATCTGAAGAATAAATGCTTGCACAAGCAGTCATCAACATGCAATAGGAACATTCACTAATCTAAAACAATTCAATCCCAAATTTCATGTTAGCAGAATTCCACTGTCAATTATCCCAAATCACTTTGGTGCAGCAGAGAACATAAATGAAAGAGCGGTGACAGGATCTTGCATGGGTGAGCCGTGGCAGCCAGGAAGATCGCATCTGGGTGATGCTCATTGTTTTGTTTTTTTTTTTTTTTTATATAAGGCACTGAGGAATAAATGGTTGTCTTGTAGCTGCAAAGATACTTTAGCCACAGCTAGTGAGAAGTGCATAATTCCCAGAGGACAGCCCTCACTGGAGATGGGAACCTGCTGTTTTCCTGTCCTGCATTAGAAATTAAAGCCAAGTTGAATAATAATCAAATATGGAGTTGACTTGAAATGACTGCTCAGTTTCATTGATTCAAGGGCAGAAATGGCAGTGTTTATGCCAAGGAATGATCGCTCTTAATATTCCTGTAGGAAGTGGTTTCTACTGAAAATTATATGCTTAGCAATAGTTTTATTTCCAGTTCTAAGAACAGAAGGCTGAGAAACTTCTGTGACAGTGTGTGATAAATATGGGCAAACGCTGAATTTCTATGACTCTTCTATGTATATGCAGTCAAAACAAAGCTATATATTGAAAATCTCAGGCATTATTAAGGTTGTAAATTCACTAATTTAAGAGCTGGAATTCAAGGTTTGGAGGACAACCTTAACTTGATATCATCCATGTATCAGAATCCATGTAACCTGATAATGTTTTTAATAACTGATAATATTTTTCCTAAGGTTTTTCCATTGGATATATATATCTCCATTGATTTTGCCCTAATAATATGGCGTTCTTGGACCAACGAAGAAGCTAAAGCTGAAGAACCCTTCATTCATCTTTTCACAGGGAGGCAGATAATTTTCATCAACCTCCATCTTGGAAAAATCTGTATGATTGGTGCATGTATAAGATATTTCTCCATCCTTCCTAGATGAACAAATATACATCAACTTCTGTGACAGAAGAGTGACTCAGTAGGATTCAAGTGAACTGGGTTAACTCTTGAATCTGCCACAGCATCACTCTGTGACAATGGGTAATTCAGTAAGCTCCTGTCTCTGTCAGATGGATGGTAGAGAATAAGAAATATTGGGAAAGCAGCCTCCCTATGCAAAAGGTGCTTCAGGATGGTGACAGCAGAAAATAATTATATGGTGAAGTTACACTGTGCCAGTGTTTTTGCTCTTCTGTAATGATATACAATAGAAAACAAAATAAAAATATTTATTAGACTAATTAGGGGCACATCTTCATAATCCCCTATGAAATATAGTAATGATTTAAAAAAGAACTCAGGCTTTTTTATTGTTGAAAAAGGAATATTATTCTCATTACCATGCTTCACAGATGTGTCTTTGACAGTCATATCTGTGCAAATCAAACTCCAGTTAACCCAACCTGTAGCTGAGATCAGCAGCTATGAGATTGCAACCTGTTCATTCCCACATACCATGTTGTAAAGTCAAAATAAGCAAGTAATAGGAAACAGGACTAGATGTAGAAGGTTACAATAAACAAAACAACCAAAACAAGTAGCTAGCTACAAGCTAGCAATGCATCAGTTATGTAGGACAGCACCTGATATTGTGCAGCCTCAGCTGGCTTTCGTTTCTGCACTAAAGTCCTTTCTCTGGCCTATGCCAGCTTCTGCACTGGTGATTGAAATTGATGGGGCTCAGCTTATGTGCTTGAGGGGCACAGGAACAGGCTCTGCTGTGGGTCAGTACTGAATTTGAAGTGTCACAAGAGCAACAGCTGAAGGCAATGTAGATAGCAAAGTGATGGTGCTTTGCCAGGGAGGGTCCTTCCCTTGCATCACTCCTCGGCTCTGCTGTGCCTGTGTCTGTTGCTCCTGCACTTGTTTTTGCTTCCACTACGCTCTGTGTTGATGCATCTCAATTTAGGCATAGTTTTTAATTGAGTAGGCGCTACTGGAGCATCAGACACCCATGGGAGCTGGCTGATTAGCATGGGAGCGGTACTGTCCTGTGTTACATGGTGTGATGTGGTAGACCTGCTCACTGTCTTTGACAGCATCCTCTGTACTAGATTCTCCTTTTGCTGTTTATGGATGCCCTTCATTTAAGTCAACAGCAGTAATGTATATGGGACTTTATAACCTGGAGCTTTGATATCAATCTGTTCTCAGTTGTTGCTACACAATCCTGCTACTATTATAATGGCAAAACTCTCCTAGGATTCTGCTGTTGGTTTCATATTTCTTCTCTCGGGCTCTCTCTTTCTAAAGTCACATTTGTATTGATCCTTCCAACTTATTTATAAGCATACTGTATAAATAATTTCCTTCCACAAGCTTTTTCTCATAACCAACTTGAAGAGAAAAGCTAAAAAAAAGTATTGTGTTTTCTAGATGAGGGGAACCTGTCATTTATTTTCAAGTGTGCACATCATACTTTCCATAGTTCTCCAATAACTAGCATTAAAAATTTTGTCCTGGATGAGACTCTTCAGGCTCCCCAGAAAATGCATAGACTTTGTAGAAGGTGTTTGCCCTTAGAACTGACAGTTTGTGTGCAGAGAGCTTTCATTTGCCTATCATCTAAATGCATTGTGTCCACTTATAGTTACACAAAGTGATGAACAATGAAAACAATGTTTTTCATTTCTAACAGATTGGATTCAGTTTTGGCACACAACTTGTTTTGTATAATGAATACAAGGCAAGCTAGTTAAAATTGTACATGCTAACAGACCTATGTTTTACATGTTGGTAGTAGCTGAAGAAATGGAAAGCTACACTGGAGGGAGGATAAATAATTACATATATACGTACTTAAAAACCCCACTATGTACACTTTGACATCCTCTGAATAGGAAAGCACAAGTAGGATGCTTGAATGGAGTACAATCCTTGAACCTGATACACATAGAAAAATGAACTTCAAGTTGTTCTTTAGAGCAAGGCAGAAAGGTATTTCTCTGTGCCATGGCTCTGCTTAATGGAGTCATTTAAATTTAACTTCAGCTTCATATATTCCAGTTATTTCAGAGGTGGATGAGAGAAATTTATCTTTTTATATGTTTGCCGCTGGTGGTTACGGAAAAAATGATATGCTGTTTATATAAATAGATAGTATTTAACTTTATTTTCTTCAGTCCTTTTACTTCTTTGCCAACAGAAATATATGGTGTACTAGGCTTTTTCTGGTCTAAATTGGACTCTTTTCTTTAGCTGCATGCTCCTTGTAATGCAAAACAGTAGGCAGTGATCCATGCAGGCTTCCATTTATAATATTAATACAAGCCATGTTCCATGCTAATACATCTCATTAATATTAAAGCAAGAAGTGTAAGACTGGTGAGTGCTTAATCATTTGCAATTAGCACCTAACAGCTAATTCAGTAGAGGGCTTTTAGAAGGAAAAAAGTGTGTATGTGGAAGGGGGAAGAGGGGGGAGCAGCAGTTTGCTAAATGCTGGTTGATTTAACCTAAAGTATTTAATACTGTGAAAACTTAGTAATTAGAAGAATTCTTGTCACCAGACAGCTTTCTTTTAATTGATCATTTAAAAATAAAATAAAATAGAACCTTTTTCTCCTTAGAAAGGAGAGTAATGGCAGCATAAACCATAAAGTCCTCTTACTAATTTAGTTGAAGATTGTTCTTACTGATAATTCAATCATTCAGGATTATTTGAAGTTTAATCTGCTAAAGGCAGGAATATTGTCTTTACTGAAATGCAGAGCACCATACTCAACTTGTTGGGTGGTTTATGGATGTAGAAAGTGAATCTAATCAGCCTGCAGCTGAAGTTTCCAAATCAGATTGTTAAAATACTGATCTACAAAAACTAGTAAGAAGAGGGGATTGTTGGATATCAAGTGAAGCAACTATCTGGTATTCTTTGCATAAGTCTGTGTAGTTTTGAGGTATGGCAGCTGTTCTGGTATCTCAACAGCCTGAGATTGCTTGTCAGTTAGTTCTTGTCTGTTTGAGAAAATTAACTTTCCTAGGAGGAGAGAACAACATAGTTAAAATTAATATATATACCCTTAATACTGAGGAAAAATTACATCCAATAATTATCAAGTAAATATAAAAGAAATTATCTCTTTGTCTTTTCTCCCATTCCAGT
This sequence comes from Athene cunicularia, assembly GCF_003259725.1. NCBI lineage: Eukaryota > Metazoa > Chordata > Aves > Strigiformes > Strigidae > Athene > Athene cunicularia. The sequence continues at coordinate 15,342,493 of NW_020799109.1, read as the reverse complement.
TGCATTTCAGGAGTTCCCTGATGCTGCTTGTCCAGCTGTGTTAGTGTCTACTACAACTTGAATCTTTTCTTCAAAATGTCTTTTTTGACAAACAGTGAATGGTGCTCAGAGCCAGGCTTTGAAAGCAGGACACTTATCTCTGTTCCTGGCTTTGCTTTTGATTTTCTGTGCTGCTTTGTCTAAGACTTAACACTTTCAGTTGAAAGAACCCATATACGTAATTAGAGAAAAAATGCATTGCCTCTAACCTGGGGATTTGAATGTTTGTTCTTAGGAAGTGCTTATGGTTTTTTTTTTTTTTTTTTTTTTTTTTTTTTTTTTTTTAATAAGGTTGCTGTGTGCATATATATGTTACACTATTGCTTCATGCTGATATCTAAAGAGCAAACCACATTGTTGAGATAGAAGTAGCTTTACTGTCAAGAACTTTGAGGAGAATGATATATAATTTCACGTATTATGAGTAATGTGAAGAGACTTACTGTGTGGATAGGGGCTAAAACATCTTACCTTCCACCTCTCTTTGTTTTCTTTCCATCCCTTCTGATTGCCTGGCCTGGTACTCTGCATGTTGTTCTTATTTTATGTTTTCCATTCTTCGCCTTTTGTCATGGGAGTTTTGTATTTCATTCCTTTTTCCAATTGCTTATCCCTCATCTGTATATTAACTTCAGGACTCTCTACCAGTTTTTCTTCATGCACTGCTCTCCACATGTACAACGTGACCTGAGAGGAAACAGCCTGTCTCGGCTCATTGAGTCTGGCAGGTATGAAGCAGAGGCTATATGGGAGCAAACCTTACTGTACAGAATGGAACCCACTCGCTCTCTGACCCCACTTAAGCTGGCTATATCTGAACAGTTATGTATTGGCCAACTCTCACCCATATCGTAATGGCTGAAGGAACCTAAAGGCTCTCAGACATTCAATGTGCTGCTTGTCAGGGAACAGGAGCACTTTCAGGAGGGCCTGTACTTTCTTTTCTCTCACAGGTCTTCCAGTATATAGAGATGCTGAGTAGTATTTTTCAAATACAGCATCTCAAGCTTTGACAGTTAAAAAGGTAAATAACACTTTAACTGAAAGGGATGGGGAGAGGGAATTTTATAAATAATGCTGTGCAGAATATATTTCCAGACTATTACTATAAAAAGACAGGAGAGCCATAAAATAACAGAACAGTGAAGGCTGTAATCTGACTTATTTGGAGGCTTAAAGGAGAAGACTCTTGGAATGGCAGCAACAATTTTATAGATAATAGATATAAAAATTAGCAAATGGCTGCAGCAAGCCTCATGAGAGCTTCAGAAGAGCATGCTCATGATCTTTTCCTCTCTCTGACCTTGACCAATAAAAGTTTTCTATCCTTGCTTCAAGAAAAGCAAGAGGAGCAGGATGGTCAAGAAAAGAACAACACCGGGGAGGTGCTAGGTTAAATTAACAAAATTCTGTAATTTACTCTAGTTGCTGTGCTTTAGAGAAAGATTGAAAAAGCTGTTTGAGGAAAAAAATAAAGTATGAGTTTGCTAAGAGTGGTTTCAAGATTCAGGAAAAGAAAGTAAGTTAAGTCAACAGCACACAAAAAGAGCAAATGTATAGAGGGAAAAGAGCAACAAAAGATGAAACAAATGATAGGAGACCTGACTGGAGAGAAGATGAAATGAAAGAAAGCAAAGGAGAATCAAAGCAGGGGAAAGTATAGAAGAACATGCAAGGAGAAAAGATTCAGAGGTGCTGTTAGGAATATCTCAGTAACATGAAGAGGGGAGTTAGCATGAACTTTTCCTGGAGGGAAGAGGGAGGAAGGAAGAACAGAGGATGGATGCGTGTGGTAAAGAGATGGCCAGTATTAAAATTTATCTGTGTATGTAATCTTTTCGCATCTCTGCAAACCTTTGCCTTGGTACTCTCCTTTTCCAACCCCTTTCTGTCAGCAGAGAAGGCTGTAATGACACCCAGTGCCTGGGCCACACTGATAGGCGAGGTGAAAAAATTCTCTTTGTAAAGGAAAGGACAAACCACTCAAAAAGAAGTCATTCACTTGTCAAATTAGTGGCTTTAATGAAAGTGGATAGATACTAATGAAAGGTTAAGCCTGTAAATTGCAATCTAACAAATGGGTTCACAGAAGACAGATCTCTTTTTATAGTAAGAAAAGAAATAATACTGACAAAATATTATTACCTTGGAAAGACCATGACCAAGCTGTGATTCCCTCAGACATCAGTGTGCTCTCCTGCTGTTGTGCTGAGCTGGGCACTCCTGCTTCTCTTGAAGGACTGACAGACAAACAGCTCTTCATTGATTGCTGTACTTTGAGAGTGCTTTGATCATTACACTGAGTCTTCAGGAATATATACTATAATGATAGCTCTGCCAGAACACAGGCAGTTCAAAATAGAATCATTAAGTTCAGTCAAAAGTCTTATGGTTACAAATTGTGAAGGGTTTGGGTATTATATAGGAGGTAACCTTATACAGCGGAGTGCTTATGGCAAAATTACAACAAAATCATAAATAAAAATAAGGTTAGCACTTGGGTTCTTTCACCTTTCTATCCTGTTTTTATCTTTCCAGCATTTTTTATGGCTTTCGTTGTTAGGGAGTTGCAGAAGAGGGGCTACTCAGTCTGAGCCTGAGGTGTGAGTATGTAAACATAAGATAGCATAGGAGAGTTAGCAGGGTAGATACCATAGCTTAAATTTAGCTGAAATTTTCCCTTGCAACGCATCTTCCACCTCTTTTAGAGACTTCTTTCTCAGGTGTTTTGTTTTTCCTTTGTTCTTCCAGGCTTCTTTCCTGCAAATTTTTCCTATCTTGTATATTGCTTATTACAAGGACTAGTTTCATCAACACTGGTCTTGTCTCAAGGAGAATGTAATAAAATTTTAATTTTCAAGTTCTTTGGGGCAGTGAACTTTGTCCTTATTCACTGTTGGTGAAGGGCACTCTAAATAGGAAGGATAAAAATGAAGTTTTTTAGGTGGGAAAGAATGGCTTCAAGGTGTTAAACTCTGCGATGTAATTATTTAATTTCTCCATACACCACCAGCTGCTTGCACGTGATGTGCCTTCCTTAAGGTTTGCTATATTGCTGTTCAAAAGTTTCAAGCAAATCAAGAAACTTCCTTTCCAATCTGTAGAAGAGAGATCATGAATATTCTCTTCTCCCAAATAAGATGCAGTTTTAAGTAGGACATGAATATAATAAATATGTTGTGCAAAGGTTATACTTCTAATTTTTCAGCAGTTCGGCTATTTAGCAATTTGGTATCACATCAGGAAGTTTTAATTTGAGTGTTTTATTGTGTCATACATTTAATAGCAATCTGATACTGGAGAGAGGAAATTGCTGCAGTCCCTATTTTTCATGGTTTGTTTGAATGAATAATTAACTATCACACATGATTAATTTAAAATATTTAATAATAAAGCATTTCAGTACACCTCATGTAACATCCTGTATCACTTCACTGTGCTGCATATAAGAAATATGGAAGTAAAAAGTGGATGCAGGAAAGTACAAGTGCTAAAACTGTGGAACACGGCAGTCGAGGCATGGAGGGCAGTGCAACTGCCCTTATACCCAGCTGAGGGACTGCTAGATCAAATGTGGGGTGGAGGAGGGAGTGGGGTGAGAACAGTTGCAAAAAAATCCTTAATAATGAAGATAAACAGAAATTTTAAACTAAACCCGAAAGAATGAGGTGATTAGTCAAATTGTGTGAGGATGGAAATACTGATCTGGTTACTTCAGGGATGTCAGATGGTCCAGTGGATTGCCAACTGGGTGACCAGTGTGTAGCTTTGTCACTGACTGGGTGTATACTCTAAGACATTGTGTGTACTTTTGCTGCAGGTTTTCTGTGTGCAGAAGAAATATTGATACTTCTAAGCATTTTGAGATCACAGAAAAGAGCTCTAAGAATTCAGTGTATTAAGTAGCATTACCAGTTTGTACCTGAGGGATTGCAGCTTGGAGAGTTCTGTGTGTTTTAGGAGATGGGGTTTGAAGCTGGTGCCAAAACCACAGCAATAATAATAAGAGTGTGGTTTAGCAGACATGGACAGTCTGGTGTTGTTCTCTACCCGTTGTGATGGAATAGTCACAAAGATATTATCCCTTAAAAACAAAATCCTCTTTCACAGTACCTTGAAAACAAACAGGAGAAAGTAACTGAGAATAAGGAAGAGGAGTAGGAAGAAGTAGAAAAGAGGAAGAAACATATTTCTTCATCAGAAACTACCTGAAAGACAGTTTTGTGGCATTTTCTGTGTAGTCCCTCAGAGGAGCCCAGGAGGAGGAGCTCTTGGGCAGAGGGGGGCAGTCCCTCAGGAGCACCCTCTCCCTGGGGCTCTCAGCCATACAGGGACTTCTACCTCCATTCTCAGGTGTAGGTTCCAGCAGCCAGGGGAAGTATCATCTCAAAACTTTTTGTAAAAGCTGGTATTATGCCATGTCCTTCCACTAATGATGAGGACTTCCCGAAACCTTACCAAAGATCAAATTCATCACAGGGTTTCTGGGCAGGAAAACATACTTTTAAAACATAATCCACATTAATATCCAAAAATCTGATGCTGTAACATTCTGAGTCACTAAAACTCCCACTGGTTTCTGTGTAGAGCCAAGTGTTTCTCAAGAGATGCACAGCAGCTTGCAGCAGTGAACCAAAGCTGGGCTCTATTTCAGTCTTGTTCCCTGTGTGGAATACGCCTCCTTGGCACTTGTTGCTGGCTAGCTGGTGACTTTTAAGCAGATATTGGAAAGAACTGTTGCTGTTTTCTCATAATAGTTTTCTCATTAAACTTTTTCCTCTTTGTATCACTGAAATTTGTTTTTAATTGGTCTTTTTAAATTGGGCATTAAATTCAGTTTTCTTTTTACAAGAGGATTCTGTCTTCTAGCCAGTGTGACTTCTCCCAAATCTTTTCTTGCTCTTCTTGGCTTGTAACAGCAAGTTAGTATGTCAAAAAAAAAAAAAACTTAACTCCATTGCTTTGTCTTGCAGTTTTTGAATAATGTTGTTTTAAAATATTTCTGACACTTCTAAATAGGCCAACAAGAAGCCTAAACAAAGTTAGCCAAGATAGAGGCATTTATCCAGTTACATGCAGTTTGTCTTTTTTCTTGCTGAACTCAAGCTGGAGCCTCCCGTCCCGCTCAGTGTGTGTGGGACAAGAGTCCAATGTTGGGACTGTAAGTGATCTTTGGTTTATGAGAAGATTGTGCAAAATATGAGGCTGATCCAAAGCTCATGAGGTCTTGGGGAGTTTTTCCATTTATTTCAGTCAACTTTGGAGCAGGCACTGTGTGGAGGAAGGAGAAAGTACTGAGCTGTTGCTGATGGAGAGTTCCTCAAGGACAAGTAGTCCATAAAAACTGGTTTTGCTATGTGCCCAGAATCACTGGGAAATCTGCTGAACAAGTTCTCAGCAGCTTCTGTTAATGGAATTTCTTTAAATTTCAGTTCATCTCTGAAAGTTTTTAGAAACTACAAAACACACAGATAATATCCTTGTATTTCCTATCCACTCTTAACTCCCTGTTAATGTAACAAGTGCAACTGTAATTTTCTCACAGAGAAACCTAGGTTGAAATAATTGCAGTAAGATTTTTGTGAGGGTCAGATATGATAATGATAGGTATAATGTCAGAAAGAAGTTTTGCCATTGATATGGGCAAGACCAAGAATGGATCCCAAATAACACATCAGCTTTTTATGAGAATTCCACATTGGGTAAAACTGATATACATCATATTGTAATTAAATTGCAATTTTCTTCTTTTTATGGCAAGTTTTCTGTTTCTTGATGCATGTTAAGAATAACATGCTATGTTGTTATGAAGTTCTGATAATGTTTAATGAAGGACTGCAGAAGGACTTGTACTGTGTGGAGTACAAGTTGTTTCCCTAATATAACAAAGTCTTGTCAAGCCTGAAGAGAAAAGATATCTAACAGGCAAAGTAAAATTTCTGTCATAGTACTTGTCATTTTCCCATGTTATCTGTTTATGCAGTGTGGAATTTTTAAAAATAAATTATATAAATATTTATGCAAATGTTGATTTATTATTCAGCAATCAATCTTTGTTGGATACATTATAGCATAATCAGTTGTATGTTAAAAAGCATTTAATTTCATGCCTAATTAACATATTATAAATTGAGGAGAGAAAATTAAATTATTATGGACAGTTTGCAAATGTAATACATACAGTGTTCTTCAATAATTGCATGAATATTGGATGTAATGTGATGTGTTACTTCCACTCTTTTGTGCTCACTCTTTACTGATAGAGTGGAATGAATGGGCTCCCAGGGATGTGTACTGCACTGCCCTGAAGCAGCATCAGATTCCCATCAGATTCCCATTAACATCAAAGGGGTCTGTGTGCAGAGGCAGAGAACAGTGTATGGCCCAGTGTGTGTAAATTAGATCAGCTCCATGTAGGCATCTGGAATTTTGAAGCATTTCTACCTTTTGAGGAGCAATTTCCTGTAACTTGATTATTTTGGCAAATAGCTGCATAGTTTGGGCCCAATCCTCCTTTTTGTTTAGTTAGTGGCAAAATTCCCACTTCAGTGAGAACAGGACAAGATGCCAAAAAATGCCTGTGCAGCTTGTGGAGTTTGGCTATGCCTAATTTCATAGCCTTGGGAATCTTGCAAAAATCCCTGCCACAGAATACTATTGCCTTGTTTTGTGCTATCTTTGCACTTCACATAACAAATTTCTGCTTTCTGTAAAGGGAGTAATGATTTCGTGAGCAATTGCTGAGACAATATGTATGGGTTCATAATATTTTCTTTGGGATCCCTGACTCCCTGGGAATTTGAAGCCAGCTGTTTGCACTGCATTTACAGTGCTTAGGACCTAGGATTTCTGAATGTGGTAGAAGCTTGACTTTTGTCTAATTAAGTGTACTTTGTAATGGAAAACTTGATACAATATACAGAGCTGGGGTCAAAAAAACAAAGGACAGAACGGGACTGCTTAGCTTTATTCAGCTGAACCATGCAAATTGGCTCCCAACTGAATTGTTACTGTTAGCTGAATAACTGAGTAATCTTTGTTGTTTAGAGATAAATAATAATACATGTTACTGAAATTCCACTGACAAATAAATCATTTAATGATTGAGATTATATAAACATGCATAAAAAAAAAAAAAAAAAAAAAGCCTTGAGAAATAAAGCTCTCTTCAGTCGATAACAGGACAGTTTTGTAAACCACTTAAAGCTGTGATAAAATTCTACTTGACTGGCCCACGAGCAGATGTGACAAGTTGAATTTATTTCCTCTCTTACCAGGAAGCTTTGCAGGAAACTCTTAACATATGGTGCTTTTCACTTCCATCTAGAGCTATAAATGTTATTGGAAAAGGATGTTCCCAGGAGCAGCAAGTTTCTGACGTTTCTGCCAAATGGACTCCAAATGATCCTTCTGTGGTTCTGAATTCCCTGAGTTCTTAGGAGCTGGCAGCCAAGAATCTCTGATCTAAACACAACTCACTAATTTAATTATTTTATTATAGATCTGTGGAAGGCTCTTGCAGACCAGTGACTTTGCATCTGTATTGGATCTAGCTAAGCAGGAAGCACAAGTTAGAAGAGTATAAATATTTTGTTTCTTAACTGCTTTTTGCTTGAAAACTTGGAAACCATTTCACACACAAATCAGTCACACAAGTGTGAATGCAGAGGAACAAGAACTAAAGATAAAAGTAACATCAACTTGTATTTATTTTATATTTTAAATGTCCGTATTGCCTAGGGAGACCAAGTAGCATGTGTCCAGTAAGTAGGAGTAGTAATGAAAATCACCCAGTACAGCTGCACTTGAGCTTTCCCCTTACCCCTCCCCAAAAAGGTAAATTAAGTATTTGTCTAGAGGGCACGTCATTCAGTCCCTTGTATCTGGTTTACAATAGGACAAGAAGTTCAGCAGAAGCCCCAAAGTGTATATTTTTGCTTAACATGGTTCCAAAATATTTCACTTTAAGAAATTAAATGGCTAATTTTTGCATCTTTTCTTTTGGAGGATTATCTACTGGCTACAAAATAACATTTATTCTAAGATTATGAATTTACACTGGCGGAGTTTCACTTGTAGATTTAGTTGGAGGGTTGTGTTTTAGTCAGGATCTGCTTTGGAATGGCATAAAAAATGAGGAATATGAGCTGGAGCTGGTAACTCATCAAACCATGAACAAATCCCCACCGTTACCAGAGCCTGGACATGCCTTGTGGTAGGGTTTGGTCTGACAAACAAGTCCTCAGGCTCTGGGGGGAGACCAGGGGATATTTTTTGTCTGTCGGCTCAGCTGTGAAATGAAAATTTAGGCAGAGGCTGATGCTGACAGGAAGGTTTTGAGTTCCCTGGACATGGGCACTTTGCCATGAAAGAAAAAGGATAAAGGTATGTCTGTCTGACACAGATACAGTGTTTGGTGAAAGAAAGAATATTGACTTAAAATCCAGCTTTGGCGTGACAGTGTGATTTAGCTAGATGCCTTCCCCCACCCCCCCAGTAAAGGGGGTTTGTATTTGATAAACTGGGGAGGGGAGATGACATCCAGAGGATTACTTTTGACTCTGCTATCCATGAGCTTATGTTTACAGGAGTGTGTAGGGGAGAAAATATAGTGGATCTAACTGCCAAAACTTTTTTCTGATAACTGCATTTTCATACAAAGTAACCAATAGAAGTCCTTGTACCAATGAAAGTGGTGATTCATATAATATCACAAGACTTGGGATAGGTCCAAGTATTAGAAGACACTCTGGATGAATATTTCTGGTTCATGAAGGAAGGAAAACAAAAATGGCAATCAATGGTGTTGCTGAAACTTGTGCTGGTACTCTATAGACCAGGAAGAGTTGGAACTGCTGAAAGGCAGCAGATAAAATGGGGGGTGAACAGGGGCGATAAAAACATTGAAATCAGAAATATAAAGCTGAATGTGACTGGTTAGAATAACATCTTAAAAAAAAATCCAAGGAATCATAATGAGAAAGGGAAATTTTACCCACATACAGATTGGAAAAATCAGTACATTTTCTTGTTTAAAGGGAAGAGCTATCTTAAAAGGGAAGATCTGGGTGAGAATCTAAGACTGTATAAAAGTGATTAAAAAAAAAATCACAGTTATGCTCTTACTATGTGGCTAGGTAAGACTTTAAATTTTTTTTTTCTTTTTTTTTTTTTTTTTCTTTTTTTTTTCTCCTTGAAGGTGCTAATATCTTAGTGATGGAAAAATACAGACAAAACATCTACCCATACAAGATTAGATTCTGACAGGGCACTACTAATGCAACATAGTCTTTTATCCTGCCCTTCTAATTTGGCAGAGTTCTCCATTGATTGTTAATTAGTAGTGAATATTCTGCAAGCAAATGACGGCATCCCACTTTGGGCTGCCTCAGCTGCAGAGGGAGAACCCAGGCTATGCTCATGCGTGTCTTAAGCCCACCTTTCAATATCAAGTGGGGAAAAAAAGAGTTGATCGCAGCACCTGCTTAATGTGTGCCTGGACACCAGGCAACAGCATGAGAGAGTTCTTGCCTCTCCACACTTCACTTATTCGTAACTGAGCCCAGTTCAGTCCTCGCTTTCCACTTCAGGTTCCCACATTGTTGTTAACCAAAGTGTATTAAGGCCAGAGTAGCTTGGATTGCTATATCTCATATTAAATTGTACCTTGTATGTCTGGTGCCAGACTTACGTACAGAAGTTTCAACAGTCTTTGATATCTTTCTGAAATAAAGATCATTTTGGCAATTAATAAATGCTGTTAGACATTTACTGTCACGTAAAACATATGACATCGTAATATTCCTTAACATACTAACTATCCTAAATATCTGTAGCTAAGCACTTCATTTAGACTCAGTGAGTTACTGTATGTTAAATAAACACTAATTCAGGAGAAAAGAGCTATTTAGTCAAATTTTGTTTTCATTTGCATCTGTGCAGCTTCACTGCAGTACATCTAAAGACAAGATTTGGACAGTAATTTAGCAAATCTTCTTATGTAGTAGAGTTGTTAAACCTCAGTAAAAATATTTTAAAAATCAATTGCTATTTAATTAACATGCAATTGCTGTCTTAGTAAATCTAAATTAAATCCCCATTTTAGCCACTTAATTCAAAGTGTGAATTAACATTCTGTATTGATAAGTAGTTTTATAATAGGCTTTCAATCCTGAGTTGAAGAAAAGAATCAATTGTAACATTAAGTTGGATTCAGTATAAAATTAATCACATATTTCTAGTGCAGTTTAAATTCCTTCTTGCACCTTCTCTTGGTGCAGTATATCTGTGTCAGAACATCATAGCAGGGAGACAGATTGCAATTTCTCTTCCCAGCTTTCACAAGGATGACCTCAGTACTTCTTGATTTCCTTCTTAATTCGTGCATACCATAGAAAAGATGAAGTAATAGAGTGGAGAGAGTCTTTTGGCACAATCTGAACTTTGGGTTGCTTTTGGCAGACGCCTGGGAGAGCTCTCCCACCTTGGCCCCCCTACTGTGCAGGGAGTAAAGGAGATCTGATGAGGATTGGTGAAGGCAGGAAGGCTAAGATGTGAGGCAAGGATGAGAAAGAAAATGAAGTGTGTTTAGCTAGACAGAAAAGGAAGATTTGTGAAAGGCACAACAATACTTAAAGATGTGGGAAATGCTAGAGGATTTTTTAAGAATAAAGGCCAGGATAAATTTACACAGAGGGAGACTTGAGATTGGTGTGTGCAGTGGGAATGTAGAAACACCATGTGCTTTACCTCACCAATGGAGCTCATAATGTGAACTAGTCACTGACTCTAAGGAATGCATTGACCACATCTACTGTGTCCTATCCACCCCCATGGATTTCAACCAAAGCCTGAGTAACATTAAAGAGTCACATATTTCAGCTGTAGCCAATACTATCTGCTAAATCTGTCTCTCATAATGATGTCTCAGCAGGACTGGGCCTCGTTCTTCTGTCACTGATCGGAGAAAATCCAATCGAAGCAAATTGGAGCCAATTGGTGTTTCCATTATGCAGTGGCAGGAGAATTGAACTCATTGTCACTAAGGATATATCAGTACTTCCTATTAATGTCAGTTTTCAGTTTTATAACATTTTGTTAAAAGTTCCCTCGGGCTGTATTCGCTATACAGATTTTCAGAGAAGGAAGACATATTTTATATTGAGAGCTCATTTGGTTTATTGTTAAAGGATGCTTGTGCTCAGAACTTAAATGGATATTACTTTCAACAAGTGAAGACATTGTCTCCTTTATTGTAGCTACTGGTCTGCAAATTGACAATTCACCCAAATTTTCCTTGGATAGCTTTATTGGGTTTTGGACAAATCTAAGCAGAATTAATATTTCTTTGTTAAGCTCAATACTTGGCAACATAGTCATGTCTTAGATGACTTTTTTAATATTACATACTCTGTACTAATACCAAACATCCATGTTTTGCTAGAAAAGGACTATATTTTGCCATCGGGTATGAACATGCAACTTTTGCTAATTTAAATAAAGGTTAAAAGGACAATTTTCAAGTCCTATAATAGATTTTCAGTTGCCGTTTCTTTCTCTTTATTACATTAAATGGGTCTTTAAATGTCCTAGCTGGGTTTATAAGTTTGTAGATGTATTACTTTCCACTGTTCTGGTTTGGTTTTGTTACTGGTTGTTTTTGGTTTTGTTTTGGGTTTTTGGTTGTTTTTTGTTTTTTTTTTTTTTTAATATCTGTCTTGATTGCTGTCATTATTACTGTTTCTTGCACTGTTTATTTATGATGTCATTTTAGCTTAAGGCTAGTATGGTGTAATCATTCTGCCTTAAGCATCATTTTTCCCTGTGGCATGTAGTTGAACGTAGCAAACAGTACAAATTATGGTTTGGAAATGTTGTTGCTGACATTCTGTTTAGCATCAACAGAAATAAGCCTATGGCCTCCTCTCATGGCGAGTTCTTCCAGGTGTTTTTATTCTCTCAGACTTGATGGTATAGATCAGGTGTAATCCTACTATTCAAGTTAAATATGGTGTTTCTTGGTGAGGATAATCTGCTGTCTAAAACAATGGTCTGTCTAGACCTTCACAGGGCTTGTGATATATTGTTAGTCACAGAAATATAACTGCTGGAAGTGCTCCCCCTTGGCCTGCAGTTTTGTAACTGTTTGAGTGTATTTGGCATGTCAGACAGTCCTGTTGTTCCCAGGGAAGCGGGAATGCAGCCAGGAGTGTAGGACACAAGGGAGACAAAGCACTGTTGTTTGTTGTCTTTGCAACCTTCTTTCTTGTCTGCCTTTAAAGGCTGAGACCATAAGCCATAATGTCTTTGTTATTTAAAATAGGAGTGGAATTTGAGTCTGTTTCATGTATTTATCTCTGATGTCCAGAGGTTCCTGCCAGCCTCAATGATTCTGTGACTCTCTTATCCATACCCCTGCTTACCAGATCCCAATGTACATTCAGATCTTGCTTTCGTGAAATATCCCACCATGAAAATGAATTGCCTACATGCAGTGGAGTCTTCAAACCATCTGTCCTAGTCAAAGAGATACCCATATATGATGGAGATACTTAGACATTGTAAAAGCGTATGCTAAATGTCAGTATGAAATGATATAGTCCTTCCTCTTAGTCTTGCTGAGAGTGGTGTAGCTTTGCAGATTTTTTTAGATCATCCTTTTGCCAAAATATTACTCTATGCTTGTACATTTTACTGGCATACACCAGATACCTTCACTGGAGGTAGTTTTGCAAGATATCCATGTTCATTCATACACCCATTTTTGGGAACAAGAGCCCAGTAAATGCTTCTGCTAGATTTTGTAGTCTCTTGTACAACAGTCTGTGATTTTTTTTTTAAATTTTTTTTTTTTTATCCTCTGGCCATGTTGCCAGAATGACTTCACAAACCAGTCTTTGTTTTGCTTCTGCAAAGACTTAAATTCTTCATTCTCATTTCCAACAGGCCTCAGTTAATAAGACATTACATATTTTTATGGAGTCTCTTTTTCAAGAGTTACAACTCTCTTCAACTTTAACGAGATGGTTTTCTTTGAATATTTTTTTGTAAATAACTGTGATTCTGTAGCTTTCTTAAACACTACATTTGTTAGCATCTGATTCACAAAGTAGAAGCTGTTTGTTAGTTTTGACCAGGCACAGAGACCACACAGAATGTATTTTAATGTAATTAGTTGAATAAGCCGAATTCTAAAATATATATATATATATATATTTTTTAGTGCAAATACTTGTCTTCATAAATTCAGGATTTGCTTTCCATGAGAATTTGTAGTTACATCTTTTAAATTCACAAACATGCCTTCTCCTAGACTTGTTGGTTAAATATTAAGAAGGTAATAAACACAAAATTTTAAGCATATTAATTTTAAAATATGAAATAATTTTTGCTGAGACATTTTTCCATTATTTGCTCAGTTCTAATTTGGAGTCTTTACCACTAATACGTGAGCCAGACCCCTAACTCATTTTAAATAAATTACTGAAAAAATTATAATAACCTTTGGTCATTATCAGCGTGGGCTAAATTCATGCTGGTTTTCATCAGATGAAAGACTGTGTCACACCATGATTCCCTTGAGCCATCCAGTCCCTCAGCTATCAGCAGCACTTTAATTTTCTCTTAGAGACAGTATAATGTGAGCACTCAGCCTGGTTCACTCAGAAAATGTGGTAATTTTTCATACTTTCAAACACAGATGTTCTACCAAGTTTCACCCAGAGAGGCTAAATCTACATTTTAAAGCAAGGACATCCTAGATGTTACTTTTGAAATAACATACAACATGGCACAAAGAAATAAATGAATATAATTGTGTAACAAAAGTTATAAATCAGACCCAGGAGACAAGAATAACAAAATAAAAGTGAAAAATTCACCTTTTAATTACAGTGGTGAAGCATCTGAGATTGTGAAAACATTCATTTTTATAATTCTGATTTATACAGTCCTTACAGGAGAATTTGCTAAACATCTCTCTTGAATATAATCTTGCAGATGGGAAAAAAACCTTGTGGTTTTTTTAATTCTCACAAATTATATGGTATAATTCTAAGAAAACACTCTCATGAATGCATTTTATCTGGAGAAATCAGTTGCCAGGCCTTTAAATATTTTCTTTTAAAGGTCAGTCTTAAATATTTCTATTTTTATTATCAGAATATTTTTTTCCTTTTCTAGATTTAACTTATTACTGTTGTACCACAAACCTTCAAAACGTGTGTTCCTAGTCTCCAGGCAAATTTGAAAATTTCCTGAAGATTGTATACAGTTAGTATTTTTGTGCACCTGGAGTTTGGGAGAAAAAGAAATGTCAAGCTGTTTGTATGACAGTTGACAAGGAAACCAAGCAGGGACACGTTCCCAGGGCCCATTGCACCATTGCCCTACAACCTGTAGGAGCGAACAGTAGGCACAGCAGTTGCAGAGAGTGAGCTGCAGATTTTTTTTCCTGAAGAAACAGAGAAATTAAGTAAAACCACAGGGGACAAACCTGAACTAAGAATATTTGGGTCTCCTACTGCAGACTTGCAGGAATAGGCCTACAGATAATGAATGTGCCTACCACCTTTGAGGGGTTGTGTTTAAACATCATGCAGTTTACTGCTGGTGTAGACAGAGACTTAATGGGGAAGTTTGGCGCTTTAAGTTTGTGTTTAGTCTTCTCACTATTCTACATAATGTCACTGTTAAACTTGTCACAATTCTTTGCAGATATGTCTCTGAAATGTTGCCAACACTTACAGAAAGATTAATCTCTCCTTCCCCTCTGCATGAGTTTTCTTGAGAAAAACAGTTAACATATTTGCTCTTCTTTCAAGTAGATTTTATCTTGCTGTATATAGAAATATCATGAGACTCCAACAAAGGATATCTATATACTATGTAACAAACACATAGCGGTTTAATATCATGCTTGTGAATATATGACACTTTAGAAGGAGTAGGACTGTGATTCAGTTTCTCAAAAGAAAATGTTTCAAGGAGCGGGTCCTAATATATTCTTCTCTGAAGAAATACCTGCAGGCGAGGATAATATACAGATTCCTCTGTAAATCCTGACATCCTTAGCTCAGTAAGTTTGGTTTGCACGCTCTCCTTAGAAGCTGGGGAGTGCAGAGGAAGCTAAAGTTTGATGCAACCTGGAAAACCCAGTGCGTTTCTTGTTGCAACCCTTCATTTCTGCTACGTGTCCCTCATGGCACTGTGGACGCCACCTTCTTCAGAAACAGTGTGCCTGTGTCTGGCAAACCTGGTTACCAGAACATCCCTATGTGTCTAATCTAAATCAGAGATTGGCCTGCAGAGACCCTTTAACAGCACACACAAGACGTTTAAAGCCTTACCAAGCTCTCTCTGACTATTTCTCTGTCAGTACAGCAGATGTAGCTAATGCTTGGTAGGCTATGGAGGGAAGCAGCTGATGAAATAAGATGCTTAACAGTGTTTTAAAGCTAGAATAACAAATTCCTGTGCTGCTTTGGTCTACAGAACCCACACGGAAGCTTCTGTGTGGTTTGTGGGTAGGATGGGATAGAAGAACCTTAAAATTAAGAGAAATCTTAAACTACTTATGATGGATGTCATGCCAAATGAACACATAGAAAACATGTCTATTTACTCTTTTCTCGCTTTGTACATAACTTTATTTTTTTACTGAACTTAACTGAAGAAATAATAGCAGAGCATTCAGTTAGACAAGGTGTATGTGTGTATATATATATATATATATATATTTTTAATTGAACTTAAATTGGGATGTAAAAGAGATAACATCTCTGGTAAGATTTTGACTCCATCAAAGTCACTGCTGTAACTTTATTGGCTTCATCAGGACATGTATGTACCATATTTTCCTATTTACCTGTGAAGTTGATCAGACAGAAAAGGTGGGCTGCTAATTAAAAAAATATTAATTGATTTTAGAACTCCTTTAAGAAAATTAAAATTGGAAATATGTTATGGATTAATCTCACTTTTTAGAAGCACCATAATTTTCAGTTTTGGCTTTAGATTTTTCAGAAGTTATTTCAGTGTTTCTTTTATAGCTAAAACTATTAAACTATTGAGCTACCTGACAATATATCTTGAATATAGGAAGTAAGATTATCTTTTCTTTAGTATCTAATTGTTCTATTATTAGTATTCTTTCCTTGTCTGAGGATGCAAAAAATTCTAGGGCTTTTTTTATTTTTCTTGAAAGTAAACTACATTATTTAAATGCATAAATTTGCTTAAGCCTCAATGGGTTACTCTGACTTGTAAGGCTATTACTTTTCCAGTTGCAAGCAATAATGATACTGCAAAGATATTCCATTTGAGAAAATATTTAAATAAACTTTCTTCATCCAAAAATGAGATGCAGTGTATTTACATTTTTATTTGATGAAGCCTGTTCCTGCTATCTTTGTTCTTAATTTGGTCTCAAAAGAATTAGTAGTAAGAGGAGAAATAGTCTGTAAATATGTATGAAATCAAATTTAGAGGGTAGGCTGAAAGGTATTGACTGCCAGCAGTGCTAAACGGCAGGAGGCAAAATTTCCTCCATAGTTTTCTTCTTGGCTGGAAACACATTGCCTTCCATCTAGATTATTTAATCCTCAAAATGCACATCAAAGCTTCCCATCGGGTGGTGTATGTCTTTATAGGCAGTTGAATGTCAAAGATCTAGCTTAAAGATTTTTGAAAAATGTAAAACATAATAGATTCCAGATAATAACCCAGCAGTGAAGCTCCTGTACTATTCCTTCCAGCAAAGTACTGGTATCACAGTCTGTAGCTAATCATTGTGGCAAAAGGAAGAGCAAATTTCCTACATGAGAATTTCTGCCCTTCATCCAACAGATAGAAATAAAATGATCAAGTCGTGTTACTGGACTAATATTAGCTTGTTAACAATTCCCTTCTCTCTTTACACTTGTGGCTTGCCAGAACAATAGGCTATGAGTTATCTCACTCCTCCAGCCCAATTAGACAGTGGAAAAATATATGTAAAATATGTATGAAACATCTTCCTCTTGTATATTCTTACAGGATGCAGGCTTCAACACTGTCCCTCTAATTCAATCTTTGGCAAGAACTGATTACTTGTAAGGATTGCATCAATTCTCCTGAATGATTATCCCATTCTTAGGGAGTAACTTAAAAACCTTCTAAACAATTTTGTTTTGTATTTCTGAGCTTGAATTTTGCCCTGAATTGGGTACATAAAATAGCCAGGCATTTGTAAAGCACCCTACAAGAAGAGACTGCAGAAATGTGGTAGCTTAAGACTCTTTTGCTTTCTGGTGCTATCCCTGTCACAGAAGCAGGCTTACTCCACAGCAGCTGCCAAAATAGAAGGGGAAGAAATAAGGATGAGTGAGAATTAAAAAGGGCCTCTTCATTCTACAGTGAAGATTTCCTGTTCTTCTTACATTAGACTTTACTTCCTTTTTATTTGTTTAAATACCAGTGATACAGTATTTCCTATAGATGGCTCAGCTGTGACACAGAAATGAGGTAGCTGTGCTGAATACTCCGGGGTTTCATTTCACACCTGTTTAAGACGACCTTATTTTTTTAAAATCCTAAGTTGTCTTGTTCCCATCTCTATCCATGACCTTCTTTTTTTTTTTTTTCTCCCTAGTTATTCTCTTCTTCTAGCACCTTTTTCTTTCTAGCAATCTTATCTCTAGAGGTGTAAAAGCTTTCTCTCTGTTCCTGCTACCTGGAATTTCTATCACCTTTCTGTCTTTCCAGATCTCACTATTGCTTTCCATGGATTTTAATTTTAAGGCATGCTTTATGACACCCAGTATATTTTTCATCTCTGAATATAGTCATCCCCTCACCAGGCCCTTATTTTCTCCCTCCTTCTACTGTGTTCTAAGTAATGCCCCTGTTAACTGCCATATTCAAACAGAATTTCTATTTCTGTTAAAGCAACAAGGACTTTGCCTAGTTTTGTATTTCGTCAGAATTTGGCTGGCCTTTTGGTGGCTGCAGGGCTCTAGTGATATTTCTGAGGGCAGGTTAAAACACTTCTTCAGAGGAAGCATTTGACAATCAAAGCCCCTCTCCCTTCCCTGTCCCAGTCTTAATTGCTTTTATTGTGATACAAGGTTGGGGAACAGCCATGTAGCCCTCCCACCCCTAGAATAGCCACTTCTTGCCTAACTTTTGTTACTGTTATTTAATCCTACTTCTCCAACTGAGAAATAGGAATTCAGGAGTTTAAGAGGGCTTTGAAACATATCCTAACTCTGTTTCACTTCTGCATTTTTCTTACTCTCTATTTTTTGCCTGTGGTCCTGAGAAACATCTATCAGTATGCCATGTGGTGTTTCAAGAACATCCAAGTATATTCCATCGGTTAATATCTGTTGGCTGCTTCTGTGTAGTTTATGGGATTCAGATTGATTAACCATTAGCCTTCCTCATCTGAATTGTTGTCTTTCTTACTTGTTTGGGCTCAGCAAATATCCTGTTTCAGTTGACTGGAGAGGTAAGACATCGTTGACATCTGAAGCGCATATAGCCAAAAGTGTGAATGACTGAGAAATGGCAGGGGTGCAGAGGCAGCCTCTCTGCGGGCTGGGGTGCAGTGCTTGGGGCAGCTTCAGGAATCTGTGCCCAACAGGTGTAACGTTGTCAAGGTGTGTTTTTGCTACTGCTTGTGCTTTTGCTTCTCATTTGGTAGGCAAATGAATCAGCATTCGCTCTGCTTTTAGATTACCAACTAGTCAAACATCATCATCGATATACAACCTTTGACTTGAATGTGAGAGATGCTCATTAAAGTCAAAGAATGATGTAGTACAATATGTGGCCTTTCACTTCTAATTGAAAACTGATCTTATGCAAAGAAGCCACAAGTTCTGTTTCACTTGCTGGCTGATTTAAGGTCTCATTGCGTCTTGAGAGGTTCTCGGTGCTACTCTGGGTAAGACTGTGACAGGGATATTACTTCATTGTCAAGCCAGTGCAGTAAGTGTATAAAATCAACAGCAGTGCCCAATGAACTCATCAGTCATCAGATAGTAATACATCTTGCAAGTAATGCTATCCTAATTATTTGCAATAAAAGAAAATATCAAAGAAATGCATCACAGAAGGCATTATGTAATTAACTAAAGATGTACTTTTATTGCATCCAAGCAGTGGGAAATGTGCATTTATCACCTTGAAGCATTACTTTTCTTTTTTTTTTCAGTGTTCTCTTAAATATTTTCAGCGGTTTCAACTTTTTTTTTTTTAAAAAAATATTGCTCATTTGGCTTAAAAATCCCATAGTACCATCACTATTTTTTTTCAGTTATTTTAGGAAACTCATCAAGGCTTCCCAGAAAAAAGTATAACTGACCATAAATGTAGTATATAAGTTTATTTTTATTATTATTTGTGCACACTGAAAAAAGACTTTATAGTGCAAAAACATTTGTTTGGTGATCTCAAGGTTAAATTTCTATGAATTTTATTTTTAATGATGTTATGCCTTCGTCTCTATTCTGAACACAATATCTTAGTTTCATTTTAAGGACTAATAAATTGTAAATGGATGTATCTTTTTAATTCTTCAATTATTTTCATATGTAACAAGCAAACAACCCACTGTTTATAGCAATAACACAGACATGCCACTGAAAACACAGTAAACAAGCTGTGTAAAGGAGTTGCTTATAGCAAGCACACAGTGAGTGTCTTTCCTACACAGCCCAGGGCTTCTTCAGAGCTCATTTTAAGTGTGTGTTTCTTGTTTCTGTACTACTACACGGTGCTTGAGTGCCATATTATTATATTTATTTTAGATTTTAGTGAAGTTTGGAGAAAAGAAGAAAGAGAGGTAATTTTGGTTTGTTTCCGATTAACTGTTTTTTACAAGGGGAGGGGAACCAAGAATAAAGGAACATTGTATAAGAAAATAGACCAACTAACAATTACTTCGCTGAAATAATTGTCTGGAGAAAAATCTGCTCTAAATCAGAGGCTGCACCTGTCAAGGTTAGAACATTGCTTATTTAATTAGATTTGTTTGATTGTGGAAGGCTGCACTTGCAATCATCTGTTCACAATTCAGAACAGAAATCTTGCTTATATTCACATTCTCTGTTTCTTTGGATAGGTGTGATTGCTTAGTCATAAAAGTGTTTTGTTTAGAAAAGCTTCCTTTATCCTGTTCAGAGTTCTACATCACTAAACACAGAATAAATTTAGAAATTGTAGAAGATTATGGAAGGTTTTTTTCAATGAGAAATAATTTCAAAGCTAAAAGTGTAAAGTCTTAAAACACAATAGAAAGGAAGAGGGGTTTCTACTACATGACAAATCGATCTTGATTTCAGTGGGAAAATGCAGCCCCTGAATCTTTTTTGTTACATCCTGTGAACAGACTTTGTAACATTTCTGTATATTCTGAAAACAGAAACTTGGTGTCAGGGCCTTGTCATCCCTGGTCAGCAGAGTAGTTTGTCAGGAGAGTTTTCAACTATAAAAGCATCAGTAACTCATCAGAATATTTGTTGAGCTTTTCTGACAAAAGAGGCCAGTGTCTGTCAAGAAAAATCTGGAGTTTTCCTTGGCTTTCCCTAGAAACATGTAACCTAGTTCCCCTAGGCCAGTTCCTGAAACCTTCTGTGCAAAACGGATAGATAGACTGTTCCTCTAGACTCTGGCTATTTGTAGCACACAGGATTGTGATTTCTGTTACTTCCCATGTATGAAACCAAATGAGTTACATCCATTAATGAAGCAGATAGCGAGGCTTGAACAGACATCTCGTTGAGTGTGGCAAAAAGAAATTTCTAAAATAAAAATTCAGAAATGCTGTGCCTGATTTGAAATCTAGCTTTATAAGCCATTAAATGCCAATAGGCTGTGAACCCATATGGGGATGTGAGGGATAACACCTAGATACCTAGTAGATCATAACCATGCTTATAAACAAACAATGCAGTTGCTTAAGGGTTATAGAAATTTAAATGCAAATAGCACTTGATAATGATACCCTGGAGACTGACGTTGTAGTCGGTTTCTGAAGGATGCAGCATGGTAAACTTAGTTTTTTGCTGCTGGTTTCCTTAGAAACTGGAACAAGATATTGTTCAGGACACAAAATAATATCCTGTTTCACTGACTGAGGTTCTTGAACTAAAATGTAATTGATTTTTGCATGAGACACTGGATTGTCATGTACTCTTTCTAGGAAATATTACAGCACAAAATGTATATATGTTGAAATGGTGTTAAATCTGCCATTTTCATTGTAGTGATTTCCCTGTGTAAGTGCTAAAACTTGGGGGGGGGGGGGGGG